>NW_004955407.1:17824202-18029347 GCF_000276665.1 Chinchilla lanigera
GAGTGTTTTCTCTAGATCTGTGAGATATGTTAATGGTATTTTAATTGGGATTGCATTGAATCTGTACAACAATTTCGGGAGTATGGCCATTTTCACAATGTTGGTTCTTCCTATCCATGAGCAAGGAATATCTTTCCATTTTCTGATATCTTCTTCAATCTCTTTCTCAGAGTACTATAATTTTCACTGTATGGATCTTTTCCTTTTTTTTTTGTTAGATTGATTTCTAAATATTTTATCTTTTTAGATGCTATTGTGAAAGGTGTGGTTTCCCTAATTTCTCTCTCAGCCTGTTTGTGACTTGTATACCAGAATTCTATTGACTTTTGAGTGTTAACTTTGTATCCAGTTACAAGATTTCACATGATTTTGAAGGTAGATATCACAACACAATTTAGCAAGATTTTTACAATCAATATTAATTTGTACTAGAAATTACATAGGGGAAAATGTCACAGGAATATGATCCAGATCGTCTAGATTTTGAGAATTTTAATAAACGTTTAGAATTCCATTCTTCTGTAGATATGAAATGAACAATGCTTACTAAATATTATTAACCTTTTAATCAGTGTTATGCTTTCCATAAGTTTCATTAATTATGAGACTAAAAATTTCTAGCAACAAAGAAAAATTTAGAAAAATAATGTTGATGTTTAAAATATATATATACAAGTTTGTGTATATAAATACAAATGTACATATATAGAAATATGATACCTCCACATACTACAGAAAGCTATATGTTGTATGGTTCAGCATATTATGTAATACTTTAAAATATATCCAAAAAATGAATTTCATGGTTTTAAAATTCTAGGATGCATCATTAGCAAAATCAGGAACCAGAATATGTACTTGCTGAATCTTTATTTTAAAGAGTAATTATTAATTGATGGCATAATTTCAAAATAATGGTAATTACTTAGGAAAATTTAAATGGATTTTTTTTAAAGCCAAGAGATACAATTTATATTTTAGAATAGAGAAGGCTTTGCTTTCAACAGTTTTGGAGCATCTGATTTTCCCTAACAATTACTAGACACAGGGGTGTTTTAATAACTATGACAGTTATGTCTGTGAAGTTTTTAATCTCCTATTATTCCAATTCAGATTTTAGAAAGCATGTCTATTGCTTTTAATGATTCTGTATACCATTTCTTTTTTTTTTTTTTCAAATAAGGAACGTCAGTCTTGATTAACTTCTTAGGATTAATCTATACTTTAATTTGTTTTAAGAGGAGGGATATGATTTGTCCAGCAGCAGTGCAGGACCTGTTACATCCCTAATCATTTTCCAGCCATTGTTGCAGGTGCTTCAGGGATGTAGAGTGATATCTTTGACATCATTTCTGCTTACTGGTAGCTTGAGTGGCATTAGGCAATTTTAGTGCAGTGCCCTTAACTGTTTTAAGAAAAAGGCAGGTTATAAGAAGACTTACTGTGAATACAAACTGTTACCAAACAAACATTATAGAACTCCAAAGCCAGGCAAGGACACTTTGAATTGATTGATAATAAACAATGTGCATAAAAGCAAGCCATGTACCTAAGCATAAAATATCTGACTGTCCTGGTGTAGACAGAAGAATTGGAACATACGGCTAAGATTTTCAAAGTCTAGTCAAACAGATTTAGTGCTAGCCCGAAGGCTCAGACATTGGTTCTATACAGATGCAGCAAATCCCTGGAGAGTAATGGTGTCCAAATCCAGAGCCTGTGGTATCCCAGCAGAAGCACAGGGGTGCAGTCAGTATTGGACAACAGATGAGTTTTCCATATGAGTGAAAGTACTGACATTTCAGCAAATCCATTCATACTGAAGACCAGGGTAAAATAGAAGGAAAATTTTATTCTGAGAGAACAAGACTGGAAAGGGTATATGCAAAATGTGAGCCAGAGACTGTCTAATTCATGCAATTTTTACCAAATTGGTAAAAGTTCTATAATAGAATTTTAACTCCAGGAAAATGTATGTTTTTACACACAAATGTGCAGTTTTGTCTGCTCTGTGGGGATATTGGTATAGAAATTCTAGGAAGCCAAGAAAGACAGCAAGACTAGAAAGCCTTGCTTCTTAGTAGGGAATGCTGAAGGACTACAGAGTGATAAACTTGGGAAGTTGTATAACTTGTGCTTTTGGGGTTTTTTTGGTTTTTCTCCAGTACCGGGAACCAAACTCATGACCTTGCGCTTGCCAGGCAGGCGCTTTTTGCCGCTGAGCTAAATCCCCAGCCCCTAACTTGTGCTTTTGAATACATTGATAAGACTTAGAGATAACAGTTTCAGGTATTAACCAGTCCAAGGGACAAAAATACATACATAATTCTGAATAAACAGGGATCGTGCTTTGGATAAACTTGGTCTCCCAAGAGTTCATGTTGTGATATGGGAGCTGCTGGACTCTTTAAGAATTGGTTCCACTGGAAGGTTGTTAGGTTACTAAGGTCTTGGAGAGATTAATATATGACCCACACTGAGTCTTGAAAGGGTTGTTATGATAGCATAAGCCTGGTCCCATCCAGCTGTCTGGCTTGCTACATCTATTACGATAGGACATGACTATGTATACCCTCACCCGAACTGAACTGATGCTCAGCAAAACTGTGAGCTGAATAAATTTTTTTTCTTTATAAAGTTAGCTGCGTCAGGTATTTTATTACAATAGACAAGGCTGCCTGAAACAGTGGAGAAGTCAGGAGAGGAACTAGTGCTAAAGAGATGAGAAGAGCTTGGTTTTCAAAATAATAAGTGTGTGAAGAGTGATGAGAAAGCTGAGGGCGAGTCCTTCAGGCAGTTAGAAATAATGAAGAAAAAGGTTAAGTCTGAATTCACAGTTTAAAATAAACATGACTGAAATGTATATCTCATACTGATTTTTTAATATACAAAACTTTGTTTATATAATGTGAAGCTCAAATAATAAACAGGCCTGTCACCTAGGTGAATGTCTAATACATTAAAAAATGTCATTGGAAGCCTTGCACATAAGAAAGAAGTGCTACCCATCATATTGATGCCTACACTAGTTTTTATAAACCACAAAAAGTTAACACAATTTTGTATTCTTTCAAAGTATAATAAATACCACTGCGAAATATTCTCTTTCGATTAGTAGGTCACACAACCATAAAAACAAAAGTATGTATGCTAATATTTTCTGAAAAGCTACCTTTCACAATTCAGTTAAAAAGATGTTGTAATAGTTATAATTCTTAAAAAATATTTTCATTCAATTCAAATGCAACAGTGTGGTGTGAGACTATATCACATTTAGCTGAGATGCTAAGCATAGAAACAGGAGAAGAGACATTAGTTAATATGTATAAAACTAGAGTAAATAAAAGCAGTAAAATGTAGTAAATATCTCAGCCTCAGTTATGTTTTTTCCGAAACTTATTTATAGCAGTTGTTCATTTGTGGTTTTTTGAAATTTAATTAAAAATTTAGCACATGTAGCTGATAATATGAATAGAAAAAAGCATAGATTTATTTATTTGAAAATTAAGCTTGTTGCTTTGGAAAGCTTTGATTTGTTTCTGTTGAATCAAGGATGAGCAAGAAAAACATAAAAGACAAAAATATTTAAAGTTACCTGTGCTGAAATTTTTTTATATTGAATTTAAATTCTTCTAAAGAATCTTAAATTTAAAATCATTATTAGGATAGTTAATGTGCAAAACAATGAGTGATGAAGTCTGATGGTCATATATAAAGATAACTTACTAGAACTACATAACTATCTATCTATGTATGTATAGATATAGATAGATTAGTATCACTCATGCATATAGATTAGTATCACTCTCCTTTGTACAGCTGGGTGAAGAGTCAGGGAACTTGCTATTTTAGTAAGGACATATTAGCTGATATAATAGATAAGTACCCAGCATCTTAGACATTCAGGTTATAGTCCCGAGTAAAGTGTTTTAGCTGGCTTTGCACTTACTGCTGGGATTCCTTTCATCTTGCAGCCCTACCAGTGCCAGCTCTCACCAACACTAGCCTTGAAAAGTAAATGCAAGCATTGGAGAATCCATGGCTCTGACTAGAAGTGGCATACACAAACCCCATCCATATTCTGCTCCTCAGAACTCAGCCACGTGACCATACATTGCTCAAGTGAATCTGGAGAATGTCATCTCTCTGGGTCTCCAAGAAGTGCTATAACCATTCCTTCAGATAACACATTTCTGTTGTATGTACAATGCTTTGAGCTAGGGAGTATCTGCTAAGTGTCATCTCTCTGTGTCCTCAGGCAGAGCCACAACCATTTCTCCAGATAAGAAACTTCTGTTTTATGTACAAAGCGCTGAGCCAGGCACTATGGAGAGTGTATTTATAACCAAGACACACTTTCTGTCCTCAAAATTCTTAGTAATTAGGGAGCAGAACTGCCCCAAAGTAACTAATAAAGATCCAGCTTTATTAGGCTCCATAGTGCAGGGATAAGGGCTGTTGTACAGAAAAAAGATTTCCTGAGGAGGCAATATCGGAACAGAGTTGAACCACAGGAAGGGATCCTCATCAGACAGAAGTGGAAACAGTACAAGAAGTGATATGACAACAGGAAGCTGTAAAGTGGCTGGAAGCTAGCATCTAGGATGGCTGCAGAGATAAAGATGTCCGAAAGATATTTTGGGGCCATCACATGACAGGCTTTAAGGGCCCTACTTATAGTTCAGGATTCACTTGGAAATCTACAGTATATATTTGAGGATAAAAGCAGTGTTTAGAACAAGGACAGAGGAAAGAATTTAGGGCTGTGAGTAGTGGGATCTTCTTGAACCACTCCAGTGGAAATGGAGATGAGAGGACAGCTAGACAAAACATTTAAAAAGGTAAAATTTTGAAGGACTTGGAGAATGTTTGTGTTGGTGAGAAATCCAGAGATTTTTATATTTGCTGACAGTGTTCGAAATTATTAACCCTTGGAAATTATTTGTTGAGTGCCAAAGGGCACTTACAACTGCTCTCATTAACTAAGGGACTGTTAGAATCTTCCCAGGCAAGAACTTTTCTGGGTATGATGATGTTCCTGGAATGCTGGAACTTGAGGAGAAGCACCGTGAAAATAACTTGTACTGTAACCACACATTATCATGTTCTGTAAAAACAATTTCAGAACAAGAAATAACCTAGATAGAACACCTCTTTCCCCCAGTTTTTAATCTCCAGAAAAATTCTTTCAAGTTTTTTCCCTTATTTTTCCCTTACAATTATATGGTTTGAATCCTCACTTGATTCTTTCTTGTAGACTTGCTCTCCAGATACAGATACGTTTTGAAAATTTACAGAAATTTAAATGACTCTCAGAGCACTTTCACGAGTCCTTTTAATTCTGCCAGACATCAGGAAAGGAAAGAGAGTGTTTCTTAAGTGGCACACCTGTCTCTGACATTTCAAGAATATTTGTTACATGATAGACATCCTAAGAATGAGGCTCTGAGGGTCACTTTTATGATGCAGCGGAAATATTTAAACAGAGTAAAATAGCCTGTCATTAGATTTTCTAGCCATAATTTGCCAAATGTGAAACATCAAATTGTGCTGATTAGAAGCCTGGTTTCCAGATGGTCTGTGCTAAGAACATTTCTGTTAGCTATTGAGAATGTTAGTCCTCTAAGAAGAAAGCCTAATTAAGGTGAAAATAAAAGATTTCCATCTACTCTCTGAGAAGAGATAACAAAGTTTAGATGATCACTGGTGTGTTATAATTAACATGTAACTTTCTGATTGATAATTTAAGCTATTCCAACTTACAGAAATCATCTTCTATTAAGCATATGATGTTATGTTTAATTAAGTTTAGAACAATTGAATATATAGTACAGTAGCCGAATTCAAATAAAAGTTCATTTATCATAATAAAAATTCCTCTAATTTTTCAAGGAGATTTCACTTATATGAGTAGTATTTATCTACTCTGGAAATGCTTTGATCTAAGAAAGATCTCTCTTTTTAACAATGGATAAATTCCAAAAATATTAAAAAGAGAAAGACTATGTATGCTAAAAGTATCTGTCATCACATTTATTAGTTCCTGTCTACTGATGATATTCAGAAGACAGGGAGAACTTTGATAACATAAGAGAAAAAATGACTGATTAGTTATCAGAAGATAGGGATTTTGGTTAGCCATTTGCATAATTGGCTGTGAAATGTGTCTTTTAGTTTCTATCCAATGTGATCATTCTATCCTTCTCACAGAATGATTGAGAAGACCAATATTATTATCTGTTTCTGGATATGGAGTGACAGTACAAAAGCGCTTCCTTCTTGAGGTCCCTGCAGTATTTTTGTGCTGTGTTGGCCTGGTTCTGCTGACATCATTCCCGTGAACTATGATCACTATACGTCAGCTATGATCAACTGTGATTCCCATGAACTATGTGTCCTTTCTATCACTCAGTTCTGTTCAGGAGTGTTGGTTCTAGATAATCTGTTCTCTGTTTTCACCTCCTGGGAGAACGATACATTTTCTGATATCTCAGTAAAATACAATATTAGAGCAGTAACAAAGATAAAAATAAAGAATAGATTTTACCTTATAATTGGCTGCTGCCAAAGGACTTTTTTTTTGCAATTTTCATTATATCACACCACTCTACTTAAGAGTAGCCATTAATGATTTTCAAATATCTTGGATTTTGACTTTGTTATTTCTCCAAATTTATACCATGTACTACAATCCAAGTTTGTATATATATCTACTGTGTAGGTCTTCTGGTGAGGTATGTTCAGTAATTACAGGGATATGATATGTAAAATAGCGTGAATTTCACACAACCATTATTTAAATAGGCTAAATAGTTATGATTAACATAAAACATATAATATAAAAATATAATTTACAAATTAAGAATTAGAGACACATAAAAATATGACCAAATAATGTATGGTTTGAGGATTAATGTGAAAACTTGTAGTAATCAAGTATTTTTATTAAAGTTTGTTTACCAGGTTTATAAAACCACAGGATGTGTGTGTCTGTGCATATGTGTACATAGAAAACAAAAATCAACTTCCAGTAGTTTTTAAATAGTGGGCTATTGGAAAAATTGCTTTGCTTGTTTGTTTTGGGAGTTTCAACTTGTACTTTGGAGTATAGCACTCCAGAAGGACTAAATATTTAGAATATATAATACCATTTAAACAAAGCAGTAAAACTTTTAAAAAGATAACGAGGAAAAACCATGCCTGATGCCAAGTTTGTATATACATCTACTGGGTAAGTCTTCTGGTGAGGTATGTTGGGTAACTACCTGAATACAATATGTAAAATCATGTAAATTTCATACAATTATTGTTTGAATAGGCTAAATATTTGTAAATAACATGAAACCTATAATATAAAAACAATTTTCACATTAAGAATTACAGACTTACATTAAAATAAGAAAAAATAAATTCTGTTAAAGATTTCCCACCTGGAACATCTGTTGGTTCATGAATAAAAGTATAAATAGGATGAGTAGATGTGTGAGTGTGTTTGGCTTGTTTCTTGTTCTTTTTAACTCTAAGTAGTAGGATAGTTCTTGTGGTTCTTTTACAAGAGCACGATTCTCCTTTCACCTGTGATTTTTTTGTCCCCAAAGAGGGAGGCCTGATGTTTCCTGCCGGTATACAAAGGATTAAACATTTTAGCTACTCTTTTGTAACTTTTCCTTTCCTTGACAAAAACAATAATATTGTCATTATTCAGAAATAGTTACAATAATGGTGACACTTCACAGATAAGAACAAGCTTATTATTCATGGGAAATTTACAAATGACTGTTGACCCTCCCAGATTGCTGAAACAAAGCAAAATCAATTTGTGCTCTGGCAGATTTCAGGTAACTATCTCCAGTTTAATAGTCATCAGGAAGAGGATGAACTCAATGTCAGGAAATACAATCTAGCAGTGAAATTTGTTCGATTATGGAGGAAAGTTCCAACGGAAATAGTGGAAATACCAACAGTTGGAATAAATAAAGCCCAGCTGACAAAGTGCTAAGCTATGATCAGTAAGGAATTAATATTGCTCTAAAATGAAATGCCTTCAGTGTCACTGATAATTAATGTGTAGATCACTGAGTTGACATTTTGACATTGGATCGGTTTTTAAAAGTAAACTAGGTAAATCAAGATGAGGAAATTTGATACATTATAAATAAATGAAGTGATTTCCTTCTTATGAGGATTTGGTTGTAAACTTTTAGTAGATTCTGTAATATTCAGAAGGTACTCTAATTCCTTTAATGTTGAGGATTTAGTCTGTGTCCAGAAAATACATGTTAGTTAAATTTAATTACAAAACATATATAGTATCACCTTAAATTTTGTCTGGAAAAGAGAAGTGTTTGGTTGAGTGAAACATATTAATCATAGTAAAGTCTTAAACAGGCCTGATGACACAATGCAGATATAGCTTTAAATCACCAGAAACACACACGAGGGTAGGTTACAAACAATGGGATAAAAACTTCGATTTGATTATAGCAAGATTAACTAAGCAGCTGTTCAGATTGGATAATGATGTGTGAGTTTCTCATCACCCTGTAACATGTTTCCACTAATGCAGATTAGGAGTGTCTGGGTGAACTATAATTATCTCTGTGGCTTGTGCATAGCATAATTAACTTCTCCCAAAGCAAAGTATTTTATTAAGTGGAAAATGATTTTTTTTTTTAAGTTACAGAAATGGCCAGAGGAGCAAAATCAACTAAGGACAGAAATGTTGCCACTCATAATAGCAATGTGAAAAAGTGCTTATCTCTTTTTGTTATATAGTTCTCAACATTCTAAGTCTTGTTTACATGACAGACACATGAAAGATGGTTTCAATTATCTTTGGTCTGTTTCTAGAATTTGTATACCAGGTGTCCAGACCGCAAAATGGAAAATGCAATCTTTGTCTGCCTTGTATAAATACAGTACTAAGAGAGTTCCTGATTGGTACTTAATTATAAAGCATTACTTTTTAAACACAGCAATACAACAACAACAACAAAGAACTCACTTTAGAGTCTTATTATCCATTTTACCACATGGAAAATATGTGGTACATCTGATATCATTATGAAACCAAGTTCATTAAGCAATAAAAATTACATACTTTTTTCATCTACTTGAAAATATCTAATGACAGTGTTTTGTTGATCAGTAAAAGCTAACATACTACAAATGCTAGTATTCATTTCCATAAATAAATGGCATTTTTACAAGAGGATTTTATTTTTTTGTTTTTGTTTTTGTTTTTTTTCCGGTACTGGAAATCGAACTCACAACCTTGCGCTTCTCAGGCAGGTGCTCTGCCACTGAGCTAAATCCCCAGCCCCGAAAATTCTTAGAATTCATTTTCAGGGGGCTTGACGTGGGAGCTGAGAGGGTCTCCCAACTTCAGGGCAGGAGCTGGGAGAGACCTGGATGGGCAAGAGGGTTTATGTGGCTGGAAATGGCTCTTTTTCTTTTTTTTTTTTCCAGTACCAGGAATCGAACTCACGACCTTGCGCTTGCCAGGCGTGTGCTGTGCCGCTGAGCTAAACTTCCAGCCCCTTCACAAGGATTTTAAAGCAACTTCAAAGTGCTAGATTGTTGAAGCTGAAATGAACAAATGGAAATGTAAATTTCAGCTCTGAAGTGTAGAGGCAGACTCTCTCTGGGCTGGTTCTTTAGCCTCTGAATTTCTATTTATCCAGCAGCAAAATGGACATATGAGTCCGACCCAGGTGGGCTGTAAAGAGACTTAAATGAAGCAATTTATGTGAATGCTTGTAATATGATTATTCAGTCTGATTTTGAAAAATAATTCACAAGAAATAGAAGGTAAGTTTTCTTTCTTTGAACTCGAAAGAGAATATGAACTAGCTTGAATGACATTTTTGGTGAAGGTATCACATTCAAATCTATCTCTAATTGATAAGACTGTGAATTCATCTTTAGTCACAGAATAACTGTTTCCTCTTCTTTGATTTCTTTTAAGTGACTTGAGCAGTCTTCCCTTCATTACTCTCATAGAGAAGAGGTAAATATTTTAAAATATTTATAACCTACTTCTAAAAGTACTTGTCAAGTATCTTCTATAAAGCTCTTTTTGTGAATGTTCACAATTTTTCCCTTTCATCCTCATATTTTAGATCTAGTATGTTTGCCTCCATTTAATTAACTATGTGTTAATAATTTGGCACTTGGGCCTGGTTTGTGGTTATGCACAGTAGGTCCTAAGCACTATATAGTGCTCTCATCAATGAGTTCCTTGTCCTCACTTCCTATAAAGCAGGAGTGGTTCACATAGGTAGAGGACGCAGATGTTTAAATTACTAAATCTTTATTTCCCTCTGGGTTATTCAATATAAGGCACATAGTGACCTCGCCTGTTTGCGCATAGTCAAGGCCCTCATTCCCCCGCTATCAAAGTGTAATCCCCTCCCATTCCTCTGTAGAAAATATACCCTTAAAACAGCAGCTGAAAAAGATGTGAGAGCTAAATGGTAGCAAAAATGGTGTTGCTGAAGCTCCCTACCATAACCTCTTTTACCATTCAATCTCCTGTTGTGTAGTTACAGCAATGTACACATAATACAAATATTTGTTTTATATCACTCACGTTTATTTGGTATGCCCCATGATAAGAATACATTGCATAAGTGATGAAAAGGAGGAGCAGGCTATATCCTACAGGCAAATATTTTATTTTATAGTCTGGAAGTAAATATAAAATATAGAAAGTGACATATGAGCACATGGCAAGCATGTTGCAACGTACTGTATTATCAAGAAAGAAGAAATACCAGAAGTTTCACTTGTTATATTTATGGTATTAAGATTAAAAATTTATGTTCAGGTATATATTTTATCTCTTAAAAATACAGTAGCACTGAACAGTAAACTAACATGAACTTAATATCAATTCCAAAGAAATTTCTAGACAGGAGGATCATGGTGAGTTTGAGGCCAGCCCGGGCTACATAGTGAGTTCAAGGCCAGTCTGAACTTCATGATGAGACCCTATATCAAAAACAGAAAAAAAAACAGAAAACAAGAAACAAAAAATAAAAAATAAAAGAGGTTACTGTTTGTACTTAAATATACTTACAATGTGGTAACAGTGTCTTAGAAATAGTCCTCAAAGACCTGTTGTCCTATTTTTAAATATCGCCCTTACTTGTTTTGTAAATTTAGTCTGTATTAAAGAACCAAGAGGATGAATTTAGTTAAGTTTATTAAAGAATATCTGAAGGAAGAATTGTCATTATATTTTGAAAACTTATATAATGAGCAGCTATTTGTGCTTGGCACTTTAATACTTAGCGTGATTATGATTCCAGTTTAGAATCCTAAGTTTGGGAAACTTAAATTGAGAAATGGCCAATAGCTTGGTCAAAGTCAGTTTGCCAAGTGCACGCTTTGCCACTACCCTGTCAGAGGGAGATTTTAAAGAAATGATTTCTCTAACCCCCTTGATAATCTGAAGCCTGCTAACAACTCATTACTTTGAGTTTATTTCTGGCAGTGAGGAACTTTCCAGAACTGACATTCTTTCCAAAAGAACAATGTGCAATAACTTATAAATACATAAGTATGTTACAGTTACATGTGTTTCTTTTAAACAGCAGAAAGATCATTCATAATATTGATATATCAGAATATATTTAAACAGTACCAATTTATAGATATTACTTTATCTGTTTTATCAAAGAATTGTGTAACAAACACCAACTTATATGCCTTATTTCATAGAGGTGAAATTACTAATTCAAAATTAAATTTGAAAATTGTTGTTCAACAATTTTCTTAAATTTATATTTCTATCAATATCTCTGAGTCTCACAACTAAGGGAACATATAATACTGACAGTAATATATTTTATAAATCATATGTATGCTGAAAACCACATATGAAAATGTGTCCCACATATATATGAGGTACATTAAACAGTGCTAGGGAAAAACATAAAATTAAAGAAGAGGGGAGAAGAAAATATTTTATTCAAGTATTTGTGTATTATTTGAATATTACAACAAAAATGAGTTTATATACTACTATGTGCTTGAAAAATTAAATTTAAAACCAAGTCTCAAAGGTAACTACACCAATTTCAAAGAAAGTGGCAGGAAATCATCAGAACTATGTTTCACAGCTCAAATGTGATCACTTTCTGATTGATATTTGTCTAGGCAATATCTTATGGTGTGAGACACCTTGTATGTTCTAGCATGAGACTTTATATAAGTAAAAATTGTAAAATAATAAAGCAATCTAGCAAATCATTTCCATCTGTAAGTGTAATTCTAGCTTGGCCTCATAAAGCATATTACATGTGTTTTTAAAGTTACTATTTGCTGAAGACCTTAAGCAGTTCATATGCTTTGCTTATGGTTAGTTTTGGTAATAAAAAGCAAGACAACTAAAGGATCTTTAAGTTGTGTCTTGAAATGGTGCCAATTTAATTTAAGCTGAATATGCAGTTTATTTTGGTTGCTTTCCTTCTACCAAAATTCTGAAGTTCAGAGTTTAACTTGGAATCGCTTTCTCAAGTTTAGCATTCTAGCCAAAGTCCGAGAAACGGCTTATGTCTGTCAATAGTTGACATAATAGATTTGTCCTCTGTTGACATCTTGCTCTTTTCATCCTAGTCTGTGCATGTGGTAATAAGTACATCATTTGCCATAGAACCTATTACAAAATGAGAGTAGAAAATGATAGATCTTTTAAAACTATTATTTAGTTATGCCAGTGTTTTTAGTAAGATTTTAGGATAAGTCATTTACTCAATAATTTGTTGTGTTTCACTATGATTTCTTGAACTCCACCTGTTTTAGTAGAGTTAACAAGACAGGAACCCTAAAGTGAAGTTAGAAGCATAAAATCGATGAGTTCTCTAAAGATGTTAAAATTACTGCATGAGAACTTTGTGAGTAAAATAAGCATGCATTACGTGATTTACTCAGGACATATTAAGATACAAAATAAGCCCAGAATACAGGAGATGCATAGGAGAGGTGAGATGCAGGATGCGAGAGATGCACAACTGACGAGTCTAGAACAGCAACACAATTTGGACATTGTGGAAAATACAGTAAGGTGAGCAGTTCCCTGGAATCTGTTTCATGTTTCTGGCTGGAGAGTGAAGTTATTCACCAATAGAAATGGCAGAGGGGAGGTTTTGGAGAAAAAGTAAGGAATGTTTAAAAGGAGTGTTTATTTCTCAGTGCTTAGCTTGGTCTTGTTTAAAGTAGTGGCAGGTGAGATATGTAGACATTTGAATATGTGTGCCTACAGTTTAGAAGACAGGACTCGCTATCACTCCTTGGATTACAGACACAGATCTGTTGGTCATCAACTTTTAATAAATGAAATATTAAATACAAACAAAATGTCAAGAGGAGCAAGAAAAAATTGGGAACAGCAACCTGTAGAAAATTACATTTAAGAAGATGTGGAGCCAGTGAAAGAACTCATGGAGAATAATCTGCAGGGTTGGCACAATTGGAGTTTAATCAGGATTTCTCTCTGATCAAGTTCAGTAACAGGGGAGGTAGAAGCCTTCATTGTACAGTAGAGAAGGGTAGAGAAGGATGAGAAGAATATGGATGAGTTAAAACGAACAAGTTCATGTTCTTTTCTGAGGTGCTTAGCTGTGTAAGGAAAGGAGATTAACTGAGGTAGAGGAGTGAATTGTCAGGATAAGAGACACATAACCATTGTTAATTACTTGTGGGGAAAGTAGCTGGAGGTCGAGAGACCGAGAGCATGAGGGAGATAGGAATTACTCATGAGGAATAGAGATAGCAGTAGAAATAGAAGAACTGGCTGTTGTTCCAATTACTAACAAAATTGTGGCTGATAATGTAGAAAGTACGGTGTATGAAAGGACAGCTTGCTACTACAATTTGTATAGTGTTTTTAAATCTATACGGGCAATATGAACTACACAGCCTCCCTTCCTATCTCATTTTGCTCCACCAATACAAATATATTTCTCTCACCCACTCTTTGAATAAATGGCACCATGGCCTGAGTCCTTCTTTGTTTACTTCTTCATGGATCATGCTTCAGACATCTGAGCTGCTTATGCTTCTGTCCATTTCTACTACTGCATTCTAAGTGAAAGAATCAGTATGTGGTGCTCTGACCATGACTAGCCTTCTCATATTTCTCCCTGCTTCTCTAAAACCACCCTGCTCTCATTCTTTCAGTCACTCCCTACCCAGCAGCCAAAATATCACAAAAATAGTAAATCAAGTCACCTCCCTCCCTGTTTTTAACTCTTCGATAATGCTTAGTGAGCATTGCCATCATTTGAATTTTCCTTCCCCAGTGCATGTCTTCTTTTTTCTTTTCCTAAACCCCTCTGATAGCAAATATATCATGGAAAAAAAAAATTGATGACTCTATTTCAAGCACGTGCTAATGGACAGAATCAAGGAAAATATTGCCAGTGTCCATGTGGCCTGTTTATGACATAAATATTTGATTCCTTGCTAATTCTTTGTTTGAAATGAATGAAATAGTGCTTTTATTACCTGCATTTCATTTGACCTCCAAATTCCCAGCAAAAGACAATCTTTGTCAATTTTTCTACCCAGATGACAAGTAGCATTTAGGCACATTTTCAAGATTACAAATCAGTTGGAATTTTAAAGTAAGAAATGAAGTAAAAAGAGGACCATAGTGATATTCGACGTTTTTGAAAAACTCAAATCTTATGACCAAAATTTACACTTGTGTAATAGCAGTGATTAGAAATAAAATCATAACATAAAACAATAGGCATTGAAGTTTTCCTCAGGAAGGCATTATACTTGATTCTAGAAGTGGAAAGTACTTGAGAAAAACTTATAGTTTCCTTACCTACTGGACAAAAATATATTATCTACTTCCTTTAAGGAAGCAAGATGAAGGTGGCCAAAGAACTAAATTTTAAGATCAGACATTTTTAATGAATATCCCAGACAGTGAATTGCATATGTTTAATACATGTGATAATATATAACTATTTTAATGTACATTTTTATGGTATTTGCCACACAAAATGTTCTTTATGTCCTACATATATGAGCTTAGAAGAATATAATGCTTTTTAGCTTAGGTATGACACAGAAAAGACAATTAATCTGGCTAATTAAGAGGCATTAACTTTATTCAATTCTATTGATCACCAGCTTTGTGATCATGCTCCAGGTGCTGGATTAATCTCCTCTTTAAAATGAAGGGAACATCTCTCCCCAGGCATTCTCTGACATATCTATTCTAGGAGCTGACTCTTTTTTGGTGAAATTATTCACTAATTCGGTAGGCTGAATGTCATACTAAGGGACTTTACAAGGAATTTGAAGGTTTTCTGAGCTAAAACAGAGAGACACAAGAGAACTCAGACAATAGTCATATTCACTGTCTATCACAAGGAAACTTAATAATCAATTCACACTGAGTAAATATTCTGGATATCTTTCTGTTAATTGTTATAATTTTAGTTAGATTTTGACAAAGTAACTATGTTTATTTGGTGCTCTTAGTTTTCTATATTTCACCTGATACATTTTATAGTATAGAAAATTTCCCAATTACCTCATGTGAAAGTCACTAATATTTCCAAAGTGGTCAGATAATACAACTAAACAGCAATAGTTTTAGAACTTATTGTAGGAAGTATGAAAATGAAGTAAGAAAAGGATTTTAGTGGTCTAGAATTTCAATCTTCCGTTTTAAACTATGCCAAGTATTTTTCCTAATGCCTACTATAAGCACAGCTCTGAAGTCAGTGTCCAGTGTGAAACAGTAGTTAAGAAATGATTTAAGAATGGATCTCAAGGTCTGTAGTTTGGTCTTCTGTGTGGAATCTATTTAATAATTTGCATGTTTAGAACTTTTACTTTCTATAGCATGCATACAGACTTCACACCGAGCCTGGGAGTTGATAGAGATTCAGATCAGTAAGCAAATAAAAATTCCTTTTAAAGCATTCAGTGGGAAAAATGTTTCAGTTTTTGAAGGTTTATTGTAGCACAAAATAGTCCATCTATGGGTCAAAGACCTTCAGATACTTAGTAACACTTCATGGGCTAAATATATTTCAAAGTTTAAAAAAATAATAGTCAATGGGAACTAGACTTGGCTCATAGCACAACTACATTCTGAAATCTTGACATCTTGGCTGAATTTTCACTCTATATTAATTATATAGATGGAAAAATATATTCAATATTTTAAGGAATCAAAATAATTAGAATGAAGTTTAATGAAATCCAATTCTTTCCTTGTTCATTACTAAATCCCCAGTGTCGAGTTCAATGCCTGGAATATATTAGAATCATAAGAAATGCGTTTTAAGATAATCCCATGGAAGAAGCATGAGCTGAAGCCATAAAACTAAGCATCTATTTGTAGCACACCTTCTAAGTTAAAATATTTGCCCAAATTTTTAAAATATTAGCTGATATTTTAAAAAAATATTTCTCCTTTGATTTTCATTTTCCTCATCTTTTACAAGTAATGAATTTTTTGAATGATAAGGGTTCTTCTGGTTTTATAAAACACTTCGTGATTGTACTATTTTATCTGAATAACCTTGTAATTATTATCTTGAAATACATTTCTACAAGCAACATAGTAGCTAAATATAAGATAGCTAAGTATAAGATTACCTAGTATATAGGCTGAAAAATTTCAGAATATAGATTTCCTCTTATCACACTGAAACATTATAATGCAAGTTTTCAACATATATGGAAAAGTACCATTAAAAATAGGAACCTAGTGATATACTCTCGATTTTAAGGGAAATATCAAATGAGACTTCAGAGTGAATTATCATTTTTAACTGCACAGTGTAATACTGCAGTCATGGTTGAGGTCTAGGGCAGCCAAGCTGGAGGGGACCTCCTAGCACTAAAGGTGGTGTATGAATAAATAAAGAAAAGACATGTTACTGCTTGAATTTAGACAATTTTCACATTAAATGAAAATTATGAGTCTTAATATATCTCTGTGGAAGTCTGGAAAAAGCGTTAGTTAAGCATCACATGGAATTGACATAAAATGATATATAAAACATATTTAGATGATCTCTTCTCTTGCTCTCATATTTCAGATCTTCAGGAATTTTACTGGGATAATTGTCCAAATGAAATTCCAAGCATTTTATCCAAGTGGTGAGTACAATTATTTATATTATCACTGTATTTATTTATCAGTAATTAATACAACTTTCTGTGTATTGAAACAAGAGCCTTGAATTACTGGTCTTCACTCAAGTTTTAGTTTTCATATAAACATTAGAATCAAAGAAGAATTTCTCTGTATTTTAAACTATAACAAGTTTAAAATGTGAATGCATGGTGTGCAAACTTGTGAACTATTCATCACTTTCCTCCAAAATCTGGTAGACTGTAAATTGTCTGGAAAATACACCAATTATTTTCTTATAGTATAATTATAAAACCTATGGGCTTCAATGGCGCATAATTAAATATGCTTTAAAATTATATCAAATTAAATATCTTCATACATTTTGTACTTTGGTAATTTTACTTTGAAGAGTCTCTTCAGTTAGAGCTAATTTCTTCAATTTTTGAGCTCAAATAAATACTAGTTTTTAAATCTTATCCATAATTACTGGGCAGAAACTGAAGATTATCATCCCTGAAATTTACTGTGTGAGTTTCAATAGTCGTGGTGTCAAGCACATGGATTCAAATTCCATTAATGCATTTGAATACAAAGATGTCTAAATAGTAATAATCCTATATATGAGCTCATGACTCAGGCAAAGACCATCGCAATATATTTATTATCTTCTCCTAGTATATATGATGCTATGCATACAATGTGTAGATATATTAAGTGCGCATGCATACAACTAAAATATCAGTTAACACTTTGTATATAATGATGAGTATGCTCAGTATAAGAACATACAGCATATTGTAAGAATTCAATAAAGGATGTAAATGCAGGTTCTCTTCCCTGGCCTCCCATGGACTCTGGGTTTGAATTTTCTACTTGTTTGCTTGTTTTCTGTGTGACATTGGCCAAATCCTTTGCTCATTTTTGGTTTTCATTTTTCATCAGCAAAATGGGGTAAATAATACTTACCAAGATGGTGAGGTTGTCCTGAGAATTAAGTAGGTTGATAGCAGCAAAATACTTCAAATAATATTAGATAGTTATTAGTCACAGTATTATAAACTTAATTATATTTGAATTGGTTTTCGTAAAGTCAGAAAAGCAGTACTAACCTATGTGATTTTTGTATCCTGATACCTCATTTGGCATTTTATTTGTTGTGGTTATTCTTCAGTTGGTTATTTTCTTGTCCCAGGTAGAGAATCCTCTTATCTGCAAAAAGAACGGTTTTAGATTCTTTGACCTTTTTCTTTTTAGCATCATGGTTTTTAAATTTTGAGCTCAGTGCTTGTTCAGTTGACTATAGATTTCAATTCAACATTAAATTACTATGAATTATTCTTTGTTCTTCCTGATTTTATTGGGAGTGACTCTCATAATTATCATTTAAGTGTCAGGTTAACTGTGTAATTTTTGTTCTTTTTCTCCTTAAGATGTTATATATTCTTAATTAACTAGATTATCAGAAATTTCTGTTCAATTTTATAGATCTTGAAATATATAACTGTTTTTAATCTGATGATTTAGTTTTCTTTTCTTTGTCAGTTTTTCTCATTTTAAAATAAGTGATTTATTACATCAAAATTTGAGTACACATACAAAATAAACTGTATAGTATAATAGGCCTGTCATTGAGTTTTACCATCTAAAAATATATGCCATCTTTATTTCTTTTGTGCTTCTAATAATTCTACAATCCACCTCCACATTATTTATGTACACATTTATTTTGTGCTAATGTCAGATGCATATATATATATATATATATATATATATAATTTTTTTTTCCCTCCGGTACCGGGAACCGAACTCACGACCTTGCGCTTGCCAGGCAGGAGCTTTGCCGCTGAGCTAAACCCCCAGCCCCAGATGCATATATATTGAAAGGCAACATATTTACTGCTGTATTATATTATCCTTGCATAGCTGGATGCTTATGGTTTTATTTCATATCTAAGATCAGTTCCTTTTTTATTTACTTAGTAATTTTGAAGAGTAATCCAAAGTGAGAATGGTATGGAATTTTTATTATTCTCCTTTTTTTGGCACTCTTAAGAAAATATTATATGAGAAACTTTACACTCATTTTAACTGGATAGCTACTTTGAAAAAACTCACTAGCAAAATAATAAGATTCTATTTTTGAGGTGGCATATGTAAATTTGAGAAGTATTTCATCAATGTTTCTTCAAATTCTGTAAGGATTCTATTAATCATTGAATTTATTTTCAAAGATATTATTGCTCATTTTATTAAATTTTTTATCAGTGCACATTTATAAGTTATAGTATTGAGGTCAGCTAAATTATTCCTGAAGAAGTTTGGTAGATTATCCATTATTTCTAGTTGTTATATGTTTTCCACTTATTATATATGTCAGCAGTTTGCATATCCTCTTGATTCTTTCAAAAATCTAAAACTGGAGGAATTTTCTCATTTGCTTTTTTTCTTTTTTTTTTTATTTTGGATTTTCTCCGGTACCGGGAACCGAACTCACGACCTTCCGCTTGCCAGGCAGGCGCTTTGCCGCTGAGCTAAATCCCCAGCCCCGCTTTTTTTCTAATTTATCAATTCTACTGAATACTCTATTTCTTATTCCTTTTAAAAAAATTCTGATGTGTTTATGAAAATATCTCTAAGTATGTCTTGGACTGTATAAATATGACTGAAATATAGTTTTTTAATGTTTTGGAAATGTTTAGTTTGGTAACATATAGAAGCTCCCAAATTTTAGAAGAATGCCATAAAAATCAAATTTACATATGTGACTTAAATATAAGTTAACTTAAAGCATATCTTCTAGATATTGAGAACTGAAGTATCAGAGATTTACTCAGAATTACAGTTAGACCTATTAGATACAGTGAGGCTTAATGCTCCCATATCTGTGGATTAGACTAAAGTGAACAATGGTTTGAGTTATAGGTAGTAATTTAAGAGATGTAGTGAACTGCGATTGTTTTTTTCTTTTTTCTGTTTATTTGTTTGATTTGGTACTGTGAACTGAACTCAGGACCTTACGTTGGCCAGATAGGCACTGTGCCACTGAGGTATATCCCAGCCCTGTGATTGTTAAGTGATACTAATACATTGTTCCAATTTGACTGAACAGTGGTTGTATACATGTAGCACCAAATAATTCATAACCAAAGCTATAGTATTATTATTTTTCTTGAGATATTCACATGGAATTATTTAACAGGATATAACTTTCAGTTTTTAAAATTACATAGTTGGTACTTACTTATTAAGTTCAAAGTGTGAGTCTGAGTTGGTCAGAAATACTGGTGAGGATGTACAGAAGATGACATGGAGAGATTCACATCAGGTTGATGACTTCAGCAGCTGAATTCACACGAGTGGCTGAAATAAAGATTGGAATCTTGTCTTCGTAGTACAGAAGACAGGCAAGGCATATTTTGCTATATTTTTGTTCCATTTTGGTCTTGGTACTTTCCCAAATGAATTAGAAGCATCATACCACAGCAATATATGCACACCCCTGTTCATAGTGGCACAGTTTATAATAGTGAAATCTTGGAAATAACTCAAATGCCCATCAATCAATGAGCAAATAAAATGATGTGGGATTTTTATATAATGGAGTACCACTTTGCCATAAAGGATAAATTTCAGACCTTTTTAGCTAAAGGGATGGACCTTGAGGCCATACACTCAAGTGAAATAAATCAGACACATGTGTAGATATCACATTGTCTCACTGGTGTGAGAAACTGAAAGTGTAAATAAGAACCAAATTGTACAAGAGATATGGTGAAATGGAAAGAAACTGTTCAAGAGGAAAGGGAACTGGGAGGGGAGGGGGAAAAGAAGAAAGGGAAAAGTAGAACTGAGAAAAGGATAAAATGGAAACAAAATCTTGTAAATGAGAAGAGGAAGAGGAGTTAAAGGGAGGAGAGGGAATGAGAGGGGAAAAAAAGACAAATTAAGGTATATGATGTACAGGTACAAAATCCCTATGATGAATGTGATCATTGTATATTTCTAAATTATACCAACACATGTAATTAAACTTTAAAAATGTTTTGAAGCAAATATTAAATCTTTACAGTTTCTCTTTTAAGTTTTAATTACTGGGTATTAGTGGCTTCTTCCACATATGAAAGTATATTAACTTTTAATAGTCTAATATGTAGCATTTCACAAACATTGTCAGTGTCAGTCAAACCAAATACTTTTTAGAATATTCTTATTTTTTAGTTCATAAAACTGAATGGAATGTCATGAGGTTGTACTGATTTATCATTCACTGAAGAAGAAAATATTATTCCTAGTTAATAAAAGAGATTGCTTTCATAAGTCTTAGAAGATAAAAACTTTAAATCTCCTGTTTAATAGGTAGAAGGTAAATAATGAATTATTCTTCATAGCTCTATTAATATATTGTGCTTGCTTCTAGATTCTGTAGGTGTATAAGACTTATGAGTCTTAGGAATTTCCATGTCATTTTATAATTAAATTTAGAAAAAGTATGATGGGACCACACAGCAGGTCTGCAAAGACTTTTTTCCTATACAGACATGCCCTGTTGTTCAGCACGGAAAATCCATCATAAGAGCCAATGACATAACATGATCCTCGTTTGTCAGATGCTGAGATTCTTCCTATTACAGAAGGACAGATTTCTGCACATAAAATTGTAAAATCATACTGATGGAGCAGGTAGACTTTTTAAGAGAATCTAACCTAATGCCCATATTATATACTTAGAGTGCCAGAGAGGGTGAGTGACTTGCCAAGTTCATGGAGGTAATTGATTATAGCTATGATGATAAACTTATGCAGATAAGGATGATGAAGTATCTCATAGTAACTTTAAGTTAATTCTAACAAGCAAGTTGTATCAGATAAGATTATGCATAAAATAGCTCAGCAATGAAGGTATGATGAAATTTGCTTGACGTAGGCTTTCTTGAAAGTTTTATTTTGCTTTGGTATTGGAGATTGAAAACAGGAACCAAGGGAGGTCACCCTGAGCTATCTTTTTAGCCCTTTATATTTTTTATTATGAAACAGAATCCCAGTAAATTGCTAAATTATCCCAGCTGGGCTTAAACTTGTGAACCCACCTCAGCCTCCAGTGTGCTGAGTTTACAGGTATGGGCCACCACACCTGGCTTTGAAATTTTAAGTAAACAAATTCTAAACAATGCTCTAATAAGCATTTAAGTATAAATAAGAAATTAAAATAACAAAAATTAACATTGTTTTACTTTCATTGAAACATTTTTAATATTAAATACTATACTGGTATGTTTATGTGACTCAGAGGAGATTCTATTTTTATTAAAATAGTGTTTTTGAAGAGTATGTTCAAATTGTACATCGGCATATCCTCACATGTTATATCATGTACATCCACGTTATAACACAAGTTATTTCACATGTTGAGTATGATGACATTTCAGTCAAACATCAAAATTTCAAACACCTACATAGAAATCCTGTCTGTCATTCCTCAGGTTATGCTTAAGTGGTGATGACTACCGCTGATACAAAGATTTTTCTTATCCTTTCTTTCTTTGCATTTCAAAGCAGTAATACTTGTTTCTGTATTTAGACCTATTTTAGTCTCACTTGTACATTAGTTAGAATTACCTGATTTCTAATTATCCACAAGTGATGTCAGACTGCTAGAAAGAGAGGTCATAATGTATCTTTTCTCCTTAAAGGACCATGTTTCTCAGCTTTGGCCTCACATTAGAAACACCTGGGAATATTCAATGTCCTCAGAAATAGATGAAACTTAATTTTAATGATTGTTGTACATGTGCTTACCTTATCAAATCTTTACATACCAAAACCTATCAAACTGTCTTTTAAACAATGCAGTCTTTTAAAAGATAAAATATACACTTACTACATGACCCACTAATTCCCTGCCTTGGGAAAGGAGAGTGGGAAAGAGGTGTATACATTTGTGGGGATTCAGATTGCACAGGTTTTAGGTGAGTCTAGGCCCTGGAAGGTATTATCCCTCCACACCCATGGTGAATTTGTGCATTCAGCATTGAGTCTCTGCTGAAGCCTTTACCCAAGAACTTTACATGGTAAGGTCTCCAAGCTAGTGCTTCACATAGCTTGATTGAATACACTTTTTCCTTTAATTTTAAGTAATGGAGTTTGCATGCATGGAAAGCCTAGAGGTTTCTAAATTACACCAATAAAAATCCAATAAAAGGAGTACTCCCCTCACTGCCTCAGGCAAATGTACACAAAGGTAGTCTTGTGCACAGTCCTTTGGGCACACCTCTTGAATAAGACACATCAGAAAGACACATCTAAGTAGTAAATTATGATTCATTTGAGCCAAAACAGACAAAAATTGCCAAAGATTTACTAAAGTAAGGGATTTAAATCACCGTAACTATCTTACTAATGACTAATAAATGGATCTATTTTTTCAGAAATTTTAATTTTACATAATGATAGATTGCAAAACACACACATGTATGGCACGTGGTTATTTGCTTAATATGTGTTTATCTTTTGAACAAAGACTTGAATGATGAAATCCTCAGATTTTCTTTTAAATGTCTAATGTACTTCTTAAACATCAGCTTATGAATGAAGTATTTATAGAATTTTACTATAGTTGGGCTTCAAGACTACAGTAAAGTTTTGTCAACATTCTCATTTTTGTCTCTGTAACAATATTTGTGTAATTAATTTATGATTTAACTTAGTTTATCTAGTTTGAAATGAGCTGGGTACCAGAAAATAATCAGAGCATTCATACCGGTAGTTAGAATTGTAGGTCTAAGAGTGAATATAATTGAAATAATGATGTCATCATAATTTGTATCTAAAAGGCAGTGGGTATGGCATGAAGGATTTTATATTTATGTTTATGTGTTTTTCCTTCTTAAATTTTAAAAATTGACATATAATAATTGTATGAAAAGATAATTGAATAAATGTACACAATATGCAATCAGGATAATTAGTGTTCCCATCCCCTTAAACATTTATCATTTCTTTATAGACAAAGTTTGAATGCCTATCTTCTAGATCTTCATAAAACACAGTACATGGTGAAGTGCATCATGTGCTACAGAAAATTAGAAGTTATTATTTTGTGTAACTATATCTTGGTGTCTGCCTCCCTTCTCTATTCTACTCTCTGCTTCTAAGAAGTCAACAATTTTGATTCCCAGGTATGAATAAGAAAATGTGGAATTGTCATTCTATATAAATATGTCATTCTATATAATATCTGTCATTCTATATAATATAAATTGTGCAGTTCATATCACTACGATATCCTGCAGTTCTGTTCAAGCTGTTGCAAATTCTTTTTGTTTATGGCTGTATAATATGTTTATTTTTAGTTCTTTGGATATAATTTTGACCTTTGAAATTTATATATTTTCTAAGTCAGAATTCTTTAATAACTAATTGACAAATTATTTAGTTAGTATTTTGTGGTACTGTGGTATTGAACCCAAAGCCTTTTACTGAGATGCATCCCTAACACCCCTCCTTTTTCAAATTTTATTTTGAAAGTCTTATTAGTCCCCCAGGTTAGCCTTGAACTTACAATCCTCCTGGCTCGTTCTCCTGAGCAGCTGGGAATGCACACATGCACCACCATATCCAGTCAGAATTTTTAGGTTGTGTTACAGTAACAAGGCATCTCAACATTTCTTTGGTTTATCCCAAATGGGTTTACTTTTGACTCACACCATGGAGGCAGGGATGCTCTGCATGCCATTATTTAGAGCCCAGGCCAAGGGAAGCATCATGCTGGCTGGTGCTCATTGCTTTCCAGCACAAGTCACAGGGCTATATCTAATTCAAAGGGGGTAAGGACCTTCCTATTCTCTGCCTAAGAAGAGACAAGAACATAGTAATTGATACACAGATCCTAGAGAGTTCCACAGATGTCTTCATTTATGATCCCTAATAACGGTGTATTGTTTCCTTCTTGGCCTGTATCTGTGTTGTGTAAGTAAGGTGGAATTATTACTATTAATTACAATTATTATTATTACTGCCCTTTCTCAGAGACTCCGAGAATCAGAATGCCTGGCAAAGTATTCAGTACCTAATGAACTTTTAAGAGTCCCTCCTTTTAACAATCACTCAATTTGGGCTTAAGATTCCAGCAAAGGAACTTGGGAAACACATTCAAATGAGAGCAGCAAATGCCCCACAAGCACACATTCTTAGGCTTACAATGATAACTATTGCCATCTATTTGTAGCTTACATCTCTTTCAGACAATTTTTAAATGTTTAAAAAGTATTGCTGTCTCTAGTCCATCTTTATATTTGCATTAGAAAATTATATTCTGTTCGGTAGATACACAAGGAAAATGATTGCCTGCGGAGCACCTAAGTTATATTACTGAGTATAGTATCATTGTGTTCTAGTGAGATTAATTTTGGAAGAAACGCGAACATTTCAGCCAATGGTACAGATCCATAAGAACAACCAGCCAATGAACAGGGTTTCGTGTGTGCTGCTATTAGTCCTTTAAAAAAAAAAATACTAGTGTATGTTTGCAATTCATGCTGTTTACCATCAACTCGGGAGTGGTGACATCTACATATTGCAGCTTGTGTCTTTTTTTTTTTTAACGTCTTGCCCTTCTCCACCCTTCCCATCCCCCACAGGGTCCTGTATCCCTTTTTTTATATTTTCTGATATTATTTGTCATAGGTCATGTTATGGCATAGAGTGTTTACATTAATTGAGGTTGTTAGATTCCTATCCATGCCATATCTTTATTCTTATTTCCCCTCCGACTCCTCCCCACTCCTCGTCCTAGCTCCCTTGGACCCCTTCCCTCTTGCAAGAGATCCGTCCCCTTGTGAACAGGTTTTGAAGGGAGATGAAAGAAGAATTCCAAATTCTCAGCTCAGCCCATGAAGAAATTATGAATACCGTTATAGTATTCTGGAATATTGTCATTTATTTTAAACAGGAAAAAGCCAGAAGATCTAATGGATTAAGTATAATTTATAATTTTTTTAGGAGTAGCCTGAATACAAACAAAAAATTCAGAGATGAGATAAAGAGTCTTATGGAAGGAAATATGTTTAAACAGATTAATAATGTATGAAAGTTTTCTTTTTTTTTTTTTTTTTGAGACAAGGAGTTTGCTATGCAGTGCAGGCTGACCTTAAGCTTGCTTATGTAGGCCTCGAACTCATGGCGATCCACCTGCCTCAGACTCCTTAATGCTGGGATTATAGGGATGTGCTACCACGCTCAGCTATGTATTAGGTTTTTCGAACACATTTTCAATAGCTTTGAAAAAAGGAGGAAGTAGTCAGGTTTTTTGAGACAACACCATTCTAATTCTTTGAAAGCAGTGTGCTTCAAGACTACAATTGGCGCTACCAAAATTTTCTTTAAAATGTTTGATATTTTTGATCATACAGTACGCATTACATTGTCATCATTAAATAACTCCATTGGATTGATAGATTTATTATGAAATTTATACTGGAGATTCTATGAAAGAAAAGATTTTCATAAATGTGCTACTGAGTAGGCAAAGGAGGTTATTGATACATGATTCTACGCTCATACGGAAGTATTAGAGGCCTCCTCCCTCCTTTAGAAATATAATAGCCATGCTTTTAGAAGTATGAAGTCTTATTATTTTGTACTCAGGAATCTACTGCATTAGGACACCACAGTGGAACTTGTTCATGGCAAATGGTCCAGCTGCATTTCTTCTCCCTTTTCCACATGGCTATAGCTCTTCCAACCTGAATGACCCTGGGACTTACATCTCAAGTCTGTAGGAGCTAACCTCCTCCCATTAGTAGCTAGCAGGGGAGCTTGTGTTTCCTAGCTTTGGAGCTGTGGCGTGTTTGTTCTGTCTTGTTTACAGCCAGTGCAGGGCATTGTGCTTCCTTAAACTAACCTTTTCATCAGCACAGATGAAGATGAAAAATTGGAAATGATATTAACGAACTGTTTTCCTATACAAACACCCAGTCTACAACCTGCGTCCATCATGACCTCTGTCCTTGGTGAGCTTGAAAGCAATATTCCTTATCACAAAAGACAAGAATAAATATTTATGAGGGCACAAAAGATAATTGGAAGATGTACATTTATTTACATTCATCCACATATTTAATTATAGGAAGCGTTAGGGCTTCTGACTGAAATATTTTCCTCTGCAATACTTTCAAATAAAATTGTGTGCTCCAAACAAATTATAAAAGTGCTTGTGAGAGTCCAGAATAAATATTTAGAGAATATTTATTTTAGGATTTAGGTTTCCAAGAACATCTTATGATACATTACTACAATATCTCTCTTTTCCAGGAACTTGGAGTTTTATTAGCTTTGTAATGTTAATATTTACAAATATGATTCATCTTATACTTCTTAGTGATGTATAACTGCCACAAGAAATAGAGGCTTAATTATGTTAGAAATGGGGTTTAATTATGTTAAGTAAATTTTTTCTTGAAGGAGACCAATAAATGGAGAAAAGCAGGGGAGGGGAAGTAGGAAGAATTGAGATATATTATACATATACATATATGCACCAACTCCACATGATAAATGCAAGCATTACGTACTGCAAATATGTGCCAATGAAAAGGTGAAAAAATTAAACAAGAGTAAAGATTCTGAATTTCTGCTCTTCTATTTTTAAAATTACCCAATTAAATGGATCGAGTTCAAATGCAAATTGTGTAATAGTACTCTTTTTGAAATATAAATAGAGTAAAAATTTATATCTGGCTAGTTGTGGAAAAATTTATTCTTCTATTATATTAAGAGCATAGAAACAAGGTGTTCTCTAGTGCAATTCACAAATTATAATTGAACAAGTTTAGAAAAATAATAGAATTATATGAGGCATTTTGAATATTTGTTTTTGTAGATATAGATACAACTTGTGATTAATCTTACTCTTTAAAAATGTCTTTTTAAAGAAATATTTAAGAGTAATTAAAGGTTAGAATAAAAATTCTGTAATTATTGACTGTTTTAAGGATTTTATTATAACAATGAAATCAAAATATTTATGAGAAATGTCATATGCAACCATCTTTAAAAAAATTGTATCTTTTAATTATAGGCACAGTATAATTCTCATGTTTTTGCTCTCATTTATTGATTAAATAATCACAACTAAGTGGTAAAATATTACTTTGGAGTGGAATTTTGTAAGAAATATAGTGTGTTTCCAAGAAAGATACCTTTTGAAAAATTATGAACATATTTGCATAATTTGTCTCTTATAATTTTAAAACTTTTCAAAGTATAAATAGCTGTTTGTTTTCATAAAATGGAAACTTGACCTTTTATGTTCAGATAGAAAAAGTCTACAAAATTGATATTTCAATTAAGTGATAAGCTTTTTTTTTTTTTTTTTTAGTAAAACACTTTTGTTTTTATAATGAAAGCTTCATGTTTATATGTAGGGTCCTGTAGTTTGGGTTTCTTCATTTTAGAAGATATTCTTCTACATGAAGTAGACTTGCTGATTTTATTGTTTAATTCACTGTCTATAAAAATCTAACTTTGTGTAATTCTCTACTCCGACATTTCTTCAGAGGCTGAAGAAAATGCTTTTAAAGGAAGACATTTTCTTATAAGAAGTGTCTTTAGAAATGTTATAAGGTATTGGTATTTTAATACACTTTGTTTTGTTCATTAAAGGAAATTTTAATTAATGAATATACAGTTACTTTTTCTTTTCTATCTGAAAGCAAGCTAATTTTGAATTTAAGTATATTTGATTATATATTTTATACTATTACAATGAAGGGGTTAAATTATCATTGCAACATTTGGAGGGCTTGTTTTTTTTAAAACTTAGCTTTTTAAAACTAGCTTTCTCACTTAAAATATTTGCAAGGCAAAAACTCTACTATTGAACCAATGAATGTGAACATTATGTATATCTAAATAGTACCAATAAACAATAAAAAAAGAAATCAAGTTGAAAGACTAAAAGTGACATTTCCAGTAATAGGTTATTTTTTGTACTTCTATTAAATAGGCTTCATATAACTTCTTGTCTCTCTTAAGTCCATATACAACAGATAAAGCATCCAAGAACACAAATCCACTGAAAAGCAAACTTGTGTGAAGATGGTTTCACTCAGTAACTTTGGAAGTGTTTGCAGGTAATTTGAGTTTCAGTGATAAGATTCTGTTGCAACCAGGGAAGGTTCTGGCCATTTGATAGGCTGAGTTTTTTGAGGAACAAATCATTGCTTAGGATTTAGGGGAAAATATGCCTTCCTCCAGGTTTAGATGCTACCTGCTCATTAGTGAAAGAAAACTCTATTTCTGTTTCTGTTTTAGAAAACTAATAATACTTCTTAACATAATTTTAAAAGGTGACTTTTTTTTAAAGGAACACTATTTTAGCCTTCTAAATTTTGTCTTCTATGTCCTCTTAGCATTATCACACACCTTGTTCACTTTTACTTTTCCCACAGAAGATTTGTATTTTCCTAACGTCCACTCTGCTCTGAGTAAAAGCAAATAGAATTATTAAATATATGGTATTTCATAAATAATACATTTGAAAAAGTTCAGCTTTTTAGTTCTTTTATATGTAAAATTTCTACCTATGGACTTAGTTTTATGGTTATAATTTTGAATAAAATAATTGAAATTTAAAATATGTATTTGGTCAAATAAAGAATTAGCTGAAGAACAAATTTAGAAGAGCCACGAATTAAAGTCTGGCTTGGCTGTGTTGCATTGTCTACTGTACTAAGAACATGAGCTGCCACTATCTAAATATATTAAATGTACACATGTCACTTAACCCTTTGTGATCTCAGATTTTGCTTCTGGAAATCAGAGACACAGATGAAGAAAATCTCAGTATTACTGTAAGACTCCAAAAAACATGGTACAATATCAAGTGTTTTGCTTCTGAAGATTACTAATAGGATATCAGAATGTTATTACAGACTAAATTGGAATGATCTATATGCTAACCATTGATTTTTAAAATATTTTACTTTGAAAATAGCTGAAAGAAATTTACTATGTTAATGTCACAATTTATAAATTTGATATTCTGAGCTGCAAATAAAATAGGGAAGCCCTTGTATTATTATTTGTCATGTTAACATAGTTATCAATGTTAAGAAAAATATGCATCTGGATTAGGACAGAATTATTTCCCATCATATTATAAGTATTTCAGAAGAAGAAATGATCACACATAAATTCATTTCATAATAATCCCAGCAGGGCAAGCTTCATTGCTATTTTCAAGAATGTAATAGTTTTACTATCAAATTAAAAAGAGTGACTTTATCTGGAATGAGAGATATTAATTTGAATTATAAATGCATTTCTTATTTTCCTTTTCATATTTTCTTTCATTTCTGAGAGAAGCACCAGTTCAGGCCAGCTCTTAAAAGCAAGGATATGATTCATGTTATATGTAATGCTTGGCATTAAGATAGAATTTCAAGGCTGATTCCAGCGCTATGAAATGTATATCGGGAAACTTCTAATTTGTTCTCATTAATGCTCAAGCAGGTTGGTAATGATTTGAGGTATAATTTAGATAACGTCATTAGCTATTGTCAAGTCTATTTCAAAATATATTTGTAGTACTACATGCCTAACATGGCACCATTTTTCTGAGGTATTTGTCATAATATTAGACTCCATGAACACCTCCCAATAGGATACTGCTTTTTACCAAAAGGTAGTTTTACATGTATACTGTGGGATACAAAAATGAACGACAAAGTAAATATTCGTGGCAACACAACTCTAAAAACATTTTCAAATTCACACCAGAAATTCTATATCTGGTATTGTTACCTTTTGGCACTTGTTAACGCTTGAAGTTATTTTCTTACTGGTACTTTTACTTATTATGGATCCTTAATTTTCTGCAATAAAATTTAATGTATTTAACATGTACCCAGAATTCCCTTCTGTGATTCTTCCTGAGACAAATTAGTCCAAACACTTCTGGTGTTTGTTTCTCTTCTGATTTCCTTTCATACTGTCTTTTAGTTTAAAAAATTAGTATAAATGTTAATATTATCAAGTCATCTCTCAGAGTACCTATTCATCTTTGTTCAATCACTTGCTCTCTTTGGATGAAAACTGTATAACAAAAATGCCAACATAATGTCAGTGTAAAAATGTTCTTCCACTGAAACATTTAGTATAAAAGCCATGTCATGTTAATGTAAGACTAGAATAGATCTGTATCATCTTATTAATAATTCTCAGTGAATGATATGTGGCTGTTCCGAGTGATCACTGAACGGAAAAGACATTTCTTGGACAGTTTAATGAGTAGGTTAATGCAGCAGATTGAAGGCCATGAATTCTTATAAGACAAGAAAGTACTGTTCCAATAAACTGGTAATAAAGTAACAAACTATCACTTTCCATATAACGAAGAGGAAGCATTTTCCCTATGCTTTTTCATTTGCTGTTTTTATGTTTGCCAGTATTTATTTCTATTTGCTTTATACACAGTGCTCACAAACTTTATTTCCCTGTTTTCTTTGTTATACTCTATCAATTTTTCTGGTCCATCTTGCTAGAGCAAAATAGTACAAACTTGTTGGCTTCTATGTAAAAAGAACGTACGCCTCCGGGGGCTAGAGGCTGGGCTATTTAAGGGCAGGGTACCAGCACTGTTAAGCCTCAGAGAGGGCACTCTTCTAGGTAGCAGAGATCTGGCTTCTCATTGTGGCCTCCAGTAACTCTCTGAGCTCTCTTTTAACAGCACTAATTCCATTTATGAGGGCTTCACTCTTATGACTTAGTAACCTTCCAAAGGTTCTACCTTCTAATACCATCACAATGGAATTTCAGCTTATGAATATTTAGAAAATACAAGAATTCAATCTTCTGCACAATTATGAGGTTTTTTTTCATAGTTTATGTACATAACTTACAGCAACACTTATAATGAAATTTTTGCTTTATCTTCTCTATATAGCATGCATTATCTCAAGCAAGCTATACATCATTAGTGACATTAAACCTTAGTAAATTAAAAACTTCTGTGTGCTTACTATATTTTCTAAATCTCTCTTCTTTTACACATTATTAGTGTGCTTGCCCTTATGCAACTCAACTTGGATATAATTGCCTGTTTTTAAAAATACCTATGATTTAAAAGAATACTATGAAGGATCTAGGCTCTCATTATGGTACCAAAATGTAGCTATAAATGTCTCAGATAATACAATGAATTAGGGCCTTACTTCCTGTGGATATTAAAATTAAACACGGAGTAAATCAATCCGAGTGTTTGATGTGAGTCCCAAGATTTATAATGAATGTTGTAAGACACTGCTACAAGTCAATTCTCACCTATAAATACTGTAAATCAAGAGAGTTACATGAATCTACTGATACTTACATTGGAGGAGGAGCACAGCGGAAGAGCACAAAGCAGAAGGAGCCAGGGACCAGAGATAGTCCCCCAGGTCAAAAGTCATGTCCGACCTCTTCCAATTAGGCTGCACCTCTTAATAATCTATCCAGCTATGAACTCATTAATGGGTTGGCTTTTGATAAGGTTATATCCTGATGATTCAATCACCACTCAACGAGCCTAGTAATCCAGTCAAATATCAAGGTCAACTGACACAGATCAGGTGATGGTAAATTTGTTGCGGTAATTCAGAATTTGGTCATTCTTTTCTGCTCAGACCACAGATAATTGAAATGTCCCCCAAATTTTAGATAGTTCTAGCATCTAGACTGTATCTTCCAGATTTCCACTCATGTAAGACAGAAAAAAATGTTCTTCTTTGAAGGTAAGAAATTATGATTGCAATGTGTAAAAACAAGTCACTCTAGAACCATAATATTTTGGATGTTAAATATGCCTGACAAAGTATTGGATAACTTCTCCTCTATGTATGAGTCCCTGCTTTAGCATATATGCTGGGAACATATGGTATTCTAGAGTATCTCAGGTGCCACACTGAACCATGGTTGAAAACTTTCACACTACTGGGATTTCAGGTGTAAGGGACAGAAATCCCTGCTGCAGTGAGAAAGTGCCTAAAGCAGGGGTACAATTCTCACACCCCATGACACCGAAGATGAGGCCACAGGGCAAACACTGCAGCTCACAGATGCTCTCCAGCTTCTAGGCTGTCTTTTTGCTCAGTGATCCGTATTAAACCTTTCCTTTACTGTGCTTGCTTCTTGTGAGGGTGGATGATTTCTGCGCATCTTGACCCCATGTCCTTGGGGTGACTGCCTAAGAAGGAGGGAAAGGAAAATGGGGGGAAGGCCGAAAAGCAAGACTCCATCATTAAATTTGGAGAAGGATTTCCCAGTCTTCTTATATCTGATTAACTATAATGTATCATCCTACCTGCTCTGGCTTTATGAGAAGATGAAAACTTGAGCAATGATAGTTGGGTACATTGTTTTCCCAAACTTCATCGAGATTCTGACACAAAAACAGAAAATGTGTTAAATTGTGTTGGCAACTAGAATGATTTCTATAGATCACAGAGAAAGAGGAAAAACCATGTCAAAATGACTCAGAACCGTTGTTTAGAGATATCCATTGTTTATCTGTGTGTTTAGCATTAACTACTGGCAGATTCTATTATTTAGAATATACATCATGAGTTTCCATGGTGCCCTTTCATTGTACAACCACAAGGATGGGTAGTGGTCACTAACTATCAGGAAATGATTCTAAACTGACGAGAACAGTGAAAACCTTGAGTTAATTTGGGGGTTATAAAGGTAGATGGAAGGTGATGAGAAAGCCACACAAACTGCTAATGCCTTAACAATTGGCAATTTCAGCCAGGTACTGGTCAGGGAGAAGATAACCACTATGTAACTAGTATCTGCACCATTTAAAAAAATCAGCTTAAATATATTACTTTGAGGACATCCTGAAGTTTCAACTATTCCACTTCTGAGTGATGGGCTAAAAAATGCTGAAATAACGGTAAACTTCAGCTGCTCTTTCCCTTAACAACTCAGACTGGCAAGTTCAAAATTGAAGTTTTCCAGAGCAGTCAGAGTGACAGGTAAGGAATGTGGTATGGAATGGGAATTTTCAATTTCCATGAACAGAGGGTCCTGTGTCAAGCATAAAGGCATTTCTGTAACACATCTGTAATTCAGATTTATGCATAACTAATTAGAATCAACCCTACCTATTACTCTGATATATAGTTATGTTTAGGTTAGGGTTTTTTTGTTACTGATGATAGAAATATATCTATCCCATGTTTTGTCAAAAGTTTATATTTATTTTGAGGAGAGTTAACATACAAATCTCGAGAAAGTTTTCCATTGTAAATGTTAAAAATAATTTTGTATGGTGCAGAGATCACCATTATTAGATAAATATACAACTGTCTTAAATACTGAAATAAGTATTGCAATAGTTTGGTGTATATAATACTTGTATGCCTCATACATCCTAACATTATTTTAAAAGACGAGTTTAGAGAAAGTCACAGCATATACATAGAGTGTGTTAATGGAAAAGAAACACCGTAACTGTGGAAAATACAACAGATCATTAAAAACAATTTTAGAAGCTTCTTGTGTTTATCACATGAAGAATCTATTTTTTGCTTCCATAGTTACATTAGAAAATGGAACATAGTATATTATTTTTCCATTATTCAAGTCCTTTATTTTTACTTAATTGATTTAAATTGTCTTACCTATAAGTCAGTTACATAGTGTGTCATTTATTACTTGTGTAGAGCTCAGATTTTCCAGCATAAGAGTTAAATTTCTTTCCCTAATACTCTATCATCTTAGTTGATAAATATACTGGATATCTATATCTCTGTACAGGTAATACCAACAGATTATATTTACACCATATTTCCATCAAAATGAGGCAGTGTTTTATATAGTACCTTTAGATATTATGTAATTATCATTTGCACTAGAGATGGCAGAATTTTCATTACAACAGATTTTGGAAGCAGTGTTCTAGTACATATATTTGCTGATCCTAGAGTTTCCAGATTTTTTCACATGGAGCTTATACAATAATCTGACGCTAGACAAGAACACTACTGTGAGCACAAGTGGATAAATTTTTAGTACATTTCAATCAACAATTGAAGAAGGCTATTTGGTGTTTAATTTAAAAACTCATCATCTAAGTACAACAGCCATAGCTATTCTTTAACTAATGTTAGGCCATTTCTTAGACCCATAATGAACCATTAAGCACTACATTAACTCTTGAGACTCTATACCCTACAATGCACAGCACCCTGCTGAGTTAGAAGCACCCACTAGGGTATCAGGGACCAAGTAAGGAATAGCAGCTTTGTTAAACTGCTCTCAATCTTACAGCTTATGAAGAGTACTAAGGATCTCACCATTTGCCATGGTGCGTGTTGAAGAAATGTAATATTGTTTTTAACATTATGGCTATTTTTATTGACTATAGAGAGTTATGGAATCATTCTTTCAGGAGCAATCTCAGTAACCCTGAAGGAATGAGTAGCAGGGGCAGGGAAGATGCTCTCATCCATCCCCTAATGTCTGCATGGTGGCAGTTCTAATGTGAGCGTGATCACACATGGGTGAGCTAATTCTATTCCATGGTTACGGAAAGCTGCCCAGCTACACCACACTTTTCAGAGAAGCGGTTACTTCAAGAAAGTCTGAGCTGTTTATGAAATTCTTTGTATAACATAAAAAGAAGGATAACCCAAACCTTTCCTTTGAAGAGCTTGTTATTCAAAATACATAGGACTAATTTGAAACTATACAGTTCCATCTCTGGATGTTTCTTCACATTTATTTTTTTCCTGTGTATTGATGTTCTCCTGCAGGAAATTTTTTTTTTTTTAATAAGAGAGCTATTAACCGTTACAAATTTTACTGCAATTTGGTCATTGCCTTCACCCTCATTACTGCTCTATAGGTAGTGTTTGTATGACTCAAATTACTTAAAAATAAGATGGAGGGAAAAATGTGTATTTTCACAAAGTTGCATCAGCAATTGAGAGTAAAGTGGAATCTTTACTTCTAAATATTGAATAAACAGTTTTTATTTTCAAAAATGATTATTAGGAGTACCCAAAATATTCTACTTAATGCCATATGGCTCATAGAAAGTTAAATATGCTTGCTGACAATGAAAGTTTTAGTATGACATATGCTATAACATGTAACTGTAATATTACATTTTAATATTTGCGCGTATGTGTGTGCATTTCTGTGAGTGGCATGAGTGGATATCAATCTACACAGAAAGATGGAAAATGATTCAAAATAGATTTTATATCAAACTCTGCTTAGCAAAATGACAGGAGAATGTGTGCAAAGATGTAAAAGCAACAGGAAGAAATAAATCAAAGGAAAAAAGGAAACAGAAAGTCCACTAAAGGCTTCTACATGTATGTGAATAACTAATACTATCATTATGGCCAATTAAAAATAAAAAGTCATTTTATAATAAAAATTTCAACAGGTAATAGACTGCATAGATTATGTTTTACAGAAATTTTTAATGATAATTTAAAAAATTCAGATAGTTTCAAAAGTCACTGTAGTTAATTTAAATTATGATTGAAATTATGGAGTCTCATCTGTGAAATTTGAAAGACTTGTATGTACTAGATTCAACACTGATATGTATGAAAACTGCTGCATTTTATATCTAATGTGAATTGCTATACTGTTCAACTTAAAACATGTTACTTTAGTCTCCAGTGCAGTGCCTTTGGGATTTATATTATCACATGCCATAATCTTTACAATTAATTCAGCTTATATTCATTGTGATAACTAAAGTGGATGAAATTATTTGAGTCCCCAAAGTAATTTCATGGTTATTTTATATATATATATATGTATATATATATATAAAATGTCAGATTTTGAAACTAAACTATTTATATTATGAATTTGAACAAAAAGTATAACATCATTTTTATATATTCTTTTCTTTAATGTGATATTGGAATTAAAATGCAATCTATGGTATGTTTTAGGGATCTTCTGCTATCTATGTTTGCTTTCATTCAAATAAATCATTTCAATTAGAGAATTATCAGTTTCATTGACAAAGAAGAAGCCATCATAAACTTCACAGATGCTTAGTGGTTTCCCAAGGATAAAAGAATGATAAGTCTTATATTTAGAACATATAAAGAATTGAACAAAAGCAGTCCCCCCAAAATCAAAGATCCAATCCAAAAATTGGCATCTGAGATGAATATATACTTCTTAGATGAAGAAGTACAAACGGCAAATAAATATATGAAAACGTGTCAACATCATTGGTCATTTGAGAGATGCAAATTAAAAAAACACTGAGATTCCATCTTACCCCAGAAAGAATGGCTATCATCTAGAAATCAACCAATAATAAATGCTGGTGGGGCTGTGGGAAAAAAAGAATGCTTCTCCACTGTTGGTGAGAGTGCAGACTGGTGCAACCACTGTGGAAATCAGTGTGGAGGTTTCTTTAAAAACTAGGATTAGAGATCCCATTTGACCCAGCTATTTGCTTTCTGGGTATCTTCCCTGAAGAACTGAAAACATCATGCCATAGAGATATATGTGCACTCCTGTTTATAGTAGCCCAATTTGTAAGAGCTAAATCCTGGAAACCACCCAAATGTCCATCAACTGAGGAATGGATAAAAGAGATGTGGTTGTTTTTCTTTTATACAGTGGAGTACTACTCAGCCATAAAGAAGGATAAACTTGAGAACTTTTATAGATAAATGGGTGCAACTCAAGACCATACTCTTAAGTAAAATAAATCAGATCCATACGTGTAAATATCATATTGTCTCCCTAGTGTCAGAAACTGAATGAGTAAATAAGATCCAAAATGTACAATAGATATTGTGAATTGGGAAGAAACTGTTCAAAAGAAAACATAAACTGTGAAAGGAGAAAAGGGAAAGGAAAACAGAGAAAAACAAAAAAACACACATATACAAGATAGTTAAGATAGTTATACAGTTAGTTTCTCTTGGTTCATTGAAAAGAAAGGTTTGTGTTAATATTGTTCAGACAATATCATGCCTATAACTTGTACTCTGAATAACTACTATGGAAACAATACACAATCTACTAATATGTAACTCTCCTAGTAACCTGTTTTATTAGTATTTTTATTTTTTTCTCTTTAAAAAATTAAAATAAAATAAAAAGGACTGATTTAAACCCTGAGATTTTTGGTTGAATTACATCACTCATTGGGAGGCTCAGCATATCATGTGACTTTGAGCCACAACTTTCATTTAACATTTTATCATTGCATTGAGGTGTATCAACTGCTGAGACTAAAAATAAAATGTTCAGGATCAATATTTAAATCCCCTCCCATCCTTCCCTGCTCCCTCCAACTCTGTTCCCCTTTCCATATGAAAATCTCTGTTTATATTACTTACCTTTCCCTACAAATGCAATAGTTTATCTATAAAATAATAAATAGAATTTGCTTTGTTTTGTTCAGGACTTGGTAGGACATGGAATTCATTGATTATGCCCTGTCATATCTGAGCTCTTAGATTTCCTTAAAACCAGAAAGCATATAGAAATGAACTGGTTTTAACATTTGATGTTTTATTTCCTTAAAAATGTTTCTATATGAATGAGTATGTGATTCAAATATTGGCATTGTTGTAATGTACATGTTTCAGGGCCTTTGGACTGAGTTACATCCCTAACCTTGTAAAAAAAATTCACAAAGGGTCTCACTAAGTTGCTCAGACTGGGCTTGAATTTACATTCCTCTGGTCTCAGCCTCTCAGAGTGCTGGGATTACAGGTATGCGCCACCATGACCCATCGTGAGATTTATTTTTAAAAAGAAGTGAGACTCTTTTAAAAATATGCTGTCAGCCAGAAAAAAATTATTTGCATTAGGAAGCAAGTATTTATTAAAACTATTCTACTAGTGTTTCAATGTTTCTTTTTTCATAGTAAAATTTAACAATTATAAAATATAACTTTGGGGAAATCTGTCAGGAAAAATTAGATATAGGTTTTGCAAATTCTATTTGCTATTTGTTCTAGCATATTGTACTTATTTAAAGAGAGAGCAGAGGGTAACAGTGGAGAGTTAATTTTGTTGTTGGTATTACTGAATAATGTGATTTTAAATAAAATATCTTAGAATTTCCCCTGAGTATAGAGTGGAAGGGGATATTTGTTATACCATTTTATAGAAGTTATAGAATACAAAACAAGTGTATCGGCATTTTTGTGTAGAGAATAAAAAAGTAGATATACAATCAGAAAGAAGAATTTGAAATAATTCAAGATTAAGTGAAAAGTACAGTCAGTCAATGCATCTGCATTACTCACTGGTATCGCCCATGATGTGCTGGGCTGCTGTTTTGACACTCACCTGCGTGCTACTGCACAGAAGCCTGAGCTGGTTTCTCTATGTGAAGGGAAGCCTACGCTTAAGGCAGTGGTTGACATCTGGAGCATAGTTTCTTTGTAGTACCAATGGTGCAGAGATTTTCTAGTGTACAGTAATGCTAATTAAAGAACTGTTAATGATGTTAAATTGTTGATGATCAAGGTATATCATGTCTGTCAGAATTGTGGAATCAGAAAAGGATGAGAAACAATTAACTATGGAATTAGTCATTAGTAGTAGCTTGGAACATTTGTCTTCCAGGAAGTTTGCATTTGTTACAGTCAGGGTTTACAAGGCAAAGGATTTAATATAGGATATAATTTATAGGATTATTTTATAATCCAGGGTCAAATGTAGAAGAGTGCAGGAGATTTGTCCACACACTAGAGACCCAAAGAATCTAACTGAGGGCCTGGATCCCACAGCAATGCCCTGCATGAGGCCAGTTGAAGACCTAGAGTCCCTGGCAATGTCCTCCCGCAGTCCAACAGCAGAATTCGAGCCCACAAACAATGGCTCATGCATATCTCTAACAAGGATCTGCCCTGGGAAGGCCCAAAGGTTAGTGGTGGAAGCTAGAAAGTCTACCAGTAGGGATGAAGATCTGTGCCACCAGGATGAGGGATCTGCACTGGAGCCAGCAAGTGATGCTCAAAGTAAGGACCAGAGCTCCCCTGAAAAGAACCCAGCCATCCTCAAGAACAGCGAGGTCCTGAGCTCCGCCGAGGATAACAGCAAAGTTCATATCAGGAAAGCCAGCATGGCAAGCTTCTCCAGGAGAATCAACAGCATACATCTTTCTCTCCAGTTCTCTTTTTATGCTTTTGGCAACGATCCTCAGGTAGGCCTTTCACACCCAGCACCACGCTGATTCAGTTCAGCTGGGTGTTACAACTTGACCATTAGTTAGTCCACCACGGTATTTAATAGGGAATTACTAAATATCGAATCTCACACTATGACCTAATGAAATAAACCAATAAAAGAATTCTTGTCCCATGGCTACATAATGAAGGTGGGCCTTGTGGGGATAACACTGCATTTTGGTCCTCACTGACAGTGTTTCTATGGCAGGTCTGTACCTCCTCAGGCTACCCTCCCTAATGTATACTTCAGAGGACTTATGTGGGACACACATAAATAGGCTACCTCTGTCTCTTTAGGTTTACAATTCAGAATGCATAAACCAAGTCTTGATTGCAATGCTTTATCGTTGGAAACCAAAAATGTTTCTATTCAGTGTAAGATGACTCACTGCCTACAATTAACAGAGTATCCAGTGGCAGTAATTTTTGATTTACTACTCTAACATCATTCTTCAACTACCAAACAGTGTGTATGATAATTCCACCATATCATTTACTATTTCGATTTCATGTCCCTGACAACACATATATTTGTATTTGGCTGTGATCATATATACTTAAAATCTTGTAGTTAATATTTTTAGCACAAAGACATTTTTAAATATGAGAGTTCCAACAGCTGGAATTATAGTTGTGTTTGTAATAGCATTTTACATCTCAGTTGATATTGATTTTAGAAAATACATTTTCCTCAAAAACATTTATATATAAGTTGGCATTTTCTTAATACTAATAATTGAAGAAATTCTGAGTCATTAGAAAATCCTTGAGTTTAAGTAGGTCTTCAAACTGCAATCATATTGCTTATGGTTTTTCAGATATTTTCACATTTTTAACTTATGCAATTGACTAATTTTATAAAAAGAGAAAGCTTAAACCTTCTCTCTGTATGATTTGGCTTCATTTATTACAAAAGATTGTGAAGAAATTGAAGGAAAATGAAAACTAAATGAAATAATTAAATAAGCAATCTAATTTCTAGGTGTTAATTCAATTCCATTTCTAATCAATTTTCTGTATCTTAAACTTCATTTGCTTTCTGTCTACTTCTTGCCTGAAGGCTTAGATGTCTCAAATTATGGGATGGCTTTATCCCTGAGTACTTAGCATGATGACACAAGGGAAAATGCTATTCAGAGCGCTAAGACTAATACATTTAACTGTTATTCCTTTATTTGGTAGTTCCAAATTCCAGATGGCCTTGTCTAGTTGATTTGATTGTCTTTGTACATTAGAAATGTGTGTGATGATTCTGTATGAGCACAAAAGGATAAATCTTGATTTATTAAGGTGACCTTACTGTTTCAGAGATATTTTTTAGAGAAAGAGGTAGTGTACCAAAAGTAGGAACATTAAAACAGGTAAGTAAAAACTTTTCAAATGTGTCCTGGCCAGTAAATTAAACTAAATCTATAAATATAAAGAGTGTTGACAATTATGTTGATGCAGTTACCAAATTTCCATGTCTCCTATCAAATACATTGACAAATTTGGGGAAAAAAACTGATGAATTTATTTAATTGGTATATAAAAGCCTTTTGTATAAGCCACAGGGTGAATTGTTGGTTACTTCTTGAATAAGTATTCATTTCTAAAGCTACAGAACTACTACTGAAGTTAATACATTCTTTAAAAGCAAGAAAGCTAAGTAAACATGCCCAGGACGCTATTAGCATTGTGACAAATATCCTTTAAGTGATCAAAATGTAAAACTGATATTAATTGAAGTTAACAGCTTTTTCTTCAGAAAAATATGTTCAAGTATGAATAAGTAACTGCTTAATCAACTAGTCATCTTTGAAAAAAATTTGAAAAAATTAAAATTTTTCAATGTCTTTTAAAATATTTTTTAGGATTTCATTTGAAAGAAATAATCTTCACAATCTTTAATGCGTTTTTACTAGGAAACAAATTCTCCCTAAAAATTGCACTGTAGCATTTTGTAACCTTAGGCACACTTTATACTAATAATTATACTAATCTTGGCTATCTTTCATTGTTCCTATTTGAAAAAGAGCCATTTAGAAATACAGTTGTAATTGCTCAGTTATACATATTGCTTTTCCCCAAGTCTATAGGCATAGAGAGACAATTTAAAAGATAATTATTAACACATTTCCTAGATTCCTTTCACCACAGATTGCATTATGATAAAGCTAACATCAACACTTTAATAATATTAATGTGCTCAATTTTACTTTTCCTAATCTAACTACATTAAAACATAACATGGAAGGGCAGTTCTACCTGCCTTTAACAACACACATAATAGGTTAATTTCTTAATAGTGGCCAGATTAACATTACTAAAAATATTGGACAGTAAGTGTGTGTGTGTGTGTGTGTGTGTGTGTGTGTGTGTGTGTGTGTGTGAAATGCCCCTGTGTCAGGTTCCTACAGCACAATGCCAAGATCTAGTTTATTACACCCCTCCTGCCCTTGGAAATCTTGTGCATACCTTTGCTTCTGTGTAGCTAAGTACACACTCCTGAAATCTATGACTGCATGTGGCAGCAATCTCCGTTATTGACATCTTGAAGATGGATTAAGTGAGGCCGGATTTGTGGACTTTGCCTCTTATTCTGTTGGGGACCAATGACCTTTCTCCTTTGGGAACCAATGCCACTAGTGAAGGAAGAGTCATAAATAATTGTGCTCACCCAACTCCATATTTTTAATGATCTGAATATGGAATTTCACTTATTTATCATTCTATTACTACAAGGGTAGATAAGTTACATATTTTTCAATTATGTAAAAAATTTCCCAAATCTCTTACTTGAATGTGACATTTGCATGACTCTTTACTCTGAAAAGGACTGTTTTCTAATGCTACATCTCATAGTAAGCTTTTGCTTTTAATTGTCACTGTCTGAAAGCTTATTCTGAAAGCTGCTTCCAGATAAATCTAATTATTCTGGGTTGAGAATGTTTTCCTATGATGCCCTAGCCTCCTGGGTACTAAGCATGTCTGAGGATAGGTGATACATAAGTGCAATGGGACATTTCCCAATGAGTTGTTTTGTCACAGGTTATCCATTCTGTCTGATACATTATTTCATCCTGAGCTTTAATGTGACTATCATGTTACTGGGCAAATAGCTGAGTGTGTCATAAAGCTTGTCAAAGCTATCATATCATTTGAACCAAGAATATATAATCTTAAAATCAAAGATGTGAAATTTAAGTAGGGATCCTTGTGTCATAGCTAATTCCTTTCTTACTTAGTACATGGAGTCAAATGTATTACACATTTTGAATTAAGCTTTGCAAATATTTTATATTAATCAAGGGACATAGTTTCTGTCTGGAAAGGCTTTTGTCACCTGTTAAATCTGTGGCCTGTATTTAAAGAAAGCAGTTGTTCAGACAACGCTCTTGATTTTCTGGTATGTCTCTCGTATTCATGTTCCTAGTCATGCTCCTACTCACCTTGAACCTCAGTAGTATATCTGCTGTGGAGCAAATCTGTGATTTCAGTATAACTCATTTTGATATAATGGTTTTTTTTTTGCATATCTTTATAAATTCAGAGGCACTGAGGAGAAGAAACACAGTCAGAGCATCAATACCAGCTAAGTTCCAAGGCTAGTCTTTGGAAAAAGCTTATCAACTAATTTTCAAATAAATGACTAAAATTAGAATCAGCTTGTCAGCACAGATCATCCTTTAACTAAATTATTTTTATATTAATTATTAAGGGGGATTTTAAGAATTTGAATTAGTTGAGGGGATTTTTTTATATATTCCCTTGTGTTTGTATTTGGAGAGTGTTTTAAAGTCATGTATACTTATAATTACCATATATATATATAATATGATATATAACGTATGTTTCAAAAACCTTTGTGACAATAGAATCATTCTAATTATTGGCTGAATGCAAATTAAAACTGAAAAAATATGGTAAACTTTATAACTATAAGTAAAAGCTAATACTATATAATATCAAGAATAAATGTCAAAAATAATATCATAGAAGTGACCAAATCCCAAAAGTATATAAGAATATTCATTTTTAATTTAAAAAATTAAAAAATAAGAGTAGATAAGATGGGGACATATGAACTGCTAATGTTTTCATATTTCTTATAATTTAGCTTCAGATATTGATTTTACTTATCACCTTTTTTCCTAATTTCTTAAATAAAAGTAGAAAAAGTCATATAAATTTTGATAACAAAATATCTGAAATTTATCCACATTTGTAGTTTTGCTTCAGTTGTGCTCTTCTGTTATAGTCCATTAAATTAAATACTTTGAAAATAGCGGTATAATGACTAAATATTTATAAAGATATGACTTAGCATTCATCCATCTATCTATATATATGCACAGAATGATGTCCAAATTGAAATGTCTCTAATACTAATTCTAGTAACTTCTTCATGGGTTTGGGGGTCTTTAAAACATGTTGCTGCACTTACTACTTCCTGACAATCACTCTTTTTATTTTAAATGGAATAACAAAATAACAACAACATAGAGAAAAACAAAACAAAACAAGAACAATAAAAATGATACAGGGTTTCAAAACAGAATGATAGGAATTAACAGTAGTTGTTATATTACAGGTTATCTTCAACAAACTTGCTCAGATTACCAGATATAAGAATACAAGACTGAACAAATCATTAAAGAGAATGAAAAATAATAACAATAAGCATTAGAAATATATCATATTGTCTCTCTAGTGTAAGAATTTGAAAGAATAAATAAACCCAAAATGTACAATAGATATTATGAAATGGAAAGAAATTTCTCAAAGGAAGGAACAATTGGGATGAGGGAAAGGAGAAAAAGAAAGAAAGAAGAGGAAAAAAATATATGTATATAGAGGGATAGCTGGGATAATTGGACAATCACTTTTTAAATTCTTAACAGGTAGCATAAATCCTAGTAAAAATAAAAAAATTATTTTTCTTAGAGGAATACTAAGAGATTATCAGTGGTCCATTCTGGGTGGTAAGAATTTCTATGATCTGACTGACTTGTTCACTTCTTTGTACATTTAAGGATTTCCTTAATTTTAGAAGTGCCATCACTTCAAAATTAATAGAAAAAAATCATTGTAGAATCTACTATTGACAAAGAATAGTATTTCTAAGAAAAAAAAAGAGATTTGGACAAGTTGTTTTCATAATACGGATCTATGTTCTGCCTGTTAGTTAGCAACTCCAATACTATTTTCATTCTTTTAGGAAATATATTTTAACTTTATAAAGTGGAATGGAATTTTCCATGTAGATGGAATTCATTAGCACAATATCAACAGTCTATGAAAATATATGGTAATTTTGGTTATATTGTCTTGTGTTCTGGCTCAACTTTCTGTAAAATAATAAGGCTAAGCTTTAAGACTAATTGCCAAATTTTCCTGTCAGTTTCTGAACAATAAAATTATGTTTATATTGGTGGACTAAACAAATTGCATTATAATTGTGATAGTTTTATAAACTTTTATAAGATGTACTGTTTTAAAAGTAAATGCCATGTATAGAATGATTAAATCCACTTGATTTTTTAAGCAAAGCTCCGAGGAGGGGAAAATGTTAATCAAATGTACTATTTCCTTTCCATTTGAATGCAGTATGTTAATTTTATCAAAGTGGTCTAAAGTCAAAGGAAATTAGTGGTAGATTTGTTAGAATTAGTAGGAGAAGCGATTTTCACAAAACAAAAGTTCCTCAGCTTCATGCACGTTGAAGTGGAATTTGGAAAAAGAGATAGCATGAGTTGCAGTTTAGAAATAAAACTGGTGAAATAAATGAAAAAAATAAATTTGGAAATAGCCATGTTTAATGTTTGTATGGAATGCTCCATGCTATGGTTAACTTGTATAAATATAAATACATATACTCATATACTAATGAGCAACTTTATAACTGATCTAGAAACAATAGATTGTCACTTTATATGAGTGATTGTTTTTGTTCTAATATTTTGCACAGGTTATATCAGGCGGCAGGGGGTTATCACAGGGGACATAAGTATTTGTTGAATTTGAAATTGACTTAAATGGATGGAGACAATGTCAGACTGTCCATTATTATCTAATTTTATGCAAATATGAACCTGGCCTGATCTTAATCCACAATAGCTTACTTGGCTAATTGAAAAAGTATTATAATACTATACTAAGACATAATTCTAAGTTAGGACCAATGTTAACTAGTGTACTGTTCATATTCCATTTTGTTTTATTGTAAGATATGTAGACTATTTTGTCTAGTCTGATAGATCCTTCACAGGTTTCTTGAAAGTAAAGTATTTTAGCATTATATACCACACAGTGAAAAAGTGTTGATAAAATCTTTATTTTCCAGTACTAATTCTCCTTTTCTACATTAGAGTATGTTTATGAGACAATGTATCATTTACCATGAGAGCTCTGCATTTGCAATTGCAATTGTGTGATTTCCCACTTTCCATTTATAAATTTGCATTGAGAGTGAGGGGACCACTGGAGTTTCTTAGAGCTTGTTTCCGTAGTATAAAAAGGTGATATTGTTTGCCTTTTGCAACCCAATGGTTGTTATAAGAATCAGAGAATTAATAAAAGTACTGTGAAATGTGTAAAGCGCCATCCACCTCAGTGTAAAGTTTTTAGATTATCAACAGGTCTGTGTAAAGACTGACTTTTGCAATTCCCATAATTCTGATGCACTAGTAAAATCTACTTCCATTATCCTTTCCTTCCTCATTTATCTAGCTCTCACTTTTCAGGGTAACATTCTGATCATGCTCAGGAGGCCAAATCTAACACCCTAAGCCAACACTCCTTCTCCAGGCTCGTATCTGTGCCGTTTTCTCTAATGATTTGTACAACAGATCTCACCAGGAGACTTTATTTGTGTTTTAAGTAAAATATATTTTATTGCTACATGCATGAATTCATTTGAGCGAAAATTTCTTTGTTTATAGAAATCATTGCATGGTAACTACTGAGTCAGCCTTGAAAGGAATTTTATGAATGGTTAATGCAATTGCCTCCATCTAATACAAGCACTGTACATCTCACATTTAGTTTATATTGATTACTTACTGACATGGAAATAAACCAATATTTATATTATGCAGGCTTCTTGTTAGTGGTAATATCAGGAATATAAATCTTCCCTTGTGACTTCTATTTCTGCGCTTTTCTCTAACCCAAAGTAACCCTGAGTAGGTTTTTAATTAAGGTAATGCGAGCCGCTGAGTGTGTCACTCTTTTTATGCATGATCGAGTTATCATAGCATATATATATTACAGCTCCCCTGTAAACTTGAATTTTTATGGATAGGTAATAAAATCCTCTCCAAGGTTCCAACTTGATTTCTACCTTTTAAAAATGCTATGGCCTCTTGGCAATGCTTATATAAAAATGTGTCAGTGTAACACTATAGTATTACCTAGATATAGTGTAATAGATTGACTTTGCAAATGTGGACTGGGAAGCCTCTTTCAATTTGTTAACCCCATTAGAAAATGAGTTACAGTTTACATAGTGATAGTGTTTCTTTTTGCTATATGTCTCATGTGTCACAGAATTATAAAAACTTAATCTGAAACCAAAGACTCAATTGTGGACTCCAGGAGAAATATTTTAGATTTTGATCTTTTTCATTGTATATAGCATTAAAACTTTCAATATTTCGAAGAAGGACTTTAGGAATATCAGTGAAAGACTTTGTAAAACTAGCCCCCCTAATATGAGTATAGCTGCCCCATATAAGCACAGATGTCAGTATACGATAGGGCTTCAGAGTCTGGTGTTTGGAGGTAGACCAACCAAAATGGATTGGCGTTTTGACCTTGAAGAAGATACTTAATCTTTGTAAACCTTCACTTATTCACCTGTAAAAGTGAGAATAATTATATTGCTGCCTGTTACGTTTGAGATTACAGATAATATAACTGATACAATAACAGATACAAGGAACACTGTAAAATGTTAACTAGTTGCATTAATTAATCATTCATCAAATTACGACATTTTTTTTTTTACTCAGTACTAAGTAGGATGCTTCCAGTGTTTTACAAGATGGACCCTCAACTTGGGCACACTCCTCTCTATGGCTTTAACTTCTTTTTAACTCTGAAATAAGTATTTTAATAACATTTGGGAAAAGTTTACTGTCTCATTAATAAAGACTTTTTAATTTTAAAGATTAAAAAAAACTGACAAAGCAACAATGAAGACAAAATCAAAACAACACAAAAACAACAAAACTGACACATGGCCTCAAAACAAAGTGATAGGAATTAACAATGGCTGCTACATTACATACTGTTATCTTCAACAAAGTTGCTCAGTCCACCAGACGTAAGAATGTAAGATGGATCAAACAAAGAGCGGTTTGAAATTAGGTAGGTGTCTATGCCACATCTTTTCAAACTCCATATTGTTCAAGAAATTCTTTCCATGTTCTTTTTGTTCTACCATAAAGAATGATTATCATTTTTTCCTCTTATCTTGCTTTTATGACCGAGGGTCATTACCTAGTGTGGTAGATTTCTCAATAGCGAGAGGTTTATCTTAGCTCAGGATTGGCTGAAGTAAACTTTACCACCTTCTTCCCTTGCTATTTCCCGTGTTTCCATCCTTGCATACCACTGGAAAGCTTTGTTGGAAATTATCAAATAAAGTCTGAAGCAGTGCCTCTAAATGTTTCTTTCACACCAGTTTTAAAACATCTTAACAGTAGATAGATAGATAGATAGATAGATAGATAGATAGATAGATCAATGATAGATACAGAGATGTATGGCACTATCAGTAGTAGACTCATGCTGCTTTCATGTAAGAAAATGAATTTAAAAAACATTTTCCTTCGGAAATGATTTTCCTTTCTGATAAAGAATAAGTCATTTTTACTACATTCAGTGGCACAATGGGAGCTCTGTTCATTTTTAAGTAGGAATGCCGCATAGTGTAGAGCAGGGATGAGCATCTGGGTTGGGGACAGAATACTTGCAATTTGGGCACAGACTTACGACTTAAATTTGGGCCAATCTGTTCTTGTATTGATTTGTTCATTCTTCATTTTGCTTGGACAGAGGCATAGGGAATGAACTGGAATTAAAGACTGAGGTGTAAAAAAGAAATAGCCTAAGAAATAAAATGAAAGTCCTAGGAGTGAGCCTCAAAATATAATGATAAATACCTTGCAAAAAAATTGTGATGGGTCAAAAGTTTTTGTTTCAAGATTTCTAACTGCTCACATGTCAAAGAATATCTGGTGGCATTACAGAATTAGTGTATCGGTGAGACTAAGAATCACCTTCACAAATGATGAATGCTTTCGACTGAATTAAGATCAGGAATCTCCTCATGGTTCTAATAAGGAGAAGTGAAAGGTAAGTTATGACACCAGTCACATCTTTAAAAAGCAATAATGAGTTCCATAAAAAAGTCACAGCTTCAACCTATGATCACACAGTGTGGAGATAATTGGGCTTTGTGTAAGTTTATTACACAAAACTGAACTAGAATATGCCGAGTTCAGTCCTTTACTGAATATGAACCAATCACCAATTAGAAAGTTATTGAGAAATTAGAGATCTCATGTTCCGTTTTTTTTTTTTGCCTTTTTGAGACTGTTTTATATGCAGTTCAGGCTGGCCTTGAACTCACTTTGTATTCTGGGCTGGCCTCCAAGTTGCAGGGACTCTTCTGCCTCAACCTCCTGAGTGCTGGGATTACAGGTGTGCACCACCACCCCGGCTCATCTTCCACTTTTGGACTTTAGTTTCTTTTCAAAAAATCCTAATATTTCCATTGCCACTCACAGTGACACAACCAAAGCCAAGAAGTGAAAGAAAAAAGGTATATTATCAATTTTCTAATCAGAATTATGTTTATTCAATGAAGTTCAATTAGTTTACCAATAATGTGCCAGAAAAAAGAATGCATTAGAGATTGTCATCCAATTATTTTATATTCTTAGGCTTTAAAATACACCTTCTGAGAAATAAAGACGGGGGCATATGACTTCATTCTCATTGGCATTTATTGGATTTTCCATGGAAAGAATAATTTGGACAATTTATTGCACATTGATGGCTCTAAGGAACTTTTCAGAAATCATTCTTTTCCTAATGACAATTCTTGTGTTCTAGTCTACAGCACTGTAACAAAAAAAATCTTGTGAAAACTCTCTGAGACCCGAAAGTGCTACCTATTGCCGAGAATGAACTGTGAGGCTCTGGTGCAGAGACTGTGGCTATCTTTTTTGTTTCTTATTAAGATTGTGGAGTTTTCTAGGTCCTGCAGTCTATTCATTACACGCACTATTGCAGATGGCACATATTACCCTGACATGGCCATCAACTGTGAATATAGTTTTGTCACCTGAGAATCATGTCCCATGGAATTCAGAACAATATAAAGGGCTGAGGATATAGCTCAGTGGCACAAGCGCCTGCTTGGCAAGTGCAAGGTCCTGAGTTCGATTCCCAATACCAAAACCAAACCAAAACAGAACAAAAATAACCAAGACAAAACAGAACATTAAAAACTGCAGGGGCCAAATACATGATTATCAGGTGATATCTAAGGATTAAGAGTTTATATACACTTAGCAATTTCAAATACTTAGAATGAAATTAATATACACTATTTATATATATTTCATATAGATATGAAATCTGACATTGAATGAAGATATACTTTGTGCTAGACATTGCATTAAATAAATCAAATATATTATCATTAGCTTTATAACATCCTGATAGTTTGAGAACTACTTTCATTGCTTTTACAGGTTTATAAATAGGGTATGGTAGGGATGTTCTAAATTCATATAACTAGTTGTTGGTTGAACTGAAACACAAACTCATGCAAAGTAACTATAGGGTGTATAGACTTAACACAAGGCTGTACTCCTAAAATTATGATTATAAAGTATTTTAATGACATTCTGGAGGTCTCAGTTAAAAGAAATATGGCATTGCAATAACCACTTGGTTTCTTGAGGTACACTGAAGTCATCAACTTATTCAGCTCTTTAAGATAATATGACAAGTCCTGGCCTCCATACGCTATAGTCTCTTTGAGGACTGTTCTTCTCCTGATAAAAATGCCTAACCTCTCATAGTTTAATCCAGAACATAACCTGTTTAGCTAGGGAAATGTAAGTCTTGTTTTATGTTCTCCAAGAGATGATGAAATACATTCTCTCAACATCTCTAAGCAGAAACATGTCCTAAAGGTTCTTAGCATTTCAGCCCCCATGATTGTCACGTCACATTGAGAAAAGATGAAGATAAAGGAAACCAAATACTCCCCGAAGCCTTTTTATAAGACCCTTAATTTCATTCATGAAGACAAAGCACCTCATCATCTCTAACCCGACCCCATTGTCACACTGCCTGCTACTTTTCAACACCTGAATTTTGGAAGGGATATAAATGATAGCAATCCATAAATTAAAATTTCTTAATGTGAAATAAAGCTTCTCAAATGATAGGTGGTGAGATCAAAAAGCACAGTGAACGTACACTTATCCCGTTATTCTTGCCATTTGCTGAGGCAGCTCTGGGAGTCATTTTTGTGAGTATCTTTAGTTGCTCTGTCATTGCTACCTTGGTGTCCCAAATTCACTGGAAATGTTTACCTGCCATGAGTTTGGGGAAGAGTCAGAAGAGAAACACTGTGAGATCCAGTGAATAAGGAATAAGCAGGTTCTAAAGCCTCTGTAATGGCATTAGAACCTGCTTTCCTGTTGGATGGCACATGGCAGCAGCCTTTGAGGTAGTTTTGATCATACATACCTTGTAAAGATGTGAAAGAGGACTTCCAGAACTGCTTCAGATAGCGTGATCAGAGAAGGATACTTGAGGCAAAGGGGAGTATTTTCAGGGGCACTAATGCCTGTCTTCTACTGTATTAATTTTTTTTTAAAGTTAAAATTCGCAGTGTTTTCTTCACACATTATATTCAATATGCACCTGTGAGAACCGGCTTCTACATTGTACAACACAATGAGTGTATAGTGCTAAGTCATGTTTTATAAGTTTAAAGTATTGCTGCTGACAAAAGTATTCCAGCTAGATTCTTCTTTTTTATTAATACTAGATCTCACTAAATATTTTAGGCTGATCTTGAACTAACCATGTAGCCCAGACTGACCTTGCACTTGCAGTGATCCTCCTGCATCAGCTTCCCAGTTAATTTTTGATGGCCAGATCTTGGAGTTGTTGATGCAATTAACTTAGATAGGCCCTGGGATGATTAAATATTTGAATATTTAATGTTCAAATATTTGAGAAGAGGTTTTAAATATTTGAGAAGAGGAATTTCTGGTGCATCTGATTTGTATAAAGGCCACATAGATTTTTGTATGTGCACCATTTTCAAGTCATTCAATGGTTCACTGGTGTTAGTAGTGTGATGCTTTATAGAAATAAATTGTGTACTTTAATCCAGCAAGAATTTATCTTTAATTTCATTTAATTTCAACAGTGAATCAAACTTGTAAAATCTTTCTGCAGCCATTAAAGTAATATAAAATAATTGGGACTACAGAAATAAGACTAGAGATAGAATATTCTGTTATACTCTCTGAAAATAAGGGCAGAGATCGAATATCTGTTATGTCTCTATGGAGTGCTCTATGGCTTCAAAATGTTTCAGAAATCCCATAGATGTAGTGCCATTTTTACAATTATGAATATTTCAATAACAGCATAGTGTTAATGTCACAAATAATTTTTTCAAATTTTTATTTAAACATTTTTACTGTTTCCTAAACATCCATTTTAAGCAAAGAAGTATACTCTTTTCCATTACCATACTGACCCATCAAAAAGCATAAGATATACGAGATTAACATAGTCAACTGTCTAAAGAAATTTTTTATAGTTTTCTTATAAAAATTATTGAATAAGTGAACTTATTTTACCAATTAAATTTTAATATATTTGAAGCAAATCTCATATTTTTATATTTATTGATACTTAGGATCAGTCAAAATATCACCTTTGAACCTCATCAGTTGGTCCCAGAGCCCTATGGTTTAAACTACATTTGACTTTCTAAATCTATCTTCCTAAATATATAGCTCTTTTTCCAAATTTGAACCTTCTTCAAAAAGAAGCACATGCCAGGCATGATCACACATACCTGCAATCCCAGCACTTGGGAGGCTGAGGCAGGAGGATCACTGTGCATTCAACGCCAGCCTGGGCTACATAGTGAATTCAAGGCCAGCCTGAATTACATGGTGAGACCCTGTCTCAAAAACAAAAAAGCAGCACAAAGAGGAATGAAACATACCAAGATGTGCGATATATATATATATATATATATATATATATATCAGAGTATATATGATTAGTATATATATATATATATCTATATACACTAATATCCCACAATGAATATATTCATCACATATTGCAAACATATACTAATAAATTTTTTATTTATTTATTTTTTTAAATATTTTTGTTTGGCACCAGAAATCGAACTCACAACCTCACACTTGCCAGGCAGGCACTGTGCCACTGAGCTAAATCCCCAGCCGCTAATAAATTTTTCTAATATAGAGAAACAAAAAATAAAAGGAAAGAATTAAGGAAAATAAAAGTGAGATAATGTCGGCCAAGTAGTACACATGTTCACTTAGATGCCAGAAGCTGGGCAAAAATCTAGTGTGGAAACACACTTAGTTTTTATGATGTGCTGTAAGAGGATTTATATGTTAATTTGAAAGGGGTATATCATGAACAGAGTCCTTAGAAATATTTTGAATTCAGAACAAGCTATTGCTATTTGTCATACAGATCTTTTCTTCCACTCATGGTACTGGGGATTTAACCTAGGGCTTTCATACTGAGCTATATCTTCAGAGTTTTTTTTTGTTGTTGTTGTTATTTGCTTGTTTTTGTTTTGAGAAAGGCTCTCACTAAGTGGCTAACTTGCCCGGGCTGGGCTTCCACTTATGATTCTCCTTCCAGAGGGCTGGAATTATCATCATGCCTGATACTCCTGCAGAGCTTTGACGAAGTTTTCAGACAATATATATTTTAAAAGTACACTATGAAGATCATTCCAGGTGGGCATTAAATTATGTGAATCCAGATATACAGAAATGTGATGCTGTGGGGCCAGGGATATAACTCAGTGTGCAAGTGCCTGTCTGGCAAGTGCAAGGTCCTGAGTTTGATTCTGGGCAGAAAAACAAAAACAAAAACAAAACCAAAACAAAACAAAACAAAACAAACAAAAAAAAAAAACCAAAAAAAAAAACAAGAAAAAAATGTGATTCTGTGATTCAACTAAATGATAGAACTCTTATGGAGTCTAGACAGTGTTATAAGATGACAAATAATCATGATCAAGGATTGTACTGCTTTATTTATAGCACTTATAATTTATAATATGTGATGCCAAAGATGTTATTCCTATTTTATAGTCCACAAAAGGAAGGATAGTATTGGCCAGTGGGCAAATAAAGTCAAAGTACAGGTCAGTAACTGAAGCTCAATCTGCACCTCAAGGCCTTTAATCAAAAATCCATACTCTTCATCATTTCACTATAGTTTTTTCTTAAAGAGGTATTTTGCAGGAAAATGACTATATGAAACATTAACTATTATATTATACTCTCTGGTTTAGGTATGTAAGCAGTAGTTCAAAGACAGATCAACAACCTACCCAGCAGTAGGTTCCAAGATCAACATTGTACATAAGTAGAAGCGAAGATCAAGGTTGGGATTCTTCTTCACCTAGCTCTCCAGAAAATAGTAATAGTAGGTAAAACAGAAATATCCAAAGAATGCAGGTTTGGATTCATCCCAATTTTCTCTTGTTATCTTGTTATCTTGCTTGGGTTGCTTTATGAAGTACCCACTGATTGGCTGGTTTAAAAAACCAAAATTATTTTCTAGAAGCTGAATATTCATGGTCAAGGACTTTCATTTGCAGTGATGGATCTCCTCCTGGCTTGTAGACAGCTTCTTTCTCCTTTCATCCCACTTGGCTTTTTCTCAGCCCATGGGTGTGGAAAGAAGCAGCAAGCTCTCTGGTGCCTTATAAGGATACCAGTACAATTAGATCAAAACCCCACCTCTGTGATCACATTTAACCTTAACTAAATAAAGGCTCCATTCCTGCTGACAGCCACACTGGGTGTTAGGGGTTCAATGTATAAATTTTATGGGGCACAACACTTGGTCTGCAATAACATGGGAGCCTCGACTGGTCTCTAGGTTTATTGCAGACTTCTTAAAATCCTCATCAAACCTTGTATTATGGAACCACACTGATGTCTATATCCTCAGTGCAGAAGCACATGTTTGGATTAGAGTTCTCCATTGCTTCATCTCTGTCACCTCTGGGCTTCTTTGGGGGAACAGGTTCTCTCTGTGTCTCGCAGGGTTTCAGGCAGGGTAGTACCATTGGTCACCAACTCTGAAGCCTTCCAATAAGTTAGGCCTTAGTGCCTAACTTGGCTCTTCCTTCACCCTGTTATGGTCCCCCTGGAACTCAGTGGGACGTATCGTATTCATCAGGAGGTAAAAAGCCACAGAAACCTCTACTCTACAGCTATACTACTATTTTGAAAACACATACATTGAAAAATAAACTCTTAAAGGCAATTAACCAAACCATTAACTTCTGCTTCTCAGAAAATACCCATCACAATAGGAATTAAGATTTGGTAGTACAGATTCTGTGATATAATACTGTGATTACTTTGGGGATTGGGGAAAGGAGGGCATCACATTAAAGTTTTGAAATAATATATTTCAGTAACAGTCATATGAACAAAGTCATTGAATTTCCTATTGCTCTGGTTACATGGTAAACTCACTACAATAAAATTAGATTATTGGTTAATTATTGCACATAAGAGCAACATATATTTTAGTTATTTACTATCTTTAAAATGATTGATTATACAAAATGATTTTGTATAATTTTGCAAATATCTTGAACATTTGTTGATTTATTGACTTTATATATTAAAAGATAAATTTACATATATTTCTGGAACACTGGACTTTCTATGTTTCCAGGAGCAGTATAATACATACTCATTATGATAATAATTTACATCAATGCTAGAAAATAATATTGAATTTTATATGACAATTGTATTTTCAGTATACATTGAACAACTTTCTAAATCTTAATGCTTAAGTAGAATTTCATGAATCCGAGAAATGTTTAGTCTAAAGCTAAGTTTCTTGTGCTTTAAAATTTTGTCAAGCTTGTTAGTTTTGTGGAAGAAAATTCTTTAACTATTGAGTTCTGTTTCATAAACTAAAATTGGTACCTGTGAATGGAGAGCAAATGCTGTGCTATCGATAATAGCAAATTTGTTTACAAAAATTAAGAAAAATAATAAGTATATAATAACTTTATTACATCAGTGGGAGTCATTTTTTTTAGCTTGCTTTTTTTAAGGGAATTGTGTGTGTGAGAGAGTGTGTGTATGTGTGCTTGTGCATGCGTATGTTTGTATTTTTCAAATATTTAGTGTGCATGGAAATTTTTAGATATATGGTGATGGAGCATTGCATTATATTTTAGTCAATTTAGATTTATTTAGGTATATTTATAAGTATTAGCTTTGAACTGTCTCTAGCTTTCTTAAACATATGCAGCTATAGGATGAAAAGTTTAATGAAAGATAACTTGGAATCATTTATATGCAGTTTTAAACTTACTGTTGTTTTATTCACCAAAAGGCGAAAAACACAGATTTAGTACGGCCAGAATGTTAATTAGAGTGGAGAGTATAACTGCTCAGTCTGAAAGTAGAAACATGTTAAAGCAATTTGAAAATCTGAAGCATAAATGCACACAACAGTTCAAACTTTTCTTACTCCTTGTTAAATCATTATTAAGTTGAAAAGAAAATGTACTTAAACTTTTTAAGTTGAAAGTAGTAGATTTTCTTCCTAGTGCTACTGCGTAAACTTTCCATCTCTAAAAAAGTAAAATAGATATTGTTTACTATCATAATAAAAGTAAATACACACAAGCACTTAGTTTAAAAAAAATAGACAGCAAAGAATTTAATGCATTCATTCTGTGGGTTAAGTCATTTTGTTGTTGTTCTTTTGTTCAGTAATTGATTGCTAGCACCCCCTTTAACCCACCTTAAAGGGCAAGCAGGAAATTCATGTTTTCGTTCATCAGCCCATCCCTCTGAAAAGCGTTCGATATTAAAACAGTTTGCAAGGAGCAAAAGCAGAGGAAGCAAGAGGCCCAGCTATACTGTAGCAAGGTTAGAAGACTCATGCAAGATTGCCTGCAACACACATCGGGTCTTGCTCCTGTCCTGTATTTGCATGAAGAGATCAAGTTAATTAGGGTAGGACTCTACTCTTCGCTTTTGTATGACCTTGTATTATATCTGTGCCTCTCTAGTTCATGTGGTGTCATAAAAATGTGGGAAAGTCTTTCCAGCTGCTTGACACAAACAGGGAAAAATTAAGCATTGATGTTTCCTTTTTGCCTGAAGGGCTTTACATCAGCAAAGTACTGCAGAGGCAAAGTTGATGTGGTGGATTTGCTGTGGATGTCAGAATGTTTCTTTTGTCTTTGGTGTCCCCGTTTTTCCTGATGATCAGGTGCTACCCAGAGAGTTGGAGAGAGGAGTGGGGTGTTATGGGGCCTGGGGTGGGGGGGGCTCGGTTTGTGGGTTGGTTCAGGAGGAGGTTACATGGCAGAATTCCCACGAATGCTGGCGAAGGATGAAAAAGATAAAGAAATTTTGTTTCTCTGAACCAGAGGATTCTCTGCATGACTTCCCCACTGTTGGGGTGATGAGCTTTCAGGCTGAGATTTTATTAACAATTCATATGGAGATTGAGGGCAGCAGAGGAGCAGATTCTCACATAAACTTGATCTGTCCATGAATGCAGTTCTCTGCTTGCCCTGACCCTGCATGGCTTAAGACACTGCCTGTGAGGCCAGTGTGCCAGACACAAAGAAAGAAATGAAAAGCAAGCACATTCCAGGAGTCTGCACAAAGGAGCCCAGCAGTTTCTAGTCGTCTCCCCAGAGAGGATCTTATCTCTGCGGAGCCAAAACTTCTAGAATGTTTATTTGTGTGCCTTAAGTTTTAAGAATCTGTACGTTGTGCACTAAACAATCGTCTATAGAGATGTTTCACTAGGTTTTAAGTTTTGTTTTCTGGAAGTTGTTGGAGCTAGGAAAAAAATCACAGGGCTATATTTTCTAAAGTTTAGCTTTGGAAGTCACTGGACTTGAATTAGTTTTACTTTTTCTAGTGGTAGTTACCTTGCAAAGTGAGTCCTTTCAACCTTTAGCAGAACCCAGAAAAACATTTGAAGCTTGATTTGACTTTGTGATACATGGTGACAGTGTACCTCTGAATCCTATAACAGACTTTATGCATGAGACAAAACTGACATAAGATCTCCAAGGTGGACATCATTGTGGTCAAAGCATAGACCTGCATGTCACCTGCGAAAAACCATAAGCAAAAGTGAGAGAGAGAAGTTGAGAGTGAGATAACTAGAAATCATTAAAATTGCATTTCTACAGTTATTGGCAGTTCATTATCTATCTAAAACCTTTACACCAGGATAATGACAGTTCTCATAAGCTTTTTAATATGCTTGATTTCATTATTTAACAAATACTTACAAGTGTGTTATTTTTAGATGAAGGGGATTAAAACCTATACATATAAATCCATTGCTAAATTACTTGTTCCAAAGATGATTAAAGATAGAAAATTTAGATACATAAGATTCTTGAATTTTGCATATGTTTTCAGATGTTCAGGTTGCTTGAAAATTTTAAGGTTCATTAACGGAATAACCAGTTGGGGAATGCTGACAATGCCATTAATTATGATAGGGTTTTTTCCTTTCATTTTATAGTGGTTTTATTTCCATGAAATTAACTGTTGTACTTAGGCTAATTGTCAGTAATTGGTGACAAAATCACTTCATTGTTTTTCTATAGCATGATACTAATTAGGGTGTTTGCATTATTGGCTCAGCTATGTTCTGTATTCTACCTTCTATATTGAGTCAGTGGTGGATAATATTGAGTGCAACTTTTAAAAAATCCATAAGATAAAATGTTTCTATTAATAATTAAACACATCTTTTAAACAGCCTGTCATAAGTTAACTTTAAAATATTGACAGTGAAGGAAGCTTTTATTATATATTTAGTCGGTTTCATGAAGTATCAATATTTTCCTTTTCTGAATAGAATCTTATTGGAATCACCTTTAAAAATAATGACAATTACAAATTTCAACTATTTAACCTTATGCATTTTTATTATTCTATTTTTGTGAACAACACTGAAATTTGCATTGCTAAAAGCACTGTGCTGAGATGTCTCAGGGCTGAATGACATTGTCTTTCTCTTAACTCCTGAGAGTTAAGTGGATTCTCATAAATGATAGTCTATTCTTAACTCTTGTTTTTCTATTTTTGTTTTGGTTTTCCTGAGTATTGCTACATAATATTATTTTTGGAGAAACATTTCAGAAATATATACACAAACACCTGAGATTGTAAAATTTGGTGTATTTTTTCTTGATAGAAAAATTTGCATCCACTTATTTTATATAGCTTGTAGAGGGGAAATGTTGCATATTGCGTCTTTGAAATGACACTTAATATCTATGGGAGAAAATATTACATTTGACATCCCATTAAAATCACAGACTATTGTTTAGGTAATTTTGTTCTTTAAAGTCTTCTCAGCTGATTTTCCTCTGATTTTTATGACTTTGTAAGTTAAAAAGTTTTCTAATACTTTGAAGTGTAGTTTTCTTGTCACTTTTCCTTAACCTAAGAGACTTTCACCAATCAAGTGCCAATTTGCAGTTTACAACCCACTCAGTTTGTTTTAAATGCCTCCATAATGGATAACTTAGAACGGAGTGTCTTACAATCATTCCGAGAAAAAAGTTTTTACAGAGCGATTACGAAAATAATTGCCTATTAAAAGGTGAAGATTGGTTTGAGCAGGGGTAGAAGAAGCTGAACTTTGAAATTGAAAGCATTCATTGTTAGCATGAAACATATGCACCAAATCTGAAATTAGAGAAAACTCATGAAATACGTATCTTGGCAAGGGGAATTGTTTGAATTTTCTAAAGCTGTCAGCTCATTTTCTTTATTTTTTTTCTCTTCAAGAAAAACTTCAAATGGAAAGCTTCACCTTTTGTACAAAGTTGAAATGTTTTATTATTGCCGGATTGTTCTACACTGTACAAAACCAGGAAATTCAATAGCTTTCAGCGGGGTGGGGGACACAAATGAGAATCTTTCTGTCATTTTAGAATGCCCATAGCAGAGCAAAAATAACTATAAAAATCTACAGTTGTTTCCTTGAAAAAGAGTCTTCTGAATATAGCAGTTGTTTGAATGCCCATTCAGTCTCCTTTGTAGAATGTTGTAATAAGTGCACATCTTGTAAACGAGGAGCATTCTTGAGGGAACAAAACTCCAACATAAACCATGTTTCGGTGTTGCATCTCAATGGGTTACTCTTTTGGATTAAATAAAGATTATTTTTCTCTTCTATTTTATTTCATTTTAGTTTGTACTCTAGACAGTACATTTCTCAAAGTAAAAATCAGCCTGTGTTTTACTCATTTTATTGGTGTATATACCACTAGCTATGTCATTTTGTGTATTCATTTGTTGGTCACTTTCATACATACAGAATGTAAGAATGTAAAAATGGGAGTAAATTTGAAACTGACTTCAAGTTTTAAGAGAGAGAAAAGTATGATAAAATTGACATATAGAAGATAGTTGCTCTCTGTCATTCTTCCTGCCACAGCAGAGACTCCAAAGAGTAAAAAAGAAGAAGTTTTTCTTTCCTGAGAATTCTAACTGTTCAAGGAAAACACAAGAGTAAAGTAGAACTCTGATCAAACTATAAGCCACATCCATGGTCATTTGAATCCTGTAGGAAAAAATCCACCCTGCGTCTCACATAATTTTACTTGACAACCATACAGACACCACTGGGCTAGCACAAGTAGCAGTCAGTGTCTTTGACCATGTTGGCCCCAGAAGTCTTTTATAATTGTAATCAGTTTCTTCATTAGACCACACTTTGCCAACACCCCTAATTAGCCATAGTCTCATTTTAAAAAAACAAGAACAGCCCACATGCAATAACACCAACACCCACCACCACTCTCAAACGTCTACTGTGTTCTTTGTGCGGACTCACACCGCGGAGCAGTTGTTCCCAGTGCCTGCATTCTCACTTGCATAGCATCCTTGGGGTCAACTGTCTCCCCAGTGGGAGATGCACACACACTTGGAGGAGCAGACCCTATTCTAATGCTATGAAATTCTGATATCATTTTTATATTTTCATGTTTTTTCCTGCAGTGATGTGCTTGTATACAGCAGAAGTGTTCTGATTCTGGTACTGCTAAATAGACTGCTCAGCAATTAAGCGAACAGCAATTTTAAAAAACAATCAGAGGTACAGCATATTTATTCCAAGCTAGTTTTAGCTTATGTTACACAAATGAGTTCCACATTTGGTGAAACTTATCTTTTCCCAGGGGTTAAGCTCCTGCAGTCCTTGAGAAAGTGGGCGATGACTGCATTAAAAAGCATAAACCATAATAAAACAATGTTTTAGTTTTTATATTTTATAATGCACTAAGAATTATTTTGTGTGTCACAATAGAGGCATCTCTAGACCATACCATTCTTTTTTTATTATATCACATTTTCTGAGGCTTTAATTCTGTCTTGGGCAATGTCAAATCTGCAACTTGGGCAAATTTATGTGACACCAAATATAGGGCTCAGCAAGTAAGAGGTGGCTGAAACAGGTCCACTAATGCACGTCATGTATCTTACCTGGGCAGGAGCCACTATTTCCTGCTTCAGGTGGCCAGTGTCCACGGATTAAACCAAACTAGATATGTTTGTCTTTTACAGCATCAACTAGTTGTTTTCATTCATAAATAATGGTTGAATTGCAAGCTTATTTGCTCTGGAATTCAAGTATAAGCATAGCAAACACTGTATTCAAGGTTAAGTCATATCTTGAATATATGTAACAATTCTTTGTTTACACTATAGGTGAGGAGAACTGAACTTTATATCTTGTCATATGAGTGAAATATATCATGTTTGAAATTAATTTAAAATAATACCTAACACTAAAAAGAACATTGACACTAATGTGTGCTGTAGTCTGATATGATTGTTTTAAACAAGAAAATTAACACTTTGTAGATCTTTATAGTTACATATTTTTCCATGAAGGGTTATATAACATTACAAAGAAGCTAACTGAATTTCAAAATGTATAGATATAATTTACTAGAATAAAGAAAAAAATATACCTTGAAAACTACAATAAAGACTAATTTCTGTCCATGGAGAACTTTTAACAAGCTCAAATACAGAGTGTGAATACACAGCCTACAGTATGACCACATTGTAAATGTCAAAGGTAGGAAAACACAAAAGCAAGGCATATAATTTTGGTTAACATATACACAGTCAGTGTAGAGGATTCTTCATGTTAATCTTCACATGTGCAGTTTTGCTCTTGGGTTTACTCCTTCCTGTGATTGATTCCTAGCCAAAGCCAGGGCTCTTCAGGAGAAGGCTGAGATTAAAAAAATATCAGCCTTTGCTTTTAGCAAAGTGATGAAGTTATCAATAATGCATTCAAGATCTTGGGAACCTTGGACATAAGCACATCAGAGCTACCCCACATTTATTGCATTTATAGTAGGACCTGCAGGTTTGAGTTGAAATGTCACCACATCTGTATTTGAGCCAGCCATTGATGCTGTCTCAAGAAATCTTGGGGGCATGGGGAGAGCTGTTGAGATTATTTAACTGAAGCAGTGTATTGAAGGAAGTTATTTAGGAGAGAGAATACATCTATGAAATTGCTTTTTTAAAGAAGACTATTCAATACTCCTTTAATAACCTTTTGTTCCCACAGCTCCTTCCTAACAGTTATAAGTTGTGTTGTTTTCCTGACAAGTTTATTCATATCCTAACAGCTTGTCTGGCAGCAGGGTTCATGTTCCGTACTTGGGCTTTCTGGTCACGGTAGTGACTGAGAGTAATGGAGAGGGGGAATAAGTGAGTGTGGAAATGCAAAGCTGTCTCTTGTTACATTTTATCGATCTCATTCTGGTGTCATTCAATTAAGACAGAAATGTGATGGATAGTCTCTGCACAGATTCCTGGGTTGCTCTCCATCCACTGCAGATAAAGCTTTTGTGTTTTGTTTGGGGGAAGGGGTGGAGAAAGGGCATAGGCAAGGGGGAGAAATCAAAGATGCTATGTGATCTGAATTACAAATCAATGTCGCTCTAAGGGTGCTCCCTAATGTCAAACACACCATATTTATATTTTTATGTACACAGAAAATTTCTGTTGATGTATGAGATGGGTTACTAAAATTTAAGGGGAAGGTTACTTTTTGTTTATGTATTTTCAAAGACTTTTGAGCTAATATCTACTTTCTACCAGCCCAAGAAATTAAGCATGGACTACATGAAAAAAGACTTGAATTAAACTCATGCCATTTTTGATGTTTGTAAAACGAGAAATTCTCTTCTTATTGTGTCATGAGCCTATGATTCTAAGTGGACCTTTTAGCAAATAGATTTTAAAGCTTATGAGATGAAAATAGTAGGCACTTCTAAAAGTATCTAAATGAGTAATTTCTATTATTGCCTGTACTATCAAGAAGTTTACTTTCTTGGTTAAACTATCCAAATTTAGGACAGCATAAATTCTGATCTTGTCCCCTGATGACATGTTTTTTTCCTTAACTATGTCAGTACTTCAATTTGCTGCCAATTTCATAACGAGAGTGCAAGGAATTCATGAAAATGAGAAGGTATAAAACTAACAGCTTATGTAAGCAAAGTATTTTTTAAAAGACTTTAAAATATTTATGGCAAACAGATATTATAAAAGCAAATGATGCTAAACAAACTCTCTTGGTTCCTGTCAAAGCTATGCTAGGTTCAAATTGAGCATTCATAATTCTCTGAGCAAAGCTATGGCTACTGATAATTAGTTGTGTGATGTAAAAATATAAGCAGAGGTTTCAATATCAGACTAATATATTAATGTCCAGGCTCCCCTTTGTCTTTGGTATGAGACTTTGAATAAGTCATACATGCTTCAATTAAACCTTAAGCTCATTTTCTGAAAAATAACAGAATTATAGGTCTAAGAATGTGGAAATGCCGGGTATATGCTTGTCCAAGTGTTCAGCCCATGGAAGGAACCAGATACATTTCATTTCATCCTGAACCACCCTTATGTCTCTGATACTGAGTAATTTGATTATATAATAAGCCCATGCAGTCATTTGGGAATGTGCAATTCACAAGAACAAATTTACCAATCTCTGTGAAATTACGTGAAGAAGTTTCTAACTGTTCATTGTAAGTTTCTTTTGAAATTTCATTTATGGAAGAAACTGTGTATTAGGTCTTAGAATTTGCCAAGAAAATTTTAATCATCATACTATAATCTTAAAATTAGTGAGCAGCATTTGATTACAGCAATTATTTATGAATTTTACAACTGTTAAAGGACATATGAAAATAAATTATGCAAGAACTTAACAGATAACCTATATGGTAACCCATTTAATTAGAGAAACACAAGATTTTCTGTTACACAACCTGTACGTACACAGCCTTGCAGGCATTGTTGGAAGTTATATATGGAAAGGTGAGGTAGGATCTGACCTTCTCCTTCTTCATGCATTTTTAATAGGGTGTTAAAGAAACTCATCTTCATCAGTCAAGGCTTACTTCAGATATGCATCAAGGTATAATTGATATCTACTTAAGATATCTACTTAGGAGATCCTGTAAGGGACAGGCAATAAGTAAAGGCATTTTCCCCATTATTCAAAACAAATAATCAGGATATTTCTGGTAAAATAAACATTTTATCTTAAGTTTTGCCTATTTTTTAATTCTTTATTTTGTGCATGCTAAGACTACTTAATGTATCCTTGCTAAAAACTAATATTTAGTTGAAGGTATTATAATGAGTTAACAGACTACTATATTATTACACAATTATTGTAAACTTAGTCAATATTACTGGAGAATAAATATATTTATAGGAAACTAAATTATTCCACGCATTTCATAATAGGTATTGGTGGTACTATTTGATGTTTATAGTGTTGTTGATTTTTTTCCTAGTAAGATAGAAATCACGGTGGTATGTTGGGTCAGACTGACAGTCTGTAATGTAGTTCAGGTCTGATTTGGGATGAGATGCTTTTTTACCCACTCGGATCCAAGAAGGTACTGCTGAAAATAGCTTTCTAAGATACACTACATTCCACAGCTGACTGACTGGATTATAGATATTCTAGGAAGTATGATTTACAGAATTCCTAGAAAATGAGACTCTAGTTAGGAATCTCACAAATAAGTAACTTTCAGTGTTATAATTTCTAATGTTTCTAATTTTAGTGTTCACTTCCTAATGTTTGTGGCAATATTGCTTTCCCTTAAATTCTGAAAAGAACTATTTTCAGGACAATTTCCAGTAAAGTACTAGTTCCCAGTTGAACTTTCTTGTCTTTCAAAAAATGTTTTTAGTGCCTTCAGCTAATGTTGAAAATCTTATTGTTCATCACTTTTTATTTCCATATAGTCTCTCCAATTAGAATGTTAGCATATTGAAAGGTAGAAGGAACAATTGCAGATGATCAAGGCATGTTGAATTAGTGAGGTTGATGCAGCACTGTCCTTGCAAAGCAAGATGTTGTTTATTCTTCTCTATTCTTCTCTGTTCATCAAAGGGATTAGAGGATGTTGTCATCTTTGGACCTTAGCAGTTCCTTTTCTTAAACATTTATCCTTGTGTTTGTGTGTGTGTATTGTTATTGTTCTTGTTCATGTTAAGGCTAGAACCCAGGCTCTCACACATGTTAGGCAAGCACTCTACTACTGAGCTATATCTCCACCCCTCTTTAATGTTTAGGCATCCATTCTACATTTATTCTCAAATTAACATGATGTTCTAGGTATTCTATTATGTGCAGAGTGTGCAACATTTCAAATTCATCAACTATACATATGCTAGTATTAACTTTAATAATTACTTGGTATCTATCTTTAGATTTTCAGGATTCAGATCAGTATCTGCCTGTTTTCATCTCTCTTTCTCTGTCTTCTCTTTGGCTCTGCAATGAGAAATGTCCTTTCTGCATGGCTTTCCGGTCATTACAATATGGCTTGAGATGCTTCTTTAGCATTTCACTACTATATATTGCAAATGAATTGCTCATAAACAACATAACAGTCTTTAAACTATTTTTGTTAAGATTCTAGTTTAAGACAACTTCATTTTGATATTTTCCATCCAAGACTTGACTGAGTGCAATCCATTCTCAGTTGAGCCCTATTCTCTCTGTCTCTTCCTCTACTCCACCTATCTCCTTGTCTCACACTGTACTCTCATCTCTACCTTGATAGTTTCTATAGTTGTATCGACAATCTTGGTCATCAGAAGATGAGTATTTTTGACTTAGTATGAACCTTAGTGTACGCATACTTCATCTTCATGTATTCATAAAGATCTTGAGCCCAGAAAAGTTAGAAGCCAACCCTGAAGAAAGTTCAGAAAATGTCTTTGCCCTATGGAGAATTCTAGTCAGTGTACTGAGGGCCAACACTACCATACTGGTCGTGCAGTTTGCAGGGAGGAGTTTCTGGTCTTTTTTATCCTTCTCTCCCGCTGTGCCTATGAGCCTAGAGGAAGTCAATGTATGTTTGTTGGAATAGTCAGGAAACTGTCATATTTTAAGACGTCTCTACCACAAAATGAGCAAATTTCATCTTTTCAAACACAGATGTGCAAATTATGCATTATACCGAGCAGGAAGAGGAATTTGAATGTTTTCTAATGATGGTCTGATAATTTCCTCTTCATGAGATTCTATTGCTTCAGAGGAAGGAAACAGGGGCCTGTTTTTCTTTTTCCCTCAGACATTTTAGGTGATGAGTGTTAGCTGTAATACGCTGATGATTTTTATATTGGAATGTATATCCAAGTTTTTTGCTAAGTGTTATTCTTTTTGAGAATTTCTTGATGCCTGGTACATATAGGAATTGACAATCTGCTTTGGAAGTGGCAGTTTGAGCAACACATTACTAAGAATGCCAGATATATGCCAGAGTTACACATTTAAAAATACAATTAAAAGTAGAAATTCTTCATGTGGATAAACCTCACTATATTTTCACCAAAGTCTCTTAGTTTGTCTCTCATCAAAATATAATTTATCTTGAATGGGTGATTTTTCTCTTTATTTTGTTGTTTTGTTTTCAGCCAGTATTGAATATCAGGTATTTGACCATCCACCTGAATTACTTAGTTGAATATTGACAAAAATTTGTATCTGCCCACCAAGCACAGCAAGCATTCTAAACAACTGACTTGGGCTGGGGATTTAGCTCAGCGGCAAAAGCGCCTGCCTGGCAAGCGCAAGGTCGTGAGTTCGGTTCCCGGTACCGGAGAAAAACCAAAAACAAACAAACAAACAAACAAAAAAACAACTGACTTGTTGCAGATTGAGTCAAAAGCATGGTAAAAGGAAGTGGAATTATCAGGACATATTAGTCAATGGAATAGATACAAAGCAAAAAATGAAGTTGCTCTGCTTTCAATGGTCATTTGGAAAAATAATTTTCATGTTTCTGTCTATAGTTGGATTTATCTTAATGTGTAGACATGCTCATTTCTTGCCATGTGAGACTATTTCTGTTTTTTTCCAATCAAGAACTGAATAAAGAGAAGAGATCACTGGTTTAGGCTGATGCACAACAAATGATCTACCCCTCAGTTGGGTGTAAGTGCTCCAGAAGTTAGTTTTATTATTTAGAAACCTTATTTGGTCATGTACTCAAGGGTGATGGAATTGTAGCAGATTAATTGTCACGAATTCAAGTTGACAGAGACTCACTAATAGAAAAAAAAATTATCCTGCATGACTGGGCATATGTGATTGTTAGCTGGCCAAAAGATTTTTATTCCCACTAGAATAGACAAGTTAGAAACTACATTAGTGTTTTGATGATACTTACAGATTATAAAATCATAGTAAGTAGTATGTACCAACCCTTATGGTCAGCTCCACATAACTGACACCTGAATTTTCAACCAAGTGGGAAAGACTCTCCAGTTGGTTATTGGAAGATGTCCTTCAAGTGATTCGGTATTATTTTCTCCACTTTTACTATTCATATATGTTATCATTTTTACATATAAAATAAATAAGAAATGTGTGATATAGTTCAAAACAGATAAAAATAACTAAATAAAATTTCAAAACAAACCCATTCATAGGTAAAACACATCAGTGGTAGACAAAGGTGTATGTTCTTTGCCTATTTTCAACAGCCATGATAAAATATCTGTACCTAGGTAACTGTCTTTGTTATTTTTCTCTCATTGCTGAGACAAAATACCAGACTCCCAAAATTAGGGAAGGAAAGGTTTATTTAGCTCACAGTGTGTAGAGGTCTCATTCCATACTTGGCTGCCTCCAAGGCAGAGTGGCACATGGCAGAGGATAGCAAAAGCAACAAGAGCAAAAAATGGAGCAGCAGCAGCAGAGAGCAAGTCTCTTTCCCTCCCTTATATTGTATGCAAGCTTCCTGCCTCAGGGCAGGTGTAGCACTCACATCCATAATCCTAGCATTGGACCATGGATCAATTAAAAACTTTAGAAGCCTGCCCCATGACTGCATGAGCTTTGGAGGGACATCTAGGCACACACTATAGCATTCCTCCCCTGTATCCCCAGAGACCCATGTGCATGGTTCTTTATACAAAAGACCCTTATACAAAAAAAGTGCCTTTATACAAAAGGCATTTTAGTCCCTCTCTAAGAGTTGTCAAAAGTCCTAACAGTTTCAGCATTGCTGAAAAGCCCAGGTCCCCGAGTCTCCTCCAAGATGTAAGGCAAACTCTTACCTGTGAGTCCCTGTACAAATGAAAAGTTAAACACTTTCAACATTCAGTGGCACAAGATAAACATTACTATTCTAAAAGACACAAACAGGAGGATTCAAAAGAATGGAATCGAAGCAAGTCCAAAATCCAGCAAGGCAAACATTAAGTCCTGTAGTTCCATGTGCAATATACAAAGCAATCTGTGGTAAATTGTGAGTTCCAAAGGGCTTGTGTGCTTCCACCTCTATGGCACTTCTGGTGGTTGTAGCTCCCAGGGCTTCTCTCCTGGGCTCGTTCTGTTCCCTCCTGGCAGCTTTCCTTAGATGATCCCCATTCCTGGTTTTTCCAAACTTCTGGGTTCTCCACTGCACTTTAGGCTTCTCACTCACAGCTTCACACATTGCCTTCTCAGAGGCACACTGTCTGGCCTTCCGGGCCTTCTGAAATCTAGGTGGAAGCCTTCTCAATCTCAGAACTCTTACATTCTGGATGCTTCTAAAACCAGCACAATGTGGATGATGCCAATGTCTGCTGTCAGCTAGAGAAGTAGCCAGGCTTTCTTCTCCCTCAGTTGAAGGGGTTAAGTGCCTGGATCACTGAGCACTCTGAACCTGATTCTGAGGAACAAATTCTCCATACCATCATCATTGTGGCACAAGGTGAGCATGCCATTGCCATTATGGCCCATGGTGCTCTGTGGCTTTCTCCTCAAAGTAAAGTCTTTCTTTTGTAGGTTTGAGGCTGTAAAGGGCGGAGATTTGCTGGTTCTTGTGATGTCCTCAGGCTATCTTTTTGATGCTCCTGTTCCTTCTTAGCAATTGAGATCTACACTTTACCGGAGCTTCCTCCTGTACAAACTCACAAAGTTTTAAATCATCCTGCTGGGCTCTTTGCCCTTGATTCTCAATGTAAATTTGTCTAAAAGCCCCAACAATAGCCGTGCCACTGTCTCAACATTTGATTGCCTTGAAATTTCTTTTGTGAGATTTATCAGTCCACCGCCCTTAATGTCAGTCTTAAGCAAAGTCTCTCGACATGAGCAAAATATGGACAAACTTTCTGCCAAGCTGTAACACACACTATCTGGAGTCTGAAAACCAGTGCAGTCCTTCTTCCTACCAGAAACCTCCCAAACCTGGTTGTTATGAGCAGCCTTCTGGTCCTCTGAACTCTGACCTGAATCTCCCATGCAGAACAAGCCAAAGGTATTCTAGTGCTCTTTCAGGTGACATCTCTGAACTTTTCCAAACTGTTTCCACAAGTCATTTCCAAAAGCTCTTGTATCACATGGTTAGATATACTCACAGCAATGACCCCATTTCTCTGGTACCAAATTCTGTCTTGGTTACTTTTCTCTCATTGCTGAGATTGACACCCAAAATTAATGAAGGAAAGGTTTATTTAGCTCACAGTGTAGAGGTTTCAGTAAATATTTGGCTACCTCCAAAGCAGAGTGGCACATGGCAAAGGACAACAGTTCATGGTGGCAGAAGACAGCAAAAACAACAATAACAGAAAAGGAAGGAGCATCAGCAGAGAGAAAGATTCTTTCCCTCTCTTATATTGTATGCAAGCTTCCTGTCTCAGGGCACTTATAGCACTCACACCCATAATCCCAGCATTGGATAATGGATCAGTCAAAAACTCTAGAAGCCCACCTCCCCCATGACTGCATGAGGCTTTAGGGAGACATCTAGACACAAACCATAAGAGTGTTGTATAATGAAAACAGATATTTTTCTTTAGCTCATAGTTTAGGAAGCCAAAAATCCAAGATATGGCTGGCTCATTTGTTTGGCTTTTGTGAGGGCTTCTGGCTAAATCATAGCATGGCAGCCTGGCATCATGGTGGGAACATGTGCAGATGTGGTGAGCCAGCAACAAGAGAGATTAAGTGGTAAGATTCGTTCATTTTGAAACAACTCACACCTTCCAAACTAAGTGAGCTTCTTTGAAAAATATATTAATCTCTTAATTACCTAATTACTTTCTCCTAGGCTCCAGCACCCCAATATCACACACTACAACACTGCAGACCAAGCTTCCTTCATATGAACTTTTGGTGGACACAAGCAAATCATACCCAAGCCATAGAAAATCTGTCTTATTTGTCTGTTTCATCTTTCCTAGTATATTAGTCAGTTTTCTGTTACCATAACAAAATTTCTGAGCTGGGACTTACAAGAAAAAGAGGTTTATTTCACTTAGTTTTAGAAGCCAATAGTTCAAGATCAGGTGGCTATACTGTTAGGATCTCTAATGTCGGGTCTCAGGGTAGATGCCATCATTGTATGCTCATGAATGAAAATAGATATTTCGTGGTGAGACTGGAAACTAGAGTATAGGGAGGGGCCAGTAACTGTCTCTCACTACTCTCCACCTCTAAAATGTACCATCACCACTTAACATTGCCACACCAAGGACCAACCTCCTACTATGAGAGTCACTGGAGGATCCAACAAACCACATCTAAACCATAGCACCCGGCAGCATTTCAAGTGCAAAATGAAGTTGGGTTCAATACCTGCACTATTGCTTATACATTCGCAGTGGACAATGTTGTTAAAATATGATAAAAGTTCCTGAGAAACTATTCTGTATTATAACCTTTCTGAATTTTAGAAGGTGGCCTGACTATTTCTTTCTTTTTTTCTTTTTTTTTTTTTCCTCCGGTACCGGGAACCAAACTCACGACCTTGTGCTTGCCAGGCAGGCGCTTTTGCAGCTGAGCTAAATCCCCAGCCCCCTATTTCTTTCTTTTTAATCAGCAAAAACTAATCAAAAGCCACTAATGTGAGCGATATGCTGAACAGAGGGTGCTAAGAGAGCAAGAGAGACAATCCCTTTTTATCTTAACCAGTTTACAATCCTGCCTGGCAGAAAGAGCCTTGAAATGAAAATGCAACTAAGACTTTCAGGTTATTGCTAAGTGCTTAAGGAGTGAAGTCAAGGACGTCCTCTTCAGAACTTCAGAATTTGCACTTTTTTTCTATGTGGCCTGCAGCAATCTGAAAAGACTTTTTGAGGAAATGTGTTCTGAGAATGGTTCTGATAGAAATTTAGAGACAAATAAACAACAACAACAAAAAAATCAGAGAACACTTTATGTCTCTTCCCAACCTCAGAGCTATAGGAAAGTACACATTATAGATTGAGATAATGGATGTATTAAATATTGCCCTAAGATATCATAAAGCAAAAAGAAGATTAACATTCATTGCAAGTTTGTTCTCTGGTTTACTTTAATCAGTAGTTTAATGATCAAATCAAAATATATGGGGCCCCAAATAAATATTTCTATAATATGAAGCATTAAGGACACTTAAATATTTCTACGTTGGGTGGATGGTGAGTGCATACATGTAGGGAGAATTTCTTCTCACCTTACATGAATATGTGGGAGATATGTATGTACTGACACCTTTTAGATCTTCTCTGATACTGGTGGAAATATTCAAAATGTTATAGATTGAAAATATTTAATAAAAAATGCAATAAGAAGTAATATGTATGAAAAAGGCATCCTAATTTTCTCCTCATCTGCTCCGAAAATCTTGCTTCTTTCCAATTTACTCTGTCTCAGGAAATGGTGGATGTTAGACAACCACCCTGTATCTCAAGTGTGAAATCTCAGTGTGGTTTTGGGTTCCTCTTTTCTTTAAACATTGACATTCTCATCACCAGATCCTCCTAATTTCAGCTCTTGTTGACCCTTTCACATTACTTCCAAGACTGCCACTTTTCCTTAAGCCATTGTCATCCACATCCACAGCTGCAGATATTTCTAACTGATATTTCTACATCTATTCTTTTTCCCCTTTGTTTGATTTTTCTTCACAGCAGTCAAGGTTATCTTGAAAATCGTAAATGAGATGAACTCTTCAGTAACTTGTCATTAGAAGAAAAGTCCAACTCCTTGGCCTTCCAGCATGAACCTGTACTGCGAGGTTTCAACCTGTTTCTGACTTAACGTCCTGCCCACCACTCTCCCATTTGCATATTCTGTCCTAGTATTTCCACCTTCAAGACTTTCACTAACATGTCATGGCCCTCCTACCCGGAGCTTTACACTTGTTCTATCTGACTTAAACACTCATTCTTCTCTGGCTTATTTCCTCATAGAATTCAGGCTACCACTAAAATGTCACTTCTCATGAAAACCTCTGACTTCTAACCAGTACTTCCAACACATGCCTCTTTATCTCATTACCCAGATTTGTTTTGCATCACAGTACACGTCAATACCTGGATTTTATATTTATATATGTGCTTATTGTCTCTTTCCTTGATTATGTGTTTCATAGTGACAAAGATATTATCTCTCTCACCCACCCGTAGAAGGATGCAGGGCACAAAAAGGACTATCTGTTGAATAAATTTACTAAAGAAAGTGGAACATAATTCGTGATGCAACATACAATGGAGTGGAAATTGTTCTGTGGCCAGGATGGCCTGAGGTACAGTCTCAGATTGGACACACACTTACTCTCTGGTTTGTTAAAAGTAGCTAACACCTGACTTTTCGCATGTGAGAAAATGAGAATAACACTGTCAGGGTGGTTTTTAGAGAGACTCAGAGATGACAAAATTATGAACTATGAGTGTTAAGAAATGCCCATTGATACTACTACTAGTAACAGAGGGCAACAATCCAATGCCTTGAGTTTTAGCAAAACTATATCACCAAAGCAGGAGAAAATGAAAGCATCCATCTTTCAACTCATTGTTAGGGATTTCTAGTAGACTCTTGAATTTGCATTCCTGAGAAATAGAGTAAGAACCATAGCTTAAATAGTTTAAACTCATATGGGACAAAGCAATAAAGAATACACAAAAGGGGAAAAAAATCTTACATTGGAAAAGAAATTGATCCAAGAACCTAATGCATCTTTTTCTTATTTCTGGGGAGAATGTGCATGTTTAATTCATAGAATTCTTCACTATTGCGAAGCTGAGATGACTTAAATGACAATTGCACTCCTATCAGCAAAACTGGATTAAAATACACACCAAGGGTTTCAGTATTGAAAAATTCTTCTATACAATATATTAAAGTTCATTGACTAGACGAATTCCCTCTTGCACTTTGTGTGAATTGTAAAAAGATGCCCTTTCCTCTTGGCAGGTGATGCGTGCACCCTTGCAGGTGTAATTAGACTCAGACTTGTGGCTCAGTAGTCAAAGTCTGGCTGTATTTCAGTTTCACTTACCTCCTGGTTGGCCTCTATTTTACAGGGCACAGTCCAAATAATCATGTGTAGTGGCTCTATCAATACTAGATAGTGAATACCAAGTCAAAATTAAGAATCCAACTAAAGTGAACTAAAGATTGACAGTGCTCAGCTATTCCTTTTTTTTCAAGTGGTATCTTTGAGCGCACGCAGAAGAAAAGAAACATGATTTGTACAGCACAAAAAAAACATTTGTAGGGATGTCATATTTCAGTGTAGATCACTAATTATTATTGACCCACACTCTAAAAAGCATTATCCAAGTCGAAGGTTTATTACGATGTTTATTGTTCTCATACATATCACATCTTAATGCTTTTTACTTCCTTTTCCTTTCCCATATCTCCCCTTTTCTCTCCTTCCCTTGACTCCTCATCTGCAAAGCTCTGCCTCCCTTTTATTTTGCTCTTCAAATTATTTTGATATTGGATTAAAGAATGCCAGCAGTGTTCAACTTGATTCTAATGATCTTTATTGAGTATCTACTCCCCTGGTGAGCAGGGGATTGTAGAACTGCCGATTGTAGAAAAATATGTGCAATCACTTTTAGTCCTTGTGGGAGTAATACCTTGGAGTGTACCATTAGAACGTGAATAACTGTCACACAGTACAGTGAGGTGGGTGTCTTAATAGCAAAGACAGCAGATCAAAGGAAGGAAAATTTGCACACTGATGAGTGGGCCAGGAAAGAAGTGAGAGAAGTGGACTATTTCATTGGGAGCCTTACAGGGCCACGCCACCCTGTCTGCTTAATGTAATACCTTGGGTTTCTGTATGAAAGCTGGTCCTTTGAATGAATGAGAATCAAAATTTTCTGCTAGACGGGAACAACACAGACAAAAGCAAGGCTAGAAGAGTGTGGAGAATCTTTAAGGAATGAAAATCAATCACTTGGGCAAGAGTTTAGGGGGCATGCATAGAAAGAAGGGGCATGAGTTCAGGTTGTCTAGATACTAACGGGCATGAGGTCGACCAGCCTCTGAGGGACCTGTTCTTGTGCCCTTTTTGCTACCAGTCTTTGTGAAGGTAATACATTTCTTTCTGAAGACTTTCAGACATGAATCTTACATATAATAATGAGTCAGAGAAAGTGACCATGGTATTGAGGAGGAGGCTCTTACTGAGGGCTTCAGAGAAGCAAGAAGGACTGCATGAAAGAGGAAAACAAAGATAACAGAGGTGCAGACTGGCTTGATTTAGAAAACTGATGAAACAAAAGCAGAAGGAAGAGTTGAGGAGCGCTCTGACTTTTTAAAAACTAACGTAGAAAAATGGCAGTATGATAACAGACTTGATAAGAGAAAAAGACCTGTTGAGAACTTTGAGCATTCATAAAGTATTTTTTCCCAAGATCTCATGGAAACTGGCTTGTAACATGAGCAAATTTGCATTCATATTGCTGGTAGATTCTTAGCTCCTTTGTAAATCCTTAAGATTTTATTAGTTGTTTATTGAGCTGTAAGGGATTTTATGTACCTGTATCTCCATGCTCATATCCCTGTTTTATATTAGTCACATTTAGTTTGTAAGTGTAGAAAAACAAACACATTGTATCAAGAATAAAGGCCTAGTACTGAATAATGGCCCTTTCATGTTGATATTTGCAAACCTTTCTCTTTTAGATACACTGGATATTATAACCTTTTAAAATGTGCCTTGCATTTCTGATTGTTTTAAAATTCTATTTATTTAATTCATTAATTAATTTATTTATTTATTGTGCTGGAGATCAAATCCAGGGCCTCATATGTGATAAACACACACACTACTGAGTTAAACAGCTCCTATTTTTTTTATTTTGAGGCAATTTTAAAGTTAAAGTATATTTACAAAAGAATACATAGTGTATATACCGTTTACCCCATATTCTTAATGTTAATATATTATGTAACCATAGTCCTTTTTTCAACCCAAGAAATTAAATTTGATATTGCTGTTCAATTTTAATGCTATTAATCTTCCCATTGTTTGTGTAGAAAACAAAAATGTATAGCTCTACAAAAGTATAGCTTACTCTTTATATGCTCAGAATTCTATTTTAACCTTTCAGAATGTGAGAAATAGTATGATGGATTATACTCTACACTGTTACCTAATGACTATTAACACAATCTATTGCAAGTAATCGCAGCACTCCATCATGACATGTTTTTGTGCTGTTTGTTTTGGGCTCTAACCATCTCAAGATAGCTGAAATAAATGTTTGTAAGTAATAGTGATTTGCAAAGCACACAGACAAAGAAAAATTTTTAAAAATGACCAAAAAGAGGATTGTATATGAAATGTCAGGTTCTGCAGTGGCTGGTAACACAAGCAGTGAAATGGTTAGGAAGGGAGTGGAAACAGGTCTGGACAAGCAGGGACTGGTAGAAATTCTCTGGCATTATTAAGGGCATTTGTTATACCCCTAGAACCTGAAAGGAAGGGTCAACAATTCTGCAAGGAAAGCAAAAGAGTTATTGTGAGGACATTTACATCTGTTATGGTTTGTGTCCCCTCAAAGCCTCATATAACTATAACTGAGCTTTCTCAGAGGTGGCTGAATCTACAGTGTGTGATTATAGGATGAAGGGTGTGTGATTATTAAATCAGCCCACTGATTGGTTTGGTACTTGCCCTAAACCCCGTGCCCTAAATTAAATATAAAAGGGGTAGAGAGAAGCTGATGAAGTTGCTTGGACTTTCCTGCTTGCTGCTTTGGCTGTCTTCTGCCTGCCATGAGCTGTGTCTCCTCTGCGATGCCCCTCTACCATGCCATCCTGCACTGGTGCCAGCAGAGTATGGACTGAACCCTCTGTGAACAATAAGCCCAATAAACCTTTCCTCCCTTAACTTTGGGTGTCAGGTACTTTATTTCAGCAATAGAAAAGTAACTAAGACAACATCCATATAACAGGAGATTTCTGAGATGACGAGTTTTTGGTTTGGCCTCAGCCAACTCTGCTTGGGCTTCCAACTTTATTTCACTTATTTCCCTTGGTTAAATACTGAAATCTACACCATCCCTCAAGCCAGAACCTCAGCAGTCATCTTTGACCTCTTTATGATTCCTTTCTGAATCATCAAAAAGTGTGCTTGCTTTTACCTCCCAGTTTATTTTTAAATGATCACACTCTGCTCATCTCAACAGCTATCACCCCAGGACATGACTGTCCCCCCACAGGAGAGCTCTTCCAGTACCACTCCAAACTGTTCTGCTTGGATTTTATCCTACTCTTCTCTAATCTCTTTGCTATTGGGATATCAGACTCATATTTTCTAGTTGGAACTCTGGTTATGGCACTCCCTTCTTAAAGCCTTCCAATGTCTTTTATTGAATACAGATTATAAACTCTCTTTAGGGGGGAAAAAAAAAAGACAGAAGCATTGAATTAACTAGGTATGACCCATCCGTCTCATCTCTGATTTTGCCCAGACGGGATCAGCTGCAAGCAGGTTGTCCTTGACAAGCAGAAGGTAGATCCTCTTTGTCTTCACTTCAGGCTTGCTTTCCTCCTCTGGCATCTTCTCTTTTAAGTTTTCTCAGTTTTTTGTTTTTTTATAAATTATTTATTAGTACATGGTTGCAGTACCAAATGATCACATGCAGCATGGGAGGTGGTACATGTATACAACACATCTTAACTCCTTTTTTCATACCTTTTCTCTCCTCTCCTTCCTTCTCCCTTCATATCTTGATCCCCTTTCCATTTGAAAAAAGAGCTGGCTCCCTACTTCCCTGTATTGATCTTTTTTTTTTTTTTTTTTTTTTTTTTTACTGGGAATTGAACTCATGATCTCGCACTTGGCAGGCAGGCTCTGTGCCGCTGAGCTAAATCCCCAGTCCCAGTATTGATCTTTTATTTTGTACTTTATGTACAATTTGGGTTTCTCATATAAGAGAAACCATGCAAAATTTGTGTGTCTGACTTATTTCATTTAACACACACATCTTCAGGTGCATCCATTTTCCTACAAATGATGTAAGTTTATCTTTCTTTGAGAGTAATGCTCCATTGTGCATAAGTTCCACAGTTTTTTCATCACTTCATCTGCTGACGGACATATAGGCTGCCTCCAAGATTTAGTTACTATGAATTATGCTGTTAGAAACATGCATATACATAGCACATCATAATTCTTTATGAATCTCCTTTCTCCATCTTCTGTCCTTCCATCTCTTGGTCATTTTTCCTTTTGCAAAAAATCTATTTTCCTGTTTTGTTAAGGTCCATTTTTACTGCAGAAATCCAAGCTGCAGCAAGGTGAGTTAAGGGTATCAGAGAGTCCTCTGTTTGTTGGTACTGACTTTCATGTACTCCCTGCTTTTGAGGGTAAGTAGTTGTCTGAATCTCTTCAGGCACTCTTGTGTTCATGTCAGAGGTGCCCCTGAGAACATTCAACTATACTTCATATGTGTTGGGCTATCATTTCCTGTCATTGCTGTGTCATGCTCAGTTTATGCTTTTCAAGATTCCGTGCAAATTCGCTGTGTTGTGTCCATGAACCCTCTTACCAAGTGCTTTGTTAAGCAGCTTCTTTTCCTGCTTGCAACTGCATGGAGTCATAGGTTACACACATACATTCTTTGCCCCTCCCAATTCTGGAAATTCACATGGATATCATTATTGTAGGGAGCTCCCCTTTGGTCCGAAGCTAAAGCAGTCAGCTCATTCAAATTGTCTTAGTATTGTCTAGGCAGAATTCAAAACTACTTCTACTGTCTCCCAAGTTCATCTCACTAAGCAGTCCTACCAAAATCCTCTTATTAAAATCAAAAGGGGGACAGGTACAGTACTCCTTAAAGAAATTTTCCTCAGCTAACCCTCTCACATCTCCTCATTTCAAGCCTTTCATATTTCTTTTTTTATTTTAAAGAGAGTAGTAAAAGAAAGAAAGAAAAAAAAACAATTGCGGCATACCAACATCACAAACATAAGCAAAACAAAGCAAGCACATTAAAAGTGACACAGGGTTTCAAAACAAACTGATAGGAATAACAGTGCTTGTTGTATTACATATTGTTATCTTCAACTACATTGCTCAGATTACCAGATGTAAGAATGGAAGATTGTTCAAACCATTAAAGAAAATAAAAAATATTTGTTAGATAAAACATTAGAGATAATACAGAGTTTCACTAGACAAGATGGTAGGAATTCACCAGTGGTTGATCCATTGCATATTGTTGTCTTCAAATCAGTTGCTCAGATTACCAGATACAAGCATGCAAAATTGGTCAAAACATAAAAAATTTTAATCATTAACTGTCCTTTCAGTATGCCATCAGACATCAGCAGTACAGTTATCCCAGCCATTCTTCTATACACATATCTATCTCTGTCCATCTATCTATCTATCTATCTATCTATTTATCTATCTATCTATCTATCTATAGCCTTCTTTCTTTTTTCTTCTTTCTCTCATCCTGGTTGTTCTTTCTTTTGGGCAATTTCTTTCCCTTTCATATCATCTATTAACGCTTTCATCTATTAAGCCTTTCATATTTCAGTGCCACCTACCTTGAAATTTTTCCAAAATCTGCCTCAGAATTCACTTTGTGATTTAATATCTTAATATTGCTCTACCAATTTAAAACCCATTTAATGAAATGAACTGCTTTGCATATTAGTTAAATAAGGATATGTAAGGATAATTTGAACACCCTAATTTTAAGTTAGTTTCATCAAACTGACAATAGAAGTGCATTTCAGTATATAAAATTTAGATAGATGGCTCATAGTATACAATCTTCAAATGGAAACCAAACTATATTATGATTTATGAAAGTATACTTTCAACACTAAATTAAGAATTCTACACATAAGAGTATTGCAGCCTTATTTTCATCTTATGCATAGTTAAACATAAAGCACCACGAAGGAATGTATCTGTGCATTATTCTTTTAAGAAGGGTTGGATGCTGTATATGCTTGACAACATTCACTAAAAAGAACCCCCAATTAAAAATTTCAACTATAGTATTTCTATGGTAAGGTGAAGCCATGTTTCTATTAATCGTGCATTCTAATATCTAGAATTTATAGTGCTCTAATGATTTGAGATCCTGAAAAAATACAATGAAACTTGTGATTAAGCCTCTCTGTCAGCAGGAGTGCCTTGTAATTTAGCTTAATACTGTGCTAACTAACTTCTTAGTCTATTTTGTACACACTGCTAAGAATGATTCCAACTGCTTATCCAATCATTAGTGCTCTCCTCCTTTTGCTTTTAATAAACATACTATAAGCAGTTAACTTTAAAATACTTTCTTAAGAATTTTATTTATACTATAATTGAATACTCCTAGCTGTTAAATAGAAAATAATATCACATTTAACTATAACATAAAGAAGCAACATATGTACACCGCTTGAGTCTAACTTCTTGATGTATATTATGTCCTTAAATTTTCAATTGAGTACATATACTGGGTAATAATTGAATAAAATAATATTATTGGTGAATTATCTTATTGTGTTAGTGGGTAAACTTAGGAGCTGCACCCGTTCTTGATAGAAAATTGTCCATGTATTTGCTTCCAGAATCACTAACATCACGGATAGCTGAAGTAACACACATTAGCGTCGACTGTTTTGAAGAAACTTGTTTCGTTAGTCTTTGAGAAGGAAAAATCATTAGCTAAAGTCCCAAGTTGCAGTTCTAGACCTAAGTATGTAATAAAACAAATTAGAAATCTGAGTTGTTCCCCCAGTAATGTCCTGAAGACAGTTTTTCGATAGTATCAATAACTATTATCAGCTGGGTATAAGTGTTCAGGGCTGTAATCCCAGCACAGGCAGGAGGATTATGAGTTCCAGTCCAGTCTGAGCAATTTTGTAAGACCCTGCCTCAAATTTAAAAATAGAAATAATGCCTGGGGATGCAGCTCAGGACTTTATGTTCAATCTCTAGTGCCACATGGAGGGGGGAAAAAAAAAAGTGCCACTGTCTAACTACTTGGGTTGCAACTAATGATCCTAGAATTCTGGGGATCTTGCAAAGAGATTTCATATCACACTCCTCCTTCCAGACAGATCGGCTCTGGAGGTGGCCACTGCACTGGGGGTAAAATCCAATCTCCTCCTCACGGCCTGGAAGTGCTTGAGTGGCGAGTTGACCTAACTCTTGGGTATCTCTGGTTTGCTCCGATCCTGCCGGCCTCCTCTAACTGCTGCTGGAATTCTCAGTGCCTTTCTGACTTCCTCGGGACCCTGCCCAAGCTGTTCCTTCTAGTGCAGGAGCTCTCACCACTCCTCTTTCCAAATCAAGGCAGCTTTGGTTTTTAAACTCATTTCACATCTCGCCTTCTGGAGAACTTCTGGCCTACCTATGGGAGAACTCTCTGTCTTCTTTTTCACTTGTTAGACACTTGTTATCATAATACATAATTGTCTAATAATCTCCTAATTTTTTTATTTCATTTTTAACACCTGCCCCTGTTATACAGATATGCAATAAATATGTGTTGAATGAATACATTTTTCTTAAAACCCAGGAAAGCACAAAGGCAATAAAAAATGTCAGTTGAATGAGTGAATGGATTTAAGACCAAACGACTGCTTGATATAAAATGTTGTCAATATCTATTTCACTTTATGAGTCATCTCAGAAATGTCTTTATGAAAGCAGGGCTCTATTAAGTGATTCATATCCCCAAGGAACAGTGGCCAATTTATTGCAAGTTTTCACATTAGTCTTTCAAAATACATATACTTTTTAAAAAATCTGAATATATTAAGGAAATAATGTCCTCTAGGATAACCTTCAGATTCCAACTTTTATTTTAAGTGAAATATGAGCTTAGAAGTATCTGGTTTTCCATTTTCTTTCTTTTTTTTTTTTTTTTTTTGGTTTTTCTCTGGTACCGGGAACCGAACTCATGACCTTGCGCTTGCCAGGCAGGCGCTTTTGCCGCTGAGCTAAATCCCCAGCCCCTGGTTTTCCATTTTCAAAATAATCTGATATAGGTACTCCTCAGATTAAGATGGGCGTGATCTCCTGATAAACCTACCATATGTTGAAAATACCATCAATAGGAAATATACTCGCTACATCTAACTTATTGAGCATCATTACCGAACAGCACACTACTCTGTAGAATGCTGGTTGTCCACCCTCACAGTCCTATGTCTGAGGGGAATCTTCAGCTCCCTTCTGCTGCCATTATGTCCAATAGTATGACACTGCCTTCCATTCACCAAAGAGAAGATCAAAATTCAAAACTCGATGTAGTTTCTGAGAGTGCCTATTGCTCTTGCACGACGGTGTAGTGAAAAAAATTTAGCTCAAACCATTGTTAACTGAAATCAGCAGTACACAACTGAAGTGCGTTAGTTTTTGATACCAAAGATTTTAATACTACAAATGTCTACTTTGTAAAATGAAGAAGTGTCATCCTGTTTGTTGAGCTTCTAGCAAAAGAGGTGAACTTGAGAGTTTGCTTTGAGGAATTATGAAGGAAGATAGATAATTTTCCCAAACCATAGTGACACATATTTTCTTTGGTTAGCAACCAGTATAGCTCATAGATAGCGTTTCATTTAGAGTCCAAAGCAACAGTGATATGAAGTGAATATTTCATGACTTACTTATGACATGCTGTAAACACATTTTGTATAGGTCTATAATTTTATGACATAAAAGTTTTGTTTATAAAGTTTGGACCAAATACACTTTTAAAACAGTTTTTGAAATTTGTTAATTCAAGCTCGTTATTTTTAACAGTATTAATGCAAAGAGTGGAAAAATAACAATACATTATATTAGGTTTGCAAACATTGTATGGGTTTCTTTAAAAATGTGTTTAAGGGTATTTGACATATAAAAACTGAGCATTCATATCCAAAGTTAATTTTAAAGGGAAATAAATCACAATTTATCCCTATTTTTCAATACTTAAAGACAAGTACAGTAGCTAAATATACACAGTTGGGAATTTCTGATCTTCTTTAAAAAATCCTAGCATTCCAGAAAAATTTGCATAGCATATGAAGGATGAACTCACCTCTGAATTTTTGAGAAGTTTTATCTTGCATCAAAAAGGGTATATGAAAGCTAATGAATACAAAATTTAAAGAACATAGTATCATCATGTCAGGGATACAAAAAGTAGATAATGCAGTATAAAGTTGTATAAAGTATATTTTTAGCTTTTTGGAACATTTAAAAACAGCATGACAGTGAAAGTAAAGAGTAAGACAATAAACATATGAAAATTAGTAAATAAATTCTTTTGATTCACTTGCCTGTGGGTAAAGATTGAAGTGACACCAATGTCTCCTTTGAGTTTTGGTTCACTTACTTGAAATGACCTTTTTTCTGCTTTTTAAGTAGTTGCATAATGAATGGCCCAAGCTGTGGTTTACTCTAACATGCCTCTCTCTGTCCTGTCTTGGCCCATTCTGAGCCATGAGCCGCTGCCAGAGTCTTCTATCCCTCTCTGACCTCTTCACACCAAAGTTGCTCTGATTAAGCTCATAGGGGCCTAGAGTACAGTAAGCACAGGTTAGCTGTTATTGTGGCAACTGCTTGGTCTGAAGAGTGTAGCCTGGTAGGTAGATCAGAGGAAACAGGGATAGACTTCAATGCTCTTTGCAGGGGAGCTCTTTGAAAGAGAGACACACCACTGAGCGGCAGCCCTGCTCAAAGCCCATACAAGGACATTCGAAATTAAATTCTGTGGGTGGCTTGGATGAGAATGTCCCCTGGATGTCTTGTAGATAGGTGACAGTCTAGCTGAAGGCTTTGACTTTGGGTTCATTAGCTATTGCTTGTATATGAAAGAAATATATCAAAAAAAGACACTTCTTTCTGGTCAGAAATACTGAAGGTGTTACAGAGCATGTGAGTATTTCTCTCAGTCTCAGACCTTATTTACAGGCTGTATGTAAAGAAAACTCAGTTTACTTCTTGTCCTTAGAATTTCCTTAACAATAGTTATAATAAAAACATCACAGAATGGCAGCAAAACTGTGGCATTATAATGCTTTGTAGAAAGAATGAAATACTGAAATGAACTTTGGAATTATATTTTTCTAAGTGGAGAAAACTTTCCTGAATTCCAGAATTTCAATAATGTATGATTTACATTAAATGACATAGTCTTTTCTGTAAAACAGTGAAATGGTTTGGTTTACCTTTGGGCTGTCCCTCTTACATGAAAGGAGCAAACTTCATTTTGGATAATAAATATATTTTAATATTGTTTCTAAAACACTGGTAAATAATAATCTTCTTGAATGTATTCATTTGCCACATACTGTTTTTGAGAAAATAGGGAACCTATATCAATTGAGATGCTCAAAACTGATGTGATAATTGAAAGTATTCTCATGTGTAAAACAAAGGGGGTAGCAAAGAAGAGATTTTGGTCAAAGATTATAAAGTGTCAGACAGGCTGAGAAAATTCAGGAGGTCAGTTGTTCAGCATTATTGTAATAATACTATTATTGCTTGGAAATTGCTAAGAGAATTCATCTTACATGTTCTTACCACAGAAAAATGATATGTATTCGAGGTAATGAACATTAACTTGATTTTATCTTGGCACAAGTTATACAAGTACCATAACACTACCTTGTATACCATAAATATATAATTTTTGTTTAATTATGCCTTAGTACATCTCAGGAAAAATAAAAAAGGGACTTTGAACTTACTCAACAGAAGACTTCTTGTTGTTGTACAGTGGTTAATCTTGTGTTTTCAGATAATTTTCAGGGATCAATATTATGTTACACTTGATATTTAAGAATAATTTGAAATTATTCAGCTGTGACTAAGTTAAGTATATAATGGACAGATATCTTTTGTTCCCTGATATACAATTTATACAAAAAAAAAAAAAATAGAAGCAAAAATCTTGGGAATTTCCAGAGAAGATCAGGTTAATTAGAATAAAGTCATTTATTGAGAAATAGGACGAAGGTGGCATGCAAGTCAAGGAATTGAGGTGCTAATTTTGAGATAGAAATATTGGTGTATAATAATTTTTCTTGAAATATTACAGCGACTACAAAAATCATTCCTTGATCCACTTAAAGTCCATGTAGAATGATGTGTTCCTTCTAGGATCTTGATTGTAAAAACGGATAATGTTTTAATGTAGCTTTAGTGAAGATTGCACTGAATTTTTGGTTGGATTCTGTATTGCATACCTGTTTAGGCATGTTTACTTTGAATGACCACATACACTGATTAGAAAGAAAACAATTTACTGGGAGCTGAATCAAGTACAGCCCCGCAAATGGTATGAGGTTTTTCCAAAGATCCGTATTGTCCTTGGACTTGGCTGTTGTATTATACTTTAAATGGAATTGATTGTGTGGTTGTAATGAAAGTAACAGATTGATTTCTATCCAGTGTTACAAAGAGTAAATAGAAAAGTGTTCCTGTCTTGACCTGCATTCATAACCAAGAGGATTTAGACACAGTCTTTAATAAGAGATAGAATGCAAATGTAATAAAACAGGCTTCAAAATTTAAGGATCTTTTCAATGCTCATCAAAGATGTTTCTTTTCACATTGATTAGCTCACAATCACCTAGGAAATGTTATTTTCTTTAAATGTTATTCATAATTCATCATGTAATTATCATTCGCAGAGTAGTGCCTTTGCACATATATTGAGATGACTGGGGTGGGGGTTACGGCACAATGGTATATGTTCTAATTGTCCTTAACACTGAATTATATTTTTTAGTGGTTTAAGCCAATGAACATAGTTTAACTTTGGGTTTATTAATATTTTCCAACTTCAGTAATTATTTTTGTCTGTGAAATAAAGTTTTTGCATTATAAAACATCAGGAATGACATAATATTAGTGTATTTTAATAGCATATTGTAACGGTATGTTTTGTAAGGGGCCATTTCTGCTGAATTCAGAATTATTATTATATTGTTTACTAAGATTAAATACTTATTTTCAATAGTGAATTCTTAGGGTTTCCCCTTTATCTTTTCTTGATAATTTAGAAGATGAACACACATAGGTAGCACAATTACATTGCTTATTTTATTAGCTAGGACTTCAAAGAAATCTCTTTTTCATTTATTCTTTTGTTAACTGAGGCCCACAAAACAAGGGATTTAAAATATAAAGTGCAGTTGGTAAATTTACTTTGTTGTAAATGAAGAACTGCCGAAAGAAACAGAAAGAAAGAAAGGAAGGAAGAAAAACCTAACAATTCACTTCGAATCAACAGTTTCTTCTTCACACATTATGTGACATTTTTGGGATTTGTTTTGTTTTGGGTGAAACAGTTTAGTATAATGATACCTAAATGAGACAAAACAAAACAGAACAAAATAAAAACAAAAAAACTGAAAAAAGCTAACACATTTGACTCGGATGTTTCTCAGTTGTAGCTTCCGAGAAAGCTCCCTATTCTCCCCAGCCCACTTGATACCCTGCAGGCTGTGGCAGACAACTCACAGGAAAGGCTTAGACATCGAGCTTGCACGCTTTTTGACTCCATCTTAAACCTTTTGTTCGCACCAGGGTGGCATTTTTTCACACCGCATGTGGCAATTTTGACTCCTATCCAACTTGTCTTATAAAACCCAAGTCTGTGATGTTTTTACGTTCACAAGGCTGCTTCCTGAATGCTCTGACTATTTGAGTTTTTCGTAGTGATTGGTGCAGAAGTTTACAGCAAAATGTATTTTAGGGAGGGGAAGGAAGAAGAGAACGAATATGAAAAATGTTCTGGCCTGAAACAGGACATACATTCTGGATAAAACAGAGGTTAACTGTGCAAAGAATGCATGCAAAAATAAAATATACCAGCCTCTATTTTTATTGTTTTTGTACTATGTGGAATGTTTAAATTAGGTTTTAAAAATGATGCCATCATTTTCAAGATTCATAATGTTGTTTTTAAACATCTGTTTTGAAACTTAAAATCTGACCCTCAGATTTATACAATTACTTTCCCAAGATATTTTATAATATTCAATGAGTGGGAATAAATTGTACTTTTAGGTATGATCATTGAACACGCTCCATTTGATACTAAATTCAACCATAAGTAAAATGAAACCTATTGTTTTTAAAAAGTTGTAGTATAAACTACATACTAGAGATTGACACTTTGTAGAACTGAAACAATTTCTATAACTTCATCATTTTTAAAGTTTTTCTTTTCTCTATACTTAGTTAAAATCAATTTATACAGTTATATTTTCTAATGATAAATTATAGGACTTTTCCAAAGAAATTATATAAAGTAAGGATTATAAAATAATATCAGAAGCAAGAAATTTTATCAAATACAAAATTATGTGTATGAGCTTGTTTCTATATTAATTAGGAAGAACATTTAGGCTATAAATAAAGTATCTCTGCAGATAACCTACCAATAATCACTATACACAGTGATCTTTTTACTTTTCTATTTACATTTTGGTACATTTTATTTGTATTAACAATAAATTATAAAATAATATTTAAAATATTTCTTAGACGTATATACTTACTAATTCAGTATTTTTGTAGGAAGTACAGGGGAAGATTATTATTTAATTGACATATAGGTAATGATTGTATTATTTCTTATATACCTGCTGTTGTAGATAACCATATTTTTATTTTTAGATTATGTACTATTTTATGAACAGAAATATTTTAGTCAACATTAAGAGAAAAATCATTTAATAGAAGCAAGTCTTTAATATTGTAATATGTATAAACCTTGTTAAATTTTACAAGTGAAGAAAGCTTATTGCACATTTTTCTGAAATTTTAGCAGCAAAGCAAACTTGAATGAAATAATTTTACTTTTATATAACAAATGAATCATATTATTATGCTTTAAAACAAAATATATATGATAGAAGCATTTGCGGATTATAGCTTTTATGCTTTCTTCCAGAGAATACCTAAATAAATTCAGCACATTTGAATTATTCATTACAATATTTAAAAAATGGAACAAATTCAATAAATTGTGAGAAACCTCAATTTTCAATTTAGTTTTTTTTAACTTTCAGGAATTACGAGCATAATTGACAAGAAAATATTAGAGAAATAGCACTTTATAAGTTCTGTAACCGTAGGTGTACTAGCAGACAGAACAACTGCATGCTTTTCTTTTTATAGATAGGATATTACCTTAATATAATTCCTGTGAAGGGTTTGGTAATAATAAGCAAGCAGTTTTCAGGAATAACTAAATCCAAATGGTTAATATAAAAATTTACTTAAAGCAGATAAACTACAATGAATTTTAAAGTCTGGGATTATCTTATGATGCACAGATATTTATAAAGTGCAATTTTCCCTCCTTTTAGTTAATCTGAGCTCTTACTTCATTAGAAAAAGAAAGGAAAAATTCTTTGTATTATATTTAATGATAAAAAGTTTACAAGGATCAAACAAAATCCTTGTCATTAAAAGTGAAACAAACAATTGAAAGCAAGTAAAATATTCAAACAAACACATGTCTAGTTAATGAAATTTGCTAGTAAATCCTCCCATAAAAGTTAAGGGTATCAAAAATCTAACATACTACTTCTAATAAAGAATATGAAACAACAAATCATTATCTAAAGAATACTATGTTTATGAAATAAAGTTTACCTACTTTTGTAGCTCATATATTTGTTGACAAAAAGTATGATTTTTATTTCACTTGTATGCCAAAAAATGTAGAAATATATTTAACTCCTCATGTATCATTCATTATCTAGAAGCAAAACCCACAACTTTTATTGCTTTAAATTTCTTCTTTCCTCCTCTCCCAATCTATTGCCTCGGTTTCATCGGACTCTGCTGGTCAGCATAGCTTCCGTTTTAGGTGGAACAAAGTAAGAGTCCAAAACAGACATACACAAAATAAACAACACACAATTGAAGAGAAAGAGGTTTTCTATCTTTGCTCTATCCTTGCATGTTAAAAAAAAAATCAGCTCATACATTCTGCCAGCAAATTCAGCTTGGACGTAATCCTCTGCTACTTAACGCTGGATGAAAAGCGTAATTGTGAATTATATTTCATCTGTCACAATAACCTTCTTTATTCTGCCTTGGACCTCCCCTTTGCCTGTGGCAATTAGAGAAAATAGGTATACCTAAAAGTAGGAAATACTGGTTTCTTAAAGCTAAACTAAACAAAATAAAAGCTGATGACACATACAGATAATACTTGCTAAGGAACATACTGAAAATAAGCATATGAGACATTTTGAAGTTATTCTGCTTCCATAAGGACATACTAAAATAATACATCTCAGAGTGAGCAGGTGGGATAGTTGCCATTGGTTATTATTAACATCAGTTATTGATGACAAGCAGTGAAGTTTAATTGTATTAAGAAAGCAATGTGAACATTTTCATATTATACCTTATAATTAAATCATAGCATAATGTGTATAGTAAAAATATATACTATTCCTCTAACATACCAAGTCATAGTGATTTCTTATGCCTTTCATAAACCACCATGAATTTGTGTGCTTTTAAGGGTATTTCCATGCTTGAGAATACATCTTCACAAATTTTTAAAAGGGGAAACAAAGAAAAAAAAGCCTTTAAACAGAGCTAATCAAACAATTCTGTTTAACTTAAAATCAATGTGATTATTTGATTTACTTACTTTTACAAATCACTGAAATTACCTTGAGGCAGTTCAAGTTCACCTTTCTGGAATTAAGCCTGTTAAAGGATAGACATCATCACATCATCTCCGTAAAAATAAACCTCAACTTTTTGACTTAACAGGATACAGCAAAACTTACACCAATTGTAGTTATAAATAAGTTAAGCTAAAAGAGCTTAAAAAGCTCCCAAACAGCTGACAGAAAAGGAAATGCTCCATCTAACCCTGAAAGAAAGTCACTACTGAGGAAGTCACTGAAACGGTCATGAGAACAGTTGGATAAAGGCATATAAATAATTTAAGCTAGCACGAAATTCATAAAGTCTGAAGAAAAAAATCTGAAGACTGAAAAGAAAACCTTTTGGCCCACTGCACAGGTTGGGCACAAAAGTGCTTGCTAAGCTATCTATTTCACACATGCAACGACAGAAGGTTCGATATTCATTCGATCGATGAGTGAAAAGGCACAATGGCAAAATCAGACAGACTTCTTTTCAAATACAGATCTCCAATGTCCCCCTACAGTCTGCAGACGCACGGCTGGTGGTGTGGCTCAGTCGGAGCAAGGGTTACATCAAGGCTGTTCTCTGGACCGTGCAAACAGTCTAGACCAATGACCTGCAGCATGATGCCCTTTGAAGAAGAGGCAAGTTCGGTAATGATGAAGAAAAATCAAGGCGTACCCCTTTTAACAATAGGGAGCAGCTCGAGGCTGCAAAGAGGTAAGCAGGGTAAGAAGAAAACGGCATCTGCTTCCATGGTTACAGGCCAACTATGAGAACCTTGCTTTTCAAGGGAGGCTGTTCTCAGGCTCCCTCACGGGGTATGTCATGCATTATAAGCAAAGGCAGGTTGAGCTGAAATCCGCATAGTTATTTCAGAGTAAAATGATACGGAGCACATGGCTGGCCGGAAAAAAAAAAAGTCACATGACTATTAAGATCCAGACTTGGGCTATTTCAGAATAGAATTGTTTTCCTTATACAAGTTTAGCTAAAAAAAAAAAAAAAAAAAATTATAAGTTTATGTAAAATGAACAAAGATGAAAACAAGATTTTCATTTCTCTGGCTTTATGTGGACAGAGGTCAAGGGTCAAGATACTCTCCTCCCAAAGGCTGAATCATAGAGTTTATTGTCAAGATAGCTTTATTATGAATATCATTTAAAAATATTTCCCTTTTTGCTAAACTGTAATGTGCATATGTCTTTTTATGAATTTCTCCCACTGACCTGATTCTCTTTGATTTCTTGCCCAAGATTTTCCCATTTTTATGTTTATTTTTTGGGGTTAGATCTCAGGAGAGGTAGAAATCTTAGAGAGAAACTTCCTTAGTGTAGTATTAATGTTTTTACAAAGTATAATCTTTCTCTACTTATGGGAAATTCATATCTGTAGCAAAACCAATAGCCTCTAACAATAGTTCTGTTCCTAATTTATGCCTTTGTATTTTATTCAGTGCTTGATACATGAATAAATCTATAAGTATAAATATAAATTTTTTTTCTGAATCTATCAGTAAAAATATAAAGATTTTTTCCTTTTATGAGATGTTTAGTTACTAAAGTTGAATCTTCTGACATGATACACAAGTGTCCAATGCTATTTGAATAAAAAATTGAGAAATATGAAATGTATTATTGAGGAAATATTCTGTATTATTGAGGAAAAATCTATATTAAGCACACAAAATGCAGACATATGTATAATTAACATAGATAAAACATTCCTCTGACAATGTATCACAACTTCATGTTAAGAGCTCAGATTGGCTTATCTTCCAACTATGTACAATTAACTGAATATGTTCCATGCAATTTATTCTTTGAGCAATTTTTGTTTGCAAATAGATCATAAAAATTAGAGAATGAAAAAGGAATGATACAAAGGATACTGCGCAAAACATTTCAGTTTATTTTTCAGAAGAACACTTAATGTTGAGCATTTAGTAGAAAATGACTGTTTATTTCCTTGAAAAGATTCTCTATATCTGAGATATTAAATGGCTGAGCAGTATGTACATAGGACATGTAGCTTGTAATAAATACTTCATTCATACCAAAAGCCATGTATTTTCTATGAATGAACACCATATGGTCTTGTTGTATGTAGATATTCTTTTCAAATATTTATCTTAAAGGAAAATTTCCTCGTGCCTTTTCAAAAGCAGTTAAGTTTTGTGACCATGACAGTGACGATGTTATGCTCTCAAATGAGAAATCAGAATGTTTTCTGGCACATTCCCTCATAGTGATACCTGGTTTTGATCTAGGGGAACATGGTTTCGTGGGTGAACATAGGCATAATGCTTTGTTTCTTTGAATGTGTTGAGAGACATCAATCTTTGCTTACCTGGAGGAAAAGCAATACGTGGTAAAAATGAACTATTGATGTATCACAATTTTAGTATAATTATATTGCATATTTTAGTATGAGCAATGAGCATGTATACTAAATCAGTCATACTCTAGCTTCTTTAAATAATTTAAAAACTGTGAGATAATTTAAGATCAGAGTTTCTCTGATATAGCAACAGATTGTATTTTATGCCAAAGGTCAAATGCTAGCTATTTCTTCTGTGCAAAATCTACCTGTCCGTTCTCTAAAGGAAAACAAAACAAACACAAAGATACTAATGTTTGCACATTGTATGATAATTTGCGAGTTGTGGCTAAAGGAAAAGGAGGCTATGCTATGTAATCTACTGCAAGAGAGATAGTTGAAATCTTGCTATTTTTTCCCAGGTAATATTTATCATAGCTCTGCTTTGTTTATTTTTCAAAAACATGGTCATGTTTAAGAATACTTATATGTGAACATAAACTTTACCAACTTGTCAAATGTGTATACATAGGAAGACTTGGAAGTATTTTTCTGAGAGTCAGACTGATAGCTTTAAAATGTTTTTTTTAATATGTTACTATGTAGAAATGAACATTGCAACACTGAGTATTTAGGAGAATATGAAACCTTTTCTCAAAATGATTTGCTATATCTAAGGTATGAGGTGAATAATCCCTACACACTCTCTACAATTTGCAACAAAATCCCTACTCATATAAGAAGATATGTTACATTAAAATATTCCTTTGAATTATATTTTATAGCAAATTTTGCATTTTGTCTCTATACTGCAAAAGTTTTTTAAAAGACAAACTAAAATTGGCCTTCCCTAACAGAACATTTATCAGTATAAGCGAAATAAAGAGACCTAAAAGTTCCAGTATCTTAGTGTCTAAAGTGCTTTGAATATAGAATATGTTCAAAAAATATCTCTATGGGGCTAGGGATTTAGCTCAGTGGCACAGTGCCTGCCTGGCAAGCGCAAGGTCATGAGTTCGATTCCTGGTACCAGAAACAAAACAAAACAAAACAAAACAAAAAACCCAATAAATATCTCTGTAAAAAGTGGATAGCACCTATGATTACACCAATGAAAAAATTACATAAGAGTAATCCAGTCTTATGAAAGATAGGACAGAACGTCTGTTGTTTATTTGCATGTTATTTTAATTTTTTGGGATGAACTTTATATACACAAGTGGCTTGTCAGTAATCTCTGATTACTAAAGGCATACGTAATGTGTCCACTGAGACTAGACATGGCCGACTAGAACCACATTTTCTAAACAAGTTCCTGATGAAAATTATTCTGAAGGGTGTTAAATGTTCTGTGGAAAAATTCTAGGAGTCAAATAAACGTGAGAAGGCTGTAGTGTTACACATATATTTCACACATTAAAATAGATTTATTATCTGGGACAGCTTTTAGGACATTCAAAAGACTACTGTTCATAGTATATTCTTAAGAAGCGCATATAGTTCCCAACATTTCAAAAAGTAGCTAACGAGTTAGTAAGAAAACATTTATTTATTAATATGACCTAATTTTAATGGCTATGATTGAATAAACTGAATTTAATTATGTCTTCTTAAACTCCACTTTCAATAATGTTTTCTTAGCTTGATATTAACTAGAGCAAGAATACTGACAGCATAGAACCAGCAAATGCTACAAATAAGAGTGTTTTTTTTTTTTTTCTATTTTTGAGAGTGGGGTTGTTGAACATTTACCAGCACACCGTTGCCTAATTTCCTCTCTGAGTCACTCTTGGTAGGTAAGTTATCACCACTAGGAGGACTCCTGGGGGGACCACAATGACCACTAGTTCCAGAGGTTTTCTGTTCTTAAACTGCCTCAACTACTTAAACTAATTATAAAGCAGACAAAAAGGGGACAACCAAGGTAAAATGTGACAACTATCTTTTCTTTAAAATTGTAGCTATTATATCAGAAAATCATATAGTTTATCTTTCTGATTTCTCGAGTTTGCCTGGATATGCATGTGTTTATCCCTTTTTCCTCTTCTATCAAAATATTTATATGCTTTGATACGCAGTGGTGTGATCATATCTAAGGGGGCTCCTGACATCTGGGTTCTATAAATTGACACCCTTTCAATGGGTCTCTAATTCAGCCTCACTTCATTAACTCTGAGTTTTACAAAGCTAGTGTGAAGAATCTTAAGCAGTGTAACTTTTTATGGCATGCCAGTTAATTTCAGGCATTTTTCAGAAGTACTAACCCACTTGACACCTTGTATAAGATTATTAAGAGGAACACAGGAATGGAAAATCTGTGAATCAAACAATTAAAATGACATTTTGATAGATAAACCACTTGATAACCAACTGCGATCAGGTTATAGGTAAAACCTCTAAATATGAGTGGATTCAAAGGTTCGATATTTGTCAAATAATAAATAACTTAGAACAAGTCTTTTGAGACCTTACAACCTGAAGCAATGACCTCTTTGGTGACATGTTTTAAAGAGGCTTTGGGACTGACTTTGTCATGCAACATAGGCTGATTTTTATTATGGTTCTTATTTACGTTTCCAAACATATGCACCCCAAACACTACACACTTCATTTATGTGGCCCACAAATTGGTTAAGCAATTATATTAATAAATCTGAGTGTGCATTTTGGGCCAAGAATTGAAAATTAAGATGCAACTAATACATGGCCTTTGCTTTCATGGAGCTTACAGTTGAATGTGAGAATAAAGCAGTTTAAATGTGCTGCTATCATGACATAAAATCACTTGAATATAACTCTTTCCACTCTAAATCAAATATCTATCTGTATTACGAGTTCCAACAATTGTCCCAATTTAATCCCAGAGTCTTGTATTCTTTCTGGATTCTAATCTTATCATGTTATAGGTGTCGCTGTAGCCCAGCTAGCTCGTTGTTCACAAATACATTTATGAACAGGACAGCCAGGATGGAAAGCACATGATGATTAATTAAAGGGTAAATGACAGAAGCTAAGCTGCGCATAACACAATAAACTACTTTACATGATGTCGGAATTCTCAAAGGGTACTTCACAATTGTGATAAGGTAAATATAATCAATTCTAAACACAGTGAAACTTCTCAGGTGTTCAGCTTCGTGTGCGCCCGTGTAAATCTGTGTAAAATGGGTTTGAATACACATTGGACAACTGTTTCTTGTAATTCGAGTGCTACCATTTGGCTATAACTAATACTAGACTTCTAAAACTATCAAATCAATAAAAACATAAAACAAGTTATATTATTTCCAATTTAATAAATGCACGATGGTAATCCATACACAACTCTTTTTCATGCTACAAGACATGGAACCCTTCTTTTATTCAAATAGTACTTTCCAAGTTTGAAAATATATTGCTGCATAATATTTATACATGAAAGTATGACTTACATGGTGCCATGTATCTTATGGCAATATTTTTGAGTTTTGATAATTTGTTTATATTTAAATTTATAAGCACTCTTGTCCTTACATATTGCATAGACATATATCATCATTTTAATTTTTTTTCTAATGAACCTATCTACTCTTCTGATAGCACAGTTTTGTTTTAAATTACCCAAAAAGTTTAGTTAATTTTTCTGAACCTAAATCAGCTATTTTCCTTTTTGTAATTACGTCTCCTCTCACTGGAATACCTACACGTTCTAACTTTTTCTATTGCTTACTGATGCGTGCTTTTGTTTTTCTCACATTCCTTTCACATTTTTACTAAGGGATAAGGTAATAATTAGTGGATGGCAATTGGAAAAATTTTACTGTATATGCCAAAATCTTCATGTTTGAAAGCTGTAGTAATTCAATATGAAACTCCACTCTAAAATCGCAATCGGGGCTGGGGATTTAGCTCAGCGGCAAAAAGCGCCTGCCTGGCAAGTGCAAGGTCGTGAGTTCGGTTCCCGGTACCGGAGAAAAACCAAAAAAAAAATAAAAAATAAAAAATAAAAAAAAATAAAATCGCAACCACTTTTTCTTTTAAAACAAAAGCTTTATCTGAACTTTTAAAAATGCAAAATAAAAATATTCTCTCCCTTTTGAAGATGTGACCTTCCCACTAATATCCTTTCTTTTATGTGGAGAAATTTTGTATGTGATTACTAGAAGGGATGTTTAGGCTTCTTATTGCCCTGCTTTCCAAAAATTGGTGTTTATTATTAATAACATAAGCTCGCTCAAAGCAATTTCTCTCAGTTAACATGTCACAAACTTTTGATGTCTATTCAACAGCAAATCCTTTCTCCTTAGCTACTGTGTATGTCTGTGTGTATATAAAACCCCCCAATGTTAACATGTCTTAAAATCAGCATTTCTTGATACTGCATTTTACAGATGAATGCTATTATGCTTGCTATATTACTTTGTACTCCCTTTTGTATTATTTTTCTCATGAAAATGATTGAATGCATTGTCATTTACTCCCATAAGACTATTCTAGTTTGCTTTAATTAAAAAAGAGACTCATTCTTTTAAAAATTGATTTTCTTTAAGGACTGTATTCACAGACTTGGACTATATTCACAGACTTGAACTGTATTCCTTTGTAATTCATGTTTATCAACATATATTTTACATAAATTATATTATCATTTAGTAATATTTAGTATTATTTATATTAGTTGTGTTAGTCCAGGTATATTTATATAATAGAGGATGTTATTTATAATATTCAATGTTATGAAATAAGGATAACTTTCCATATGATGCTTCTTCAACAGTTACAAATATGTGTGTGATATGATATATATATGTATATATAACAGAGTTATCTCTAATTCTATGTCAGCTAAGCAGTTGACTTTAAAATTCCTTCAAACTAGAAGATGTAGGGATATTTCTAACATATAAATTATACTACAGCTGTCAGGGATGGAGTTTGACATTCTTCATTTCCGAAAGACCACAAGAGGCGACATTTATGTTGCCTAGGGATCACAGTAGCCTGTCACGGAGTTAGAGGCCCTTAGTTCAAGTTTTGACTTTGCCCTTCATTTTGATCTTAACCTACAGACTTAATCCTCTTGATTCTCTTCCTTGTCTATAAATGAGAGGAGTCACGTTTCTTCTGCCTACCCATAGAATTGTACTATGCTTCAAATTAAATTAATTAGAAGAGGGCTTTGTAACACAAGAACATAAAAAGAGGTAATTCGATCAGATATTTCTTCTCATTCCTTGTATAACGTATTTCATTCCAGTAACCCAATTTATATTGGAGCCTTCATATTCAGCTAAAGATAATAGACTCAGCTTGAAGGGTATTTTCCATAGCTCCTTCTCCTCTTTTAACCTCTTCGCATTCACTCATATGTTTCTTGTGGAGCTACTATGCACAGGCATTGTTTCAGTTGCTGCTCATATAATTGACACTTTCCATTTACTTCTACTTTTCTCAGTTCCCTCAAATAATTTCATTTATCAATTTCATTCTCAGCTCTATATCCTTTATATCTTTTCCTTCTCTCTTCAATACATTGTTGGAATCTAATGGTTACATTTGTTTTCTTTGAATCAATTGTATTTAATTCCACAAATATTTAGTGATTCTGACTTTGTGGCAGATCGTCTACAAAAGTAGAATGCACTGAAAGAAAATGAGGAACAAACACTTTTAATGAAGTAATTTATATTCTTCTGGAAGAATGGGATATTTACCAATTCCTCAAATAATTCTAATACCAGGGAGGATATGGATAATGTTATAGACTTTTTAAAGAAAGAAAGAAATCACAACTGGGCTTTGCACTAGACTTCTGGAAAGATGGCTAAATTGCAACAAAATGAGATAGAAAGAGGGTAACATTCAGGAGGGATAAATGATGTGTTCCTGTGGCTGTTTTCTTGTCCCTCATGTTTGAAAGTGACTGCCGCTGGTGGCCCTTCTGCCATACATTCAAGGACTGTCTTTTACTTGAATCTATGGGGCTTAAATCAGTTGTCCTTGGTGTCTGAGTTCATATAAAGCACATTAGGGATTTCCAGATAATCTTTTGCCCATTTTCATCCAGGGCACATGACACAGGGGGCAATAGACCATGGCTGTAGGACAGCTGGCTGCTAGGCCTGCTTCCTTTCTCTCTAGTCTTTTGATTTTAGAGAAAGTGTCCCCCTCTGAGAGTCATCGGTTCTTTCTCTTAATGATGACATAATAAACTCTGCCTGTTGTCAAAAGTTATGGCAAGAAACAAATATGGTTAATACATTTGAAAATGTAAATTTTTAAAATATCAGGTCCTGTACAAATTTAAGGATTGCTCCCTGAATTATTCAAAACACCTCTGTCCCTCTTTGGAAAGAGTAATGAAAGGGATGAGCCTTTTTTCATCTTTGCCTTCTCTTTCAAATGAAATGTCATCTTTTCACACCATGGTATTAAGACTTGGTGTTAATATTTTTGAGAATGCATCAAACAATTGATTTGTTTTTTATTTTTTTGTATTATGAAGTTGGGTACCCCATTGTTTATAATTGGAATCTCTTCCTATTGAGTTGTTCCCTTAATCAGTATAAAGTGATCATCTCTGCATCTTGTGATCAGTTTTGACCCAAAGTATGCTTTGTCTGAACACAGGACAGCTACTTCTACTCGTTTTCAGGTTCATGGAATATTTTTTGCTATCTTTTCATCTTTAATCTATGAATTTCTTTGCAGGTTAAAAGTGTTGCGAGTATACGCTACCTTGTCGGATTTTTTTTCTTAATCTGTTTTGGCAATCTGTGTCTTTTGACTGGGAATATGAGATCATTCCTATCGAAAGGGACTGATGATTGTCATTGACTTGTTTTTATCATTTCATTATTTTCCTGCTGCTCATTTCCTTTCTTTTCCTTCTACTTAACACTCACCCTACCCTACATTGATTCTGTTGGTCCTTTTGCATTGTTAGCTTCACTGTCTCTTTATAGGATATCCTTGAGAATTTTTTAAAGTGCTGGTTTAGTGGTCATGAATTTCTTTAGTTGCTCTTTATCATGGAAATATCTTATTTCTCCATCAATTTTGAGAGATAGTTTTGTAGGTTATATCATGCTGATTTGGAAGTTGTTTCATTTTAGGTCTGGAAACACTTCACTCCAACCTCTCCTGACCTTTAAGATTTGTGTTGTTAAGTCTGCTGTAATTCTAATGGGTTTTCCATTATAAGTGATTCACTGCTCTTCTCTAAATGCTTTGAAGATTCTGTTCCTGTGTTAGAACTCTGGATTTTGGCTGCGTTGTATCATGAAGAAGTTCTTTTCTGTTCACTGTTATTTGGGGTTTTTGTCACCTCACTTATCTGTATGTTGAATTATTTTCTCATAATTGGAATATTTTCTTTTATTTCTGTATAAAGGTTTCTGTGGTATTTGCGCTACCTTCTGATTTTTTGCAAATTCCCATTAATCTTGGATTAGCCTCTTCTGTGTCATCTGGTAGCTGTTAGATTCATTTTTCACGTTCTTTTGCTGCTTTTAAAGTAACTCAATAGTTGGTCACCAATAACAGCCCTATCTTCTAGTTATAACACTCTGTCCTCACGCTCGTCACTTCTGCGTATACTTTCAACAGAATTTTTAATCTCCTCAGTTTGTGTTTGGTACTTTTTCATGGGCTCTAATTCTTTTCTATACTGACATCCATGTTTTGTATCATTTTGTTTAGCTCAGCAAGTTTTTTATTAGTGTCTTCTCAGGATTCATGAGTCTTTCGCTTAGTAAGTTCATTATCTGTTTAGTTCTATCCTCTTTGAACTTGACAAGCACCTCATTGATCTATTTTTTTTTATTTTGTTTGTTACCATTTTGAATAATTTGACTGTATGACTCTCAATCCCGCCCTCCCATGGATCAGCTTGGGAGAGTTAGGAGATTTGGAGGCATTTTATTGGAGGCTTTCTATTTTTTGTTTGTTTGCTTTTCTGGGCTGAGAGTTGCAGGTTGATTATAGTGAAAGACTAAGTTGGTAGTATAGAGACCTCTTCAGTTAGTGTCTGCTTTTCAGTGATGCACTCTGGTCAGGGCTAACCGTAGGACTTTGCTGTGTCTCAGGATCCTGACGGGAGGCTGCAGTATATTTGGCTCAGTACCCATGCTTCTGGGAATAGACCACAGTATTGTTAATGGCACCAGGGCAATCCACATAGTGGCATACAGAGAAAACCAATTAAGAGCAAAAACTATCTCGCCTTGGCTACTATAGTAATAACATCTGCAACAATGATAGCATCAGAAACAAATTGAATATTGATATACACTAAGAACCACTCATGTGCCACCCTTACCCAAAGAAATGACATCTATAGTTATATCTACTAAATGGAACTAATAATAGAACAGTATTCAAAAATAATAGCATTGAATTAACTAAAACTTAATAGTTCAACTAATAAAAATAGAAGAGGTGGAGAATTAGATAGTGAGAAAAGTAAAATTTGGAACAACCAATGGAAAATGAGGAGGAGGAAAAAGTGAGATAAGGGAAACCAGTAACTATAATATAAGTAACCAGAAGTATAATATAGGATTTCCGCAAGTCTCAATTTTCTCTGCCTAGCTTTCCAGCCTGTGAGTGTGTGAGGTGCCCTTCCTGCTACGGGGGCTCCTCTGTCCCTGCACATTGAACTCTTCAAGCTGAGCCCTGTCCTTACAGATACTGGTTGATGGGAAAAGCAATCAGCCTTCTCACCTCTGCTGGATACAGGTCACGGGGCAAGGCTTCAAGCAGACGGTTCGGCTGCACTTTCAGATAGTGCCTCCTCTGAAAGCCTCCCAGACTGGTTTCTCCGAATTTCTCCTGGTCTGAGATTAAACTTCTCAGGGGGTCTGTGTTTAGCCCCGCACCCTCTCCACAGCTCTCTCTCACCGAGTCACTGGGAGGAAGTTACACAGATAAGCCTGAAGTAGAGTTTTTCTATGGCTGTGTGGCGGCTCAGTCTTACGGAAGCCCTTCCTCAAAATGGAGGCCGATTTAACACTCTCTGGCAACATGGTGGATGCTGCACTGGTTTCTTCTCCAGCTCTAATCTGTCACGAAAGCATCACTTTTGGAGTAAATTCCCATGCTGTTTTTGTAGTTTAAATAGCTGTGGGCATTTCACGGGGCTCCTGCTGCTGACTCCGCGATTTGCCTTCTTTCCTCAGCCCGGGCCTTGTCCATGATCAGGGACAGACTCCAAGGCTGTGAAGTTGGTTGGGGACAAAGCCGTGCGGGAACAAATTCCTGTGTTGTTCTTTTGTAAAACCTTAAAGTCGTTCACAGTACTGCTGCTTCACGTTTATCCTCTAATGAATTTTTACTCATGTCATACTATACTAAGGACATTGTCATCCTATTGTCAAGTTAGATGTCACCAGTCACAGGCTGCCACGCTTCCCCCCTCCTAGGATAGGATAACTTGCCGCCTTCCTTTATTTTACAGTACTTTTCATTACCTGGAATTACCTTCTTCATTTATTTGCTTGTATGCTGTATGTTTCTCTAGTCAGTAAGGTTTTACTACTTCATTACATGACTAGCACTGTTAGATATATTGATGACAGCAATGTGAATCATTAGGCGTGCCCTTAAAGAGACAGACACTAAATGGATCGATAAGAATAACTACCCACGTATATACATGTCAGCTGGTGAAATGTGTGATAAAGGGACACTAAAGGAGGCTGAAGGATTGAAGGCTATTTTGCCCTTTTATGTCAGATATTCAGGCAGTCTTTCCTGACAGGGGCTACTTACACAAAGGCTAGGGGAGTGCCAAGCACATGTCTATGGGAAAGTGTTCCAAGGAGGGGGAATTGCTAATGCAAAGGCTCTGAGATGGGGCATATGTCTGAAGACCAGTGGAGAAGCCTGGATGCCCGAAGTGCTGTGAGCCAGGTGAGCTGACAGGTGAAGAGATCAGAGATAGAAAGCAGGGCTTTGGACACCATTTGTGCTGGCTTCGAGTTTCAGGTTAAGATCTGAGATCTTGGGCCGGGGATATAGCTCAGCTGCTCACCACCTGCCCAGCAAGCACGAGGTCCTGAGTTCGATTTCTGGTGCCTTCCTCCCCACCTCAAAATAGAGTTGAGGTCTTAGCTAGGCAATGTGGTGCACAGCTCTAACCCCAGGCAGTCTAAGAGCTAAGCAGGAGGATGGTGAGTTTGAGCCCAGCCTAGGCTGGGCTACGTAGTGACATAGCAAGACGGTGACTCTAAATAAATAAATAAATAAATAAATAAACAAAAACAAAAACGGTTGGGGATGTAGCCCAGTGGGAAGGTCCTGGATTCAGTTTTCAGTACTGAAAAAAAAATAAAAGATTTGACGTCTTACTCTGAGTGAAAAGCAGGTCATCTCAGGAGGCTCTGGGCAGAGGAAAGTCATCATAAAATTCAGGCATCTCTGCGTGTTGTATGCACGAGAGTGAAGGGAGGAAGAGCCAGTATTCTGCTAGAACCTACACTTCTCAGCTCACTGGAAGCCCTTCTGCTCTTTTTTTCCATGATGGTGGCACTATGCCACCTGAAAGTAGCCGAGTGGGTGTGTTTACTCCAATTTGCAGAAGCTATACCATGGGGATTTCTTCTATGTAGTTCCTCCCTTTCTCCTTTATTCCATGTTGCCTTTTTCTTCCTTACCATTCTTCTTCCTTTCTTATTTGCTGACTTTCCTCCTTCCTTCTTAATTTCTCTCTTTCTCCTTCCTTTGCCCTCTCTTCCTTCTTGTTGTTTATAACATTATCATATTTATTTATTATTTAAAAGTGAAATGTCAATGAACATTTACCATATATCTCTGAAGAACCCCTTAGAAAGTATTTACAGTGGCCTGCATTAGACCTGATGAGGGTTAGACTAGGGTGGTAGTGAAGCAGATGGTAGGACTGGTCGGATTCCAGCCTGAAACTTCAAAGGAAGCCCAGGATTTGCTGAGTGACTTAGAAAATAGATGCAGAAACATTTCTGTTTTAAACAATGGGGGAAACCACGAATCAAGCATGGTTTCCAGGTTTTGGCTTGAGTAATGAAATGAATATTTATTTTGACAAAGATTGAGATGCTATCAGAAGGGGTAGTAGAGGAGAGATATCAAGAATCTGATTCTGAACGTATGAAGACTGACCTATCCAAAGTCTATCCAAGTAGAGATACTGAGTAGGATGTTGGAAGTATAAATCTGGCATTCAGTAAAGGCATCTAGATTAGTGTTCTGAAATTGGTAATCATCTATAAAGACAATGTTATGCCTCTGTTCTCCATTGTTAAATAAGGGCCAACTGCATATCAGTATTATCAAGGTTTTGGTACAGAACAGGGAGGCAATATTGCTACAATGCTATTCATCTTTGAGACTGCTGAGTCTAATGTTTTCCTGATGCATTTAAATATAACATAATTTTGACAACTTGTATAAACTATATTGCCTTCAATTCTCCTTGCTCTTCCTCCAGTTTCATTTTATATTCCTGGTTCATGCTTCTTAGAGCAAACTGGCCACAGGTTCCAGGATGGTTCCAGGATTCAGGAACTAGCTGCATCAGAATTAGACAGATACATTTTAAAATGTATGTTCTTGGGCTGGGGATTTAGTTCAGCGGCACAGTGCCTGCCTGGCAAGCGCGAGGTCATGAGTTCGATTCTCCGTACCGGAGAACAAACAGAGAAAAATAACCCTAAAATGTATGTTCTTGCACCCAAATATCAGACATCAAACATTCCAATGTGAGCCCAGGAATTTTTATTTTAACTCATTGTTAAAATGAGTCATTATTGTTAATATGCACTTAAAGCTTTGGCCACTTGTGTTATAATGTATAAATATGAAATAAGATATCTTTTTGTAAGATTTCCCACTGCAAAAGTTTTGATGGTTGTTCATAGCATTTACATATTTAAATTTGCCTGTTCAATATTGTGAATTGTTTGGATTAGAATAGATTTAATTTTTTTGAAAAATAATAACTATGGAAAATAATAGAACTTTAGGTTATACTGTTGAAAACATAGATAGGAAGTTGCTACAGCCATTTAAACAGCAAGTGGGGGTGATTCTTCCTGTTCTGGGCACAGCAACACACTTGTACTGTTTCCCTAGTCTTCTTATGGTTTAGATGTAGTCAAAAAAATAGCTGTGGCCAAGAGGCTGGGGATTTAGCTCAGCGGCACAGCACTTGCCTGGCAAGCGTGAGACTGTGAGTTCGATTCCTGGTACCAGAAAAAAACAGAAACAAAAACAAAATAGTTGTGGCCAGTAAGTTTTGTGCTGAGAACAGAGCTTTTGTTGCGGTTGTACTGGGGACTGACTCCAGAGTCTTGGCACTGAGCTACATCCCAGCGCTTTGTATTTTTTATTTTGAAGCAGGCTCTCATTAAGTTGTGCAGGTCAGCTCCAAGAGTGCTAGGATTACAGTACTCAGTCCATCACACCTTGTTAGGACACAGCATTTGATCGACATTGTTTCTTGATCTGACTTGCACGTTTTTCCTGTTTTGAGCCAGAATCTGAATGTTATACTGCTTACCTGAGGTGCTATGATCAGTACAGCCCCATGCCATCTGGAACTGACATTTGTAACTATCAGAGAGAATTACTCCCTTGCAATTTTAAGACTGTTGGTTTTGCAGCTTAATCTAAAGCATCCTGAGTAGTCATTACCTTCTGTAGTGAAACTGAGTAACCTGACCCTGCCTTAACTCCTGATACACTGATACTGTGAATTAAACTGAGTCACTTTATTCCTTCAACAAACTAGAGATTTTTTTCTCTATTTTGACTATTGGCAATAAACAGTGGGTAGGAGTTGTATGTCTTATTTCATAGAACATTGCCACAAGATTTTTTGAAAGTTACAAAGTGATTTAAGCAAATGTACAAACTTCCACTAACAATCAGATGCAACACCAGTCCTGCTCCAAGTGTCCTCTGTCCTTTCTGGATGTCCCCTTGTATCTTGAAGGAAAGATTCCTTGCAGAACAGAGCAAATGCAGTGATCTTTTAATAGTAACAAGTGAAGAACCCTCCTGCTACACTGAGGAGGGAGAACAAGTCAAGTGTATTCTAGGTCTAAAATGACACTTCAAAGATGGAAGACTCTCAAACCTTCTTCTGGGATTTCTTACACTTTGGTCACAGAGTTTGGAAGTGATTGCTCAGTGCTTTTACCCAATCACTACTTGTTTCATCAGTGAAAAGTTATTTGTAACAACCTATAAGTTACCTGGCACCCTTATAGTTTTACAGGACAATATGTGGAAATTTGAAGCAACTAACACCATGATTGCCTTTACAATGTACAACACTAATTTAAAAATATTATAAATCTTAACTGACATGTATAGTGGATCTCTGATAAGGTTTCTTCAAATCTTTATGAATTTTTCCAGTGTGTAGATAAAAGTTAAACTACTGTATTGCAGAATCTACTTGGTGGCACATTTAAAAGTTAGTTGCAAGCTCTAACAACTAATTAAGCATTTTTGTATATTCAGTTGTGTTCTGTTAAGGATATAAAATCTGGAAAATGACTGGAACTTTGCATTACTTATTTAACAAAGGCACATGCCTTTGTATTTGATTTTTGACTTTCCTGAGTTTTATTCTGAATATTTAAGTAACTTACGTCAATTAAGCTGACAAATATTTGTGCTTAAAATTAATATAACACATACAATCTGTAATATATAATGTATAGAATTTGACTATTTAAATGTTATGTAGGATTTTAAACCCAAAATACACAGTATCAGCTCAAAAAAAGAAACCTTGAAACACTGGATTATGATTTTCAATGCTGCTTTCCTCTCTCTGCATATTCATGCTCTGGAATGGAGACAAGTTTCCTTAATGTTTTAGTTTCCAAATATTTTGCCAACTATGAATGAACTAGGTCAACAGAGGAAAACATTCCTTCTACTGTCGACATTAATATTCTCCTGTTTGAAAAACTAGACTGGCCCATCAATCATTTTGTTAATAGTTGCACCTTCTGACAGAGTTGGATCATGATTTGTAAAACCCCATCAATAAGCATACATTCTTGAAAACCTTCACTTTATTTCAAATTAATTTAGTTACTGTTATGGATAAATAATTTCTAAATGGCTATGACAGCAAATAAGATTGGTTAAGAAATGAATTGTAACCTATAAAATGACTGAATTCAAAACTTTTCTAGAGAATTTAAAAGTGTCTGAAATATAATGTTAGATATTAGATCTTTATGCTATATTTAAAATTACATCTAAAACTGTTGTATTTAAAAGCTGTATTTCATTAAGATCATGGTGATTGAAAAAAGTGTCTGCAAATTCATAGATATTAAATAAATTGATTTATATGTTAATCATAGTAGAATATTTTGTTGATATAAAATTATTGATATTTTACAAACAATAAAAGTAGCAACAGTATAATTTGACTTACTAGAAACAAGTGTAGCCGTACCTATTTTAGTATTTTAATTAATTTTGATTCCTGTTAAATTTGACATCTAGAAATTATGTATTTCCACAGTTAGAGAGCAGACCTGCAATAACTTGAACTGATTATTCCTTGCAAAATACTTCATTGACAGTACTGGTAAAGGTGTAATGTTTTTCAGGAAATCTAAGAGGAAGACTACTTTTCTAAGAAAGGGAGTTTTAACTGTTTGACATTAACAGTTTTAAATTCTTTAAATTCTTATTTCAATAACGATGTTTTAGTTTTGATATATTTTGTTGAGAATAAATATGAACACTTGAAACGTATATTATTTCATGAAAATTTTTAAGGGTGATCGTATGGTGATTTATTTTTTCTTTCAGGATCATTAAAATGAAATTGTACATGAAAGACTGACATAACAGTAAGTCTTAATTACTTGAAAGACATTATTCGAATGTTACACTACTACATACCATAGTTGCTGATTTTCTCCCATTCTAGTTTGTATGCTAGAGTACACGACACAATCTGTGCAGAACCCCTAGATGTTAGAGTACATTTCTTATGTGAAACCAAAATACTTTTAACTGTACTTTTCTAGTTAATAATTTTTGGATTTGACAAGCTGTAGTACATTCCTATTTTGAGAAATGTCAACAAAAGTATTTCCTTTCCAATTCAATGTTCTTTTGTTTTTAAAGGGTTTTTTTTCCCCTTTTGGTACAAATGCTCGTAAACTCAATATTAGTTTCACAACATGATATATTGTGTTTCTGCTGTGCTAAAATAACAACATTTATGCTGGATGTAAACTTTGGTCGGAGAAGGTCTACCTAATAAGATGAACGCAGTGGTTTGATAACAACTCCTTCTTTTCGAAATAGATTTAGATGACCCCTGTTAAATTTCATACACTTACATCCAATTTTAACATATTACTGGTGCTCTCTCAGAACCAGAACCCGTAATGTGTTTATTATTTACAGAAAAATTTGATCACCTATAAATTTTCTTCTGAAATACATACACGTCAAGATGAGTAGAAGTAGTGAACTTTTTCTTACTCCTTAAAAATGTTTAAATATGTGTTTTGGTTAAATTATTAACCGGTAATTTCATAAAGTGCTATTTTATTAAAGCAGATTTATGTTCTCTATTGATATTAAAGTATACCTTTAGTTATAGCATTTTTCATCTAGCACAACTGACTCAATTGTGTATTTAATGTTAACCTCAAAAGTAAAGGAGAAAAACACTTGAATTGATTGGTGAATTTAGATGTATGTATGTGTGTGCATTAAACACAGATGATACAGAACATAATAATATATCATTATGTAACTCATAGTTATGTAACTATATTATATAAAAACATAATTCAGAATACATTTAAATTAATCATGTAAGTATATCTAAATTACATAAGTATATAAAAATATTTACATGTATGTAATTATATAGAATTATAATTGTGAAAACAATAATTTACAAAACACAAAACAGAGAAAATTACTAATGATTTCCTCCTTTGCTCACCCTCTTCCTCCCTGACATGAATTCCTCCAAGTGCAAAAACACAGGCCCATAATTGTACAGCACTTTTGTCAGAGAGGAAGGCATATTTTGCTTTTGGGGATGGCTCTTCAGCTTGTATGGCATACACATCCTTTCAGGTTAATATGCAATACTCACTTCTAAGTAAACAATGTAATTATCGATAAGTATATTTGTAGCCATTGTCTTTCACCTGAAGCAGGGGTATTAATATTACCACGAATTACAATATATTGGTGATATTGTAACTACAGATCCAGTAGCCACATGCAACTGACTCTCGTGCCTTTGGCAAAGCAGGAAGTTAAGATTTATGCAGTAATTTGTTATTCAGTGGGAAATATCTTTTTGCTCATCTGTGTGTGATCTCGTGTTACTCGTCTCCCAAACGGTCTTTCATTCATATTACAGAATGCAAGTTGCTTGGCTATCGTGAGAAGTTGCACTCCTCAGACACAGTTTACTCTTCATAGGGAAAAAAAAGCACATTTTGAAACCATGTACTTGACTAAAAAGGAATGAGTTGCACACCAGATTTTGCAAACTTCCACCCAAGGTTTACAAAGTATTCACGATTTATTGTAGATTGAGTTTGGTTATACTGATGAGAATGGAAATAAATTAAGCCATGGACTTAACTGAATGAACAAAGCTCAAGGAAAACAAATATAATAAATTCCTATTTGAGAATAAATAATATTTTTAATAAAAGCTATCACTAATTTTGTTTAGAGTGATATAGGTCATCAGGCCATAGATATGTATTATATAAAACATGTTATGTTAATATAATATACCTTACATCGATTCATCCATTACATTTATAGCATACTAATATGTTGATATTTAGCATACTAAATACTTAAATTTCATATAAAATATTTTGACATATGAAACTTATCACACAGGTCCATTTGACCTTTGCCTTCTTAAATTTTTGTGGTTATTGTTTGGTACCGGGAATTGAGCCCAGGGCTTTGCACTTGCCAGGCAGGCGCCGTACCGCTGAGCTACATCCCTGGCCCTGCCTTCCTAAATTTTAGATAGGAAAAACATCTTTCATTTACAAAACTTGTATGTTAGTGCAATAGTACAACTAGGTTATGCTTTTGAGGAACTTTTCAAATGAAATTTTTAAGCCTCTGTATATGTGAGTATATTGTGTGCTGTGGGTGCCTCTGCTGCATTGATCTTACATACCAACTAAGCAAGATGGATCAGGCAAGACTTAGCTCAACTGACGTGTGAAGAGAAAGTTGACACAAATGATCCAGTGTAATCTATAAGTACTTCCTAGACATTTCCACTGCACCAGATCTGCTTGTAAGGGCCAGGGCTGTACTAACAGGCACAGCTCCAGCAAGCATGCCTCTTACACTGTAGTGGATGGGAAGAGAGTAGGGGCAGATATTCCACCAAATACCAACCAAATATTTGTGATGGTGTTGAATAATGTGCAGAAGCATGAAATTGAATAGGGAGCTGCAGAGAGAGCAAAATAGAATTTTAGGTTGAGCAAAGTTCTCTGAGTTGGCAGCATCTGAGAAGAGACCTGACAGAAAAGAAAGGATGTTTGGGAAAGAGCGTGCGAAGCAGAGAAAGAGCCAGGGTCAAGTTTCCAAAGAGAGAGCAGTGCAGCAAATTTGAGCCCTCCTAAAGAGCTCGCACAACGGGGCAAAGCCTTGTTGGGGTTTATTAGCCATGTCAACAACACTGAATTTAGTTTTTAAGCCAAACAGGAAGCCAGTGGAGGATTTTGATCAAGGGTATTAATTGGTTGACATTTTTTATGAGTTCACCATGCATATAGCTCAAGCATAAGTTGGGAAATTACTTAAACACTTTGTGCAGTCCTTCTGAAGAGCAGGCTTGTGTACATTAGGTGCTTTTAAATAAAATGATAAGAAAAACTTAGTGTCTGATTCATATTTATTTCATTCTCACAACAGAATGTGTGTAGAGTCTGTAAAACAATATTGTCCTATGATAAGTTCTAAGAAATTATTTTTTTGCTTTGGTACTGGCAATATTGAACTCAGGACCTTTGCATACTGAGCTACACCCCTACACATTTTTTAAAGTTACACTGTAGGACCAATATCCCTAAGTACCTCAGTTGTCAAGGTTGTGCTCAAACCTGCCATCCTCCCGCTTCAGCTTCTTAGAGTGCCCATCAGAGTGCCCCGGAGTGCCCGCCACACCAAACTTGCAACGCTGGCTATTAACCTGCTCCACTTATTATGATCATTATCCAGAGTCATAACAGATTCCTTTAGAAAAAGTGATGGTCCTCTCAAAGGTTTTTTCTAATAGGGTCTTCTCTTTCCTAAAGTTGCATTTTAGGGAACTCTATGGTACACTGACTTGTGAAGGAAGACCATGCCTAACGCTCAATACTTTACTCATTTTAAAATTGCTGCATAACTTATAATTAAAAACCTAATTTGAAAAAAGTAACAGCCAAAATAAACCTATTTGGATTCTTTCTATTTAAAAATTAAGTCCCGTCCAAACTTTTCCCTGCTTATTTATTTATTTATTTATTTTTGGTACCAGGAATCGAACTCAGGACCTTGCGCTTGCCAGGCAGGCGCTTGTGCCACTGAGCTATATCCTAGGCCCTGCTTATTTATTATGTCCTCTCATGTGTCCATTTATTTTAAATTTATTTAATTTTGTCCTCAAATTTGTACATTCGTTTAATATATACTTTCCCCCTCACAAGGTATCGTTAGCTTGGAATGTATTCAGTGTATAATTGTTTATTTTGATTTTGGGTGGTCAGTGCTAATTGAAGTAGATTACGTACACATAAACACAACCATATATATTACCAGCACTCTTTGAGACCCACGGTTTACCACATGAAGACAGGTATGTCAGATTTTAAAATCATATAAATAATAAACATACGGTTACTTTGAAAAATATGAGGACTTTCTAGGAAATCTCTCTAACCACACATACATACACAGATATTGAATAATGTACATTATTAAAATTATGTAATCAATTAATCATTAAATGTCAGTTTGGGAGTGGGTAATAAAAACACTTAGGAAATAGTTCTTTTGTAAACTCTTCTTCAAGTAATTGCTTCTTCTGTTTCTTTTTCTTTGCAATTTTATTTTTTAATATTTAAACACTAAGTGAAAAGTCAATAGAACTTCATTGATCTGTGCTAAAATCCTATTATTATTTTGCTATAAATCCATCTTCTCTTTGCAGTTACTACTTAGCTTCTATAGGATATTTACATATGGTGCTTATACCACATTAGGAAAAAACTAATAAGATATGACTGTATCAACCTAAAAGGTGATTTTTCATGAAAATTTTGAATATCTGCATTTAGGAAGTATATATGTGTGGTCTTTTGTAGAAATGAAATTGAAAGATTTCTTGTAAATTCTGCAGTAATGAAGTGATTTAGGTAGTTATACTAAGAAAATATCTTATAACAAACACCTGTTTATTTTCACATTCTCACAACAGTGAAAATTAGCCATAATACCTGATTCTTACAGTTAGGGGTAAGAGATATGTAAACAAGGCTGCCTTTCATCTTGAAAAGCATGTAAAACAAAATTTGAACACACACATCAACAGATAAAAGTGTTCTCTAATTTGTCACTAATTCAATGCTCCTTATATTAAAACCAGCAATTCGTGAAACACTCACCCACAAAGAACCATTGTTTGCTGCGCCTGTGGCGAGCTGGCACTTGCTTTGTATTATTAAACTGCTGTTACTGCCATCTAGTGGCAGAAAATAATCCAAGTCACTGTGAGGGATTATGCCTCAGGCTCTAAATTCCTACGAGTAAAGAAAGCCACAGTTGATGTGTGTATCGTAGGGAGTGAAAGAGCAAAGCAAAGATATCATGTGGACACAGAATCATAATGGGTGTTTACTACTGGAAAAGTTAAAGGGCTGGATAGGGAGAAAAAAATTACTTGACCTTGGGCTTTTTTATTACCTGTACAATTATTTTCTCTTTACCTATTTCAATGTAGATTAATTGATTTACATATGCTCATTAAGTAAGAAAAACTCAGACAACTTAGATCAGTGATTATCAAAATTTAAGGTGAAAACAAAACACTGCACTATGAGAATCCTACTAAATGTCGGTTTGGACTCAGTATGCCAGGGATTTTGCAAGTCTAACAGCTCATAAAGGATGCCATGTTCCTGTGTATGGTTGGGCCTTACTTTGAGTAGCTGGAGCCTTAAATAGGTTATAAAAGGGAAAGAGGCCAGAAGTGGAGAAAACTCTCATAGAATACTGTCTTGTTGTAATGACTTGGAGCAGTTCATTCAATGACAGATAGAGTAAAATTGCTATTTATTACTTTTATGGCTTACTCCATAAACTTGGGCAGGATATTAAACATGTTAGAGCCTTCATTTTATCATCTGTAAAATAAAATAACAGTCACACCAGTAGCAGTATCTCAATATTCTTATTTGGCATAAATGATCTTAATAGTGTCAGGACAAACCATATAAATTTTTCTTTGTAGTTTAAAACTAGACATCCACAGTTTTATGTAGATAAAAGGAATTATTTTAATTTAATTCTTTAGCATACATGTGGCACCTTCTGACCAACAACTGTTAGCACCACCAACAAGTGCCACAGAGTAAATCTGAGGATATGTATGAATATATTCATATTCTAGAAATTTCCATTCAATGAAGAGAGAATTTTGACATTTCCGTAAAAGCAATCTAATATATGAATCCATGAAAGGTGTTACCTAGTAGCTTCACTGAAGGATAAAATAAATAAGAAGTCTGTGAATTATTCTGTAATAAAATTCAATTGAGTGTGGGAAACAGAAAGAATGATGTTAAAGAAATGTTGGAATTGTTTACTTTTACCTTTTTGTGTTACCTGGAATCAAGCCTGGATTGGAATGGAAAAGTACCAAATCTGTATCGTGCATCAGCACGTATAAGCTACAAGGACATTAGAAACAAAGTTTTGGGATAAACTTAATAATGTTTTAAGACTGTTGTGTAGAAACAGGCCAGGAAAATATGTTGTGTATTTTAAATTATTTGGGCGAACTGTATATTTAACATATTTGAATTCTCTGTCATCCCATTATATATGCTATAAATATTTTGCATGATTTGTGAGCGCTTTTTTATGCTAAATCATTAAATTGTGTGAAATATTATTCATATTCATAAAAGTTTACTTTACAACAAAGAAATTTTTAGCACTATGGTTGAAGGAAAGAATATTCATTTAGATGAAAAAAGTTTTTGCTTTTTTTTTAGTAAAATTAGCCACTCGGCTTATATTAGTCAATATTTCCTGGCTTTGCTCCTGAAGTTTCAAGCTTTTTCAAGTGTACAAATTTTTATCTTTATTTTTTTGATTACAGAGAATCATACAACTTATTCCAAAAATCTACAATTTTAGATTATGTGTTTGAATTAGGCTTGCTGGTACAAATTGAAATTGATGATAGTGGATATTTGTGCATATCATCAGTTTGGAGGTTTACCTTTCCATTTGAAATTTCCTCCTTGCTCTGAAATTTGAAATTTTTTCAACCTCTCTATGTATGAAAGATGAGCTATAAACTTGTTTTATAATGAAAGTGATTTTTACAGTCATGCAGCTTAAAGACTAAACTTCTAAACTGCAAGACAGTGACAGGAAGAAATTAAGCCGGTGCAGTTGATTTAGCATGATGCATTTAAAGAATGAAATGACTAGCCTATTGGATGATGGAAGTCAAGCTGATGTTATACTGAAGGATCAAGGAATTGAATTACTGAATTTTGCCCCTAAAGCACGCAATTCTAGAATCCTCTTCTAGCAACTAAAAGCTGACACTGGGCATGTACACACACAAATTTGAAAATAGGATACTGGTACACCTATGTCCATTGCAGCATTAATGACAGCAGGCAAAGGCTGGAACAACCCATATATTCTTTGTAAAATGTAGTCTGTACATATATTGAGGTGTTATGTGTCCTTAAAAAAGGAATGAAATTCTACTACATTGCTACAGCATGGATGATCCTGACGACACCACGCTAAGCAAATTTGCCAGAAATATTGGGACAGATATTTTAGGATTCTAATTACATGTGGTACCTAGCATATGCAGATACACAATGACTAAAGAATAACAGTCGTTATAACAATGGACTGAGGGAATAGACCAATGGGTAATTATTATTTAGTGACTACAAGTTTCCATTTGGGATAATGTAAAAATTCTGGTGAGAAATCGTGATGATGGCTGCAAAATAGCAAGAACTATAGTTAATTCCACTGCACTGTGCGCTTCAAATTATGAAAATGAGAAAAAGATATGTATAGCTCACCATGAAAACATTTCTAAGAATGCATAACACTCTTAGACATTATATGACATCATTATGTTATATCAGTCAGCTTTCTTTGGTGAATTTGATATACATGATACCCGTAACTTAAAGAAGGAGAGGTTTTTTTGGTTTATGTTTCAGAGGTTTCAATCCATGGTCAGCAGCACCAGGCTAACACAGCCTAGCAGAGCAGTACGGCAGCTAGGAAAGAGAGAGTAGAGGGGCCGAAGAGAAAGGGGCCGGAGCCTGAGGTGGTTCCCAAGGTCACACCCTCAGGACCACCCAGGCAAAGCACCCCCAGAGTACTCATTTCTTAGGCTTCACTCTAGTCCAGATGACAATCAAGATTAACCATCACAGAGGGCTTTTAGCGATCATACAATTAATTATGCAAGAATCCTCCACAATCATACCTGCACACCTAAATTTGACTGGAAATACATGTTTGCCACACCTGACATTACAAAAAAATGCAGGAAAAGTGATGTGGTGAAGTACCTTGTAGCTTTGTATATAAAATTCAAAATTCTTCCATCTGATAATGCTAAAAAGTAAGACTTTAAATAATGGCAAAAATATGGAAAGTGAGTCAGGAGAACAGCTGTGTGCATCACCTCAGGCAAAGCTAATTAGTTTTCAATGTCTGGCTCAATCTGTTGCACTACTGTAACAAAATTCCATAAATTTCATGGGTTATAGACAAGAGAAATTTATGTCTCACATAACTGGAGGCTAAAATCCAAGACCCAGAAGATGGCGGGTTCGTGCCTGGTGAGGGCTGGCTTCCTAGTTAATAGACTGCGTCATCTTTCTGTCTTCACGGGGAAGGAGAGGACTTGGTTCTCTTCTGCTACTTTTAAGGGAACTAATCCCTTTCGTGAAGTTTCCACTCTTGTGAACTAGGTGCCTCCCGAACAGTCACCTCACAGTACCTTCATGTTGGGGGTTAAGTTTCAGCATGTGAATTTGGCGGAGGTGAACACACACAGTCAGGCCATAGCAGGCACTTAGTTTCCTCTCTGTGAAACTGATCATTTTGAAAATTACTGGAGAATTTAAGGTATCTGTCATCATCCCAGACACATAATACATTCTCAGCAATGGGTGTTGTTATTGTTTCTGGTGTTGTTGTTACTTGAGCTGTGAAGGTGAAGGGACAGAAACCTGATCTAAATAATAAGTTCAACTAAACACTGAACTAAAAACTATATGTGTATATGTATATATATATATATTATTTATAATATAATATTTAGTCACAAAATGAGTTTTCAGACCCAAATAAAAACATGCTAAATTATTTAGACACAAGTGTAAATATTAGATAATCATGCCTTCAGTTTTCCCCATTACTATCAGAGAAAATAGAATTAATAACACTATCACCAGCTGTCCTACATAAACATTTTCAGCTTACCAATCATTTTTGTTTTTGACTTCATTTCCACTTCTCATCAACCCCTCCAAAATGTCTATGACAAAATACAATTTTAAATATTCTCAAATAAATCAGTGATTGTGACGAGCAAAATTAGAATACTAATTAATGACATAATAAGGGTTGACCATCAAGGGTTGTGACTCAGAACAGACTCTTTCTTCTGGATATTAAAAAGGAAGTTTGAACCAACATTTGGCAATCTGTTTTCTTCATGTTAGGTTTTTAGTCCACAAATGTATTCAAGAAAATATGATGAGAAAGAGTACATTAATCCACCATATATAAAGGGAATAAAAAAAGAACTATAGAAAAATACCAACAGCATAGACAAAAACCAAACAAAGCAAAACCAATAAAAATAATACAGAATTTCAGAAGAAAATGATAGGAATTAACAGTGGCTGTTATATTACATATTGTTATCTTCAACAAAGTTGCTCAGATTACCAGATGTAAGAATGAAAGATTGATCAAACCATTGAAGAGAATAAAAAATAAAAACAAAAAACATTAGAAATGATACAGTTTCACTAGACAAGATGGTAGGAATTCATCAATGGCTGTTATATTACATATTGCTGTCCTCAAGTTATTTGGTATGAGGGAAAGGAGAAAAAGAAATAAAGAAGGAGGGAAAAATATATACATATATATGTATGTAGAAGGATAGCTGGGATAACCGTACTACTGAAGTCTAATGGTTTATTGAAAGGAACAGTTAGTGCCTAATTTTTTTTTCCTTTTGAACAAGTTTGCAAGCCTAAAAAAATTTTTTTCCTGGACATAAATGTTCAAGTCAATTCTCAGCAAGTCAATTCTCAGAATAGGTTTTGACCATCCAACAGGTAGATACTCTTTGTGCAACTTAGATATGTGTCTTATCCATAAATTAGAATGTCAGGAAAGGAGCTGGTAGAAAGGGTTGAATTGCAAATTTCTCAGAAGAGAAGACATAGAAAGACGTAAATAACTGTGTTAAGACAACTTTTTTCTTGTGGTGATGAGGAAGGAACCCCGAGCTCCACACCTGGTAGACAAGTAGTCTACCCGTGAGCTACATTCTGAGAACAACACCATTTCGAATGTCTCATTTAAATTTTTTTCTGTTTATACATTTCTTTCTTCATCCAAATTTATTCAGGCAGTGCATTCATGCCAGCCTTCCTATTCCTGTTCACCTAAACTTTAGTAGGGTCTCTTTTTTTTTTGTTCATCAAGATTTTGTCTTACAAAAGCTCAAGGTTTTACCATCAATAGCTTCCTCTAAAATTATTCTTCTTTGGTCAGTGTTCTGTGCTGAAATTCCAACTGTGAACATTACTTCACTTCAGAAAACAAGCTGGTTTGATTTTATGTGGGAAGATTGTATAACTGAATTACATTAACATGCTAGTGTTCAATGACTTAAAAACCATATTTACAATATAAAAGTTTACAATATTTTCTCATTCTCGTTTATAGCATAAGGTTTGTTTTTTGCACTATTCGTGCATAGACGATACATCATTTGTTTGGTTAACATTGTTGAAAGTTTATTTTTCCTGCAAAGGAAATGGCAACTTTGTTCTTTAAAAAGACCTACGTGAAAACAAAATGACTGAGCTTGTTTTCAGTGTATTCTATCTTCTGGGCAGATGATGGAAAAAAACCACTGTATTTACAGAGTAAAACTTATTTTAGGTAATACATAACTCCAGGGACAAGCAAATATTAGCTGCCTAGGAAAGATGTAGCATAAACTGAAATGGAAATACTGTCCTTGAAATTTTGAATTCTTTAAAGCAGCCACTCAAATCATCAGTAATCCTCACAGATGGGACAGAAAGAGTAACAGATTACATTGAGAAATGAATATTAGGTAAGATTTTTAAAAATAAAGCACACAAGTAAAATTTAGTTTTTCAGATTACTGGTACGAAATATTGCCAGATGTTGCTAATATTATGGCACTGGAGAGGATCACAAAGATTAATGAAAATGTCGCTAAAACAGTTTTAAAATAATATTTTTGTTGTGGAAATAATAAATGTTTATGGTAAAATAGAAAATGTATGTGAATATTAATAATAATTGTTTCAATATAAACCATACACATTTTAATTATGACATTTTGCACGTATTTCATATATGCAATACTTTTTTTTTTTTGTCTTTTTGAGACAGAGTCTTGCTGTGCAGTTTAGGCTGGCCTTGAGCTCACTTTGTAGCCCAGGCTGTCCTGAAACTCACAACAATCCTCCTGCCTCAGCTTCCTGATTGCTGGGATTATACATGTTCGCCAACATGCCTGGCTTCATATATGCAATACTTTTGCATACAACTATTTGTCCATATTATATACATTACTTTTGATTAACATTTTAAACATAAACATTGATGATAACTTCTATTATGCTAACTTTCAAGTATTTGCATATCTTTTTCAAAATCCTGCTTGTAGAAGGGCTCAACTCCACCCAGCTAATTTTCTCACACAAAAAACATACTTGGTAATTATGCAAACAACTTTCCAATACAGCATTGTTTTCTTGATGATCCCACACTGGCTCCTAGCAGACAATCGAGGTTCCTTGGGTGTAATCTTTGAGCTTGGCATCTGTGTGCAGACCTTGAGGCTTCCATGAGTATGGTGGACGAGTTTGCCTGTGTGGGGGAGTTGAGGCTATGCTGAGTGCTACAAGAATGCAGAAGGGATGGGAGTTGGCCAAGCACATAAGCATGAGAGTTGATCGGGAGCGTGGCTAGGAGGTAGTACAATATGGGAAGGAGGCTTTCAGGTGAAAATATTAAAAATAATAAAAACTGAAGCAAGTATCATCAGAGTGAGCACACATCCATACCATAAAATAACAAAAGACCAGGCTCTCAAAGATTGTGGAACAAATATAGGTCACAGCAATAAACTTAAAAGTCGATATATATTAATTCTACTAATGGCTATTGAGCTTAGGGTAGTGTTATATGTTATTTCTAGATTCAATCAGCTTAAAATCAATACAACATAGTATGATGGAATTTATCAAAAAGGCAGTGTATAATTCATGTGCACATAGTTCAAGAATAAGCACTACAGGAAGTGTCATTGTGGACAAGTTAATTCTGACTTTTGCAACAGAAATTTATGGTGATAATAGAAATGAACTGACAAGTATTTTGTAGACTTTATATTCACCACAGAACCAGTAGGTAAATTATTCTTATGAGGAAGGCAGTGTGCATGTTGGTTAGTCTCAGAGCTAGACTGGGTTTGAATCCCAGCCTCTTATTGTTATAGATTTCAAGAGTTTGTTTAACTCATTTTTTCAATTTTTCATCTATAAAAAAGAAGTAATGATACCATCTATGATCACAGTTATTATGATGACTGCATAGGTTAATATACACAAAGTACTTAGAATATCTACAAACCTTAGTTATTATGATTGTTTTCATTTTTGTGGTGAAGAAATTAAAACCTGGACAATTATAGTAATATGTCTAAATTATGCTGGGTGTATATTAAATCAGGCATAAAGGGTAACTCTGTTGTTTTCTTAACCTGAGTTCTTGATTTAGTCACTGAGATAGGAATGGTGACCCGAAGACAGTTTGGATTTTGATTATGTATAACTGGAATCTTTCATGGACTAGGAAAGGATTTTGTTATTGCTGCTATTGTTGGAGGAAGTAAAGGTTCAATTTAAAATACCTAGAAAAGGAACTGGTGATGAGGCATTCAGGCTGAAATATGTAGCAGTTGGATGGAACCCTGGACTGGTACTCCGAGAAAGTTGGAAGGAAAGTTGAGATTACAGTGACATCTATGTAGTGTTAACAGTTAAGGCTGAGTGAGCAAGTAAAATTGTTAGCAAGGTAACATTTCTAAAAGCAAAAAATGAAGAAAAGAAGGCCAAGGTTAAAAGTCAATTCTCACTAACCGTGGGGAATAGAAACTCTTAAAGGACTCAGAAGTAGAACCGATAATGAGTCCCACTGGGGCCATATAGTATGATGGAATTTATCAGAAAGCCTTTTGCAAAGGCTTATCAAACAGCCCTTTTGCATGGAAGATGAAGTTCAAGGGTTTCACTTAGGATATAGTAGAAATCCAACTACGCAGATAGAGAAGAAAGGCATTTCCATTTGCTGATCATGAACTTGATTGTATAGAACAGGCCTCACTCAGGGCCATGAAGAGCCTCACTTAGGCTTTTAGGGCTCTACAGGGAGTTCTATTTTTAAGCCCTCCTATGTGCCATGATTCCACTTCATTTTGATCCATTCCAGGCCCTTGACATGTTTGACTAAGATTATCTTGGGGCACTTCAAGGTCAATTTCATCGGAATTCAAGTTAGAAAAGTGTTGTGCTGGCGGTACATCCCCCTTCTATCTGACTGTACTCCCTGGAAAGTACCAGAGACCTGGAACCAAGGAAATAGACACAGATAGCTTCAGAACCCAAACCTCCCAATGTGAGTCTCAGGTGGCTCGCATATCTAAACAGATACAAATTAAACCAGATTTTAGATTCAGTTTCTCAGTTTTACTTTTTAGATTTTATATGTTCGGTAGGTGCCTGGAGCTTTTAACTATCCTGTGGGGTTGGGGATGGAAAATTTTGGAATATTCCTCTCATCCTATGCAATTCTATTGGACAATGTTGTTTTGTATAACATGTGTATGAAAGTTTCAGTTTCTATGATTTTTAACTAATATAGAAGTAAGAAGACTCATATTTGTATTTTTTGGAGATTTTAGAACCAAACTAAAGAACAATATTAAGCATTAAGTAACAGCACAATCTTTCTCTCCAGTCTTTTTTACTACTGATTCTAAGTACCTATGATCAAAATCAGCTTTATCATGTATTTCACACATAATATTTTAACTTTTTAAAAGTAACAATATTCTTTTTTATAATAACCACAAGGTTATCATCTACTAATGACCTGTACATTCTATTAGTGTTTTTGATCATATTTAAAGGATATTTTATGCTGCAGAAATAGAGTAAAGAATTTTTTCTTTATGTGTTACAAACTGAAGAAATTTGAGTTAGTTACTGATTTTTATTCTATTTGAAAATGAAAGAAAAAATTGTTTCATCCACATATTAGCTAGATGTTTTATAAGATAAATATATTTTTTTCTATTTGATAAATATTGATGTGCATTGAGGAGGAATAAATTCAGCCTGTCAAATGGCTTTTTAGAAATGATTTTGATAAATGCTATGAAAGGGGATCTCATTGTAAATATTAAGATGCTTACAGTTAACATTGTGTTAAATGCATCTCATCTGTGGATGATTACTGCTTAGTTCTCAAATATGCAAAATTCCTCCAAATTTATTATTCCTTGACATATGGCTTGATGGCCCCATGATTTTATATAGTTTACTTTATGTTCACTATGAAGGCCAAACAATGTTTTTGTATGCAGTTTTAGGAATCAGAAAATTATATAATATTAAGGAAATTTTTACTTAGATATGAATATAATTTTTAACTTTCATCATTCAAAGGAGAAAAAAGACTTTAATGTGTTTATGTTATATGGTATTTTGCTTCTTTTAACCCAAGTAATTTCAAGGATGTTTTACCATCAGTCCCTTATTATTTAATATTTCCATTTACTGAAGAAGCCAGGCAATGATCTTTCTCAAAAATTCTGACTTTCAGTCTCATGCGAAAAGACTTGGGAAATTGAATTGTCTTTTAAATATCTATAATACAACATTAATTATGTGGCTGTATCAGTCAGAGTTTACTAGAGAAACAGATATAACACAAGATATACAAATGTAGAAGAAATTACAAGTTTGGCTTACAATGGTCAGCTACCATTGTAGCTGAGTCGGATGAGGAAGCGTGCAGAGTGTGTCTGCACACTGGAGATTGAAGAGCCGAGCTCCAGGCCTGGAGCTCACTGCAGTGTCCATGCAAGTCCATATCAGGAGGCTGATGGGTCTGTGATGGAACGCTGAAGAATCTATGACAAAGGCCGGACAGCCAACACCAGAAGGCTGAAGAGTCCCAGGTGGCAGCCCAACAGTCTGCACCAGAAGCCAGGCAATGACCAAGCTGAATGTGAAAACTAGAGCTCCTCTGAAGAACCAGCAGTCAGTCCTTTTTTAATTCCCTTTCTATGCAGTCTACCCACCCTGGGAGAGTGGGGGTGGTCCTCTATACCCACACCCTGTGCATGCCTTCCTTTTGCACAAGCTCAGGATAAATACAAAGTAAGCACCCTGGCTCCCTGCTCAGTCACTTAGCCAAACCTCTAGACTGCCCAAGTTGACACAATGTATCAACCATAACAATGGCATATTCTGTTTGGTGAAACAGTTTGTAATAAATAGACTTGCGCTCCTAGAAGTTAAGAGTGATGGTAAGTGACAATTTATATGTTGATCTTTCTTCAAAAAGTTTGCATAGAAAAATTTTGAAGAATATTTCAATAAAATTAATTCTACAATCAACTACAGTCTAGAAGAAAAATGAGTGCTTTGTATGCTTTCCTAGGAAAGGAGTACAGAACTCAAGAAAGTTAAGTCATAGCAGTATGGATTTAACCTACTTATATTCTTAGATTACTTAAAAGTGGCCCCGGAGTAGTGAGGCTGGAATTTGACTATGCTAGAGATGCATCAAAATGCCTTCTTTAGATCAGAAGATGAAAGTTCTTGACTTCCCAATGCAAGAAAACTAATGATATGCTGAGATTGATAAGATGTACAGTAAAGTGAATAGGATGAATGTATGTTTCTAGCATGTGCTGGGGGGCTTGTTATGTATCCTCCACTGAAAGGGTTACTACTGTAATTCGTTTTCTCTGATTGCCAGATTACTCAACTAAAAAACAGGAAAGCTACATTGCCAGATTGGTGAAAGTCTCCAAGGAGAGATGCTAGAAAAGCTATCATTATATGTGGTAGAGGAGAATCATAATAAATGACAGCTGCATTCTCATTACCATACTCCTAATTGTAGTTTCCTCGTAGCACCATGCTGACTTTTAATAGAAGTGGACACAAATTTTAGCTATCATCCAATTTATCCGTAATCATTCAATCAGTCCTTGCACAGTTTATAGCAGATTTGACTTGAAAAGGTTTTAAATATAATTTAGTGGATACTTGCAAAAAAGACATGTATTCTTCCAGATTACGTCTATTTCCAATACTGAAAACTTTACTCCACATAGCAACCCAATACAATTTTAGAAGTTGATCTTTATTGTTTTCCCAAAATCAATTTCTATAGTTAATTAAAGCCTTGGTTTTATCTAAAAAGTTATTTTAGTCTACCTTACGTATTTTTATGTGAAGAGTTATACATTTTCTTTAGCTGTGTTTCCCATGGTATATTTTGGTTTTTTATTTATTTATTTTTCTTAGTACATATTTGCAATACAGAATGTTTGCATTCCTGTGTGGAGTTGATACATGTACAGATTACGTCAGAATTCCTTTTCTCATCTGATTTCTTTCCTTGCCCTCTCTCCTTCCTCAATCTTTTGATTCCCTTCTCAGTTGAGAAAGATCTACCTTTCTACTTCCTATTATCTATCATTTGCTTTGCTCTTTATTTATAATTTTGGGTTCTCATATGTGAAAGACAATTTGATTCATTTCACTTAACATACACCTCAAGATGCACTCATTTTCTTATAAATGCTCAAATTATATCTTTACGGCACAGTAGTAGTTCATTGTGTGTAGGTACCACGCATTCTTCATCCATTCATGTTTTGATGGGCAGTTTTCAAGATTCAGCTATTATGAATTGTGCTGCTCTAAAAGTGGATATCTGTGTATCTCTGTCATATGATATCTTTTAACCCTTTGGGAAGATTTTTCAGATCTGTCATTGGCCTCCTAATTTTTACTCTAAACCTACTATTACTGTATTTCAATGAAGTTGTTAGGTAAAATAGTTTCTTTTTTAAAAAAGTACTTCACTTCCTTACTTTCCTAACTCTAGTAATGGGATCAGCCTTCTCTTCATAACATTCAAATGGAATAGAATTTACCCAGGCCAACATGTTTTACACTTCTTATATAAAATGTAAGTGCTTTAAGGGGAACAATATTATACTTCATACTAACAAAGGAAACAGAAAAGAATTTGCAAATGTCACCCTTCATGGTTTCACAAGTTTGTATTATGTACTAGGATGTAGAAGATAGACTGAGGCACTTAAAATATCAAAAAACATATACATTCAGCGGTTCATGAATCCAACAGCTTCAGAAGACAAGTACTTCAGAACTTTGACAGAGGCATGTAGAGAAAGCTGTCCATGAGATGAACTTAGAGCCAGGGCAAAGAAGACACTTGATTAGGTCAATGAAGTGGTAGCATTGTTTGGATCATTACAGTGAAAGAAAATCTAGTTAGGAAATTAATAAAAAAGAAAAGTAATACTGTTCTGTCTTCTCTACTGTAGTGTATCTCAAACTACCTGTGGTGAAAGAGATGTCTTTAAAACTTTTAAAGTCTGTATAGAGTAATACGTTTGGAAGAGAAAATAAAAATGAATTACTAGAAAAACTAAACTGAAATATGACATTTGATACAAGACCAGTTTTTCAGTGCTTTATTTCACAGATTACTATTATGTCTTATTACAGTTTAGAAATATAAACCATTCCTAAAGTCTTAATTTATTTTTCTTACTTCACAACAAAGACAGTGAGGATTCCACTGAGAGGCATCAGTCTCACCTTCTGTCTGGAATTGCACTGTCTCACTGGGCATAAATAATAACGCACAGCTGGATCAGGAAGAAGGAACTTGTTGCTTCCACAGATACATGTAGGTGCTAGAAAGACAACAATAAATTTACCAAGGCTTCTATTTTTGTGGGGAAAGACGGCGATTAAACCCAGTAAAATATGTACTGCATTGCGTAGCTATAAATCTCGTAGACCAAAATAGAGTAGGCAAAAGGAGAGGGAGATTATGATGAGGAGTTGCAAAGAAATAAGGACATTTCCTATGATCACTGATGAAATGGAGTGTTTTCTGAAACTGAAATGTTAATCACCCCTCTATTATGGTGATTACGTAAAGCTAACTCCTATAATTTGCTCATTTATAAATGATAAGATCAGATTATCTGATGAGAAAAAGGAGTTTTATTTTTTTATATATTAATGATAAAGTTTAAAAACATTTCAATATATTTCTGATGGTTACTACAGATATTTAAGATTTTATACTTCTGTTCATGAGTGAAATTACATTATGGACTTCTTATTGTACTATTCCTATTGATCTCACTCTTCAGATTATTTTCATTTTGTGCCATAAATTGGATAATTTTCTCACTTTCTTTTTAATCTGTGAGATATTTTGTGGATAGTACAGAATTGAAGAAATGATGACATTTCCCTGTAATACTGGTTGAAATGCTGAGAGATACTGCATCATTCAATTCACTGTTTCTATTTTTAAACAGTATCAAATCTAGACCCATGTCTGTCTACTGAGGTTTCTATTTTAATGCTTATATTACTAATTTCTAAAATTTGTTATTGTTTATTTTGCTTAACACATATTTTTGTTCATATCTATTATATACTTTTTAGGTCAGCTTTATAGAAGGACCAGGCTTTAAATGCAGTTATGTTCAATAGAAATTAAACTAAGCCACCCAAAAGCTCAGTGAGTGTGTTAACACATCTCTGAACTAAATATGAAGGATTATATATCTACTATTACATAATAAATTTACTTATTTTTGTAAGATAAATTTAATCTAAAGTAAATTAGAGGGCTGGGGATATAGCTCAGGGGCACGGCGCCTGCCTTGCAAGTGCAAGGTCGTGAGTTCGATTCCCGGTACCAGAAAAAAAATTTTAAAAAAAAAGTAAATTAGAGTTCCAATTTTGAGGTTATCATTGGAATTTTTCTTTTCATACTGTGCATTTGTTTAGGTATTTGTGTTTACAGGCTTTTCCTAAATTGCCTTACCCAGCCTGTCCTTCATATTTAATTCAGAGATGAATTATAAATATATTTAACCCACTCACTGAGCTTTTGGGTGGCTTAGTTTAAATTCTATTTGAAGATACCTGTATTTAAACCCTGGTCTTTCTATAAAGCTGACTCCTCAAGCAACTTCAGCTTTTTTCTGTCCTGATGTTATGTGTTTTATTTACTCAAACTCTCACTCAGGAGAGGAGCCTTAACCCAATCCCTGGTTTCTGGGAGAAGACATAGCTGTCTCTGGCCCCCCAACTCCCATAGAAGAATTTATTCACTCTTTTACCAAGAGGAGCTGAATATCTGGCCAGTTTCAAACTGAGGAGTTACCCCTTCAGTGTCACCTGCTGATTTGCATTTGGGTTTCATTCACCATGATCTCATCTTGTTTTTGAATCTTTTGGATTTCTTTAATTCCTGCATTTAAGATTGCTATGTCTTTCAAGTGGTAGAAATATCAAATCATGAATGTGAAACTATCTTGACCAAAGCTGTTCTTCAGTAACAATGAAATATGTAGAAGTTTTCCTAAAATTATGAATCTCTCTAATGTAGTCTCTTCAAATAAAAATAGACCCTCTTTGTACATTTTCCTCACTGATACTTAATATACCAATGTTGAAAATCTTAAAATAAATGATACTTGTTTGAAATATTCATATGTGTACAGACTTTTTGATTGAAGCAAAAAATATTTAATGAAATCAAACCTTCCAAATTTAAATTGCAATCCAACTCACATGAATAAAAATGAGTTTAAAAATAATATTGCATATACATAAAAAGTTAAATAAGGGAAATATAAATCACCTATGCTTGTATCTGTTTAATTTTAAGCCACGATAAAAGTATTACTTCAGTGTGGCTCATTAGTATACAATTAAAAAGCAAATAATAATTTTTCCCATTTTATATAATATTTTAATATAATATTACTTCATAAAATAGGTCTCTATGACTTATATAGATATGGAAGGGAATTATTCCTAAGAAACATTGACAATAAGGAGCTGGCTTAAATAAACTATTTTGGAATTTCTAGGGGCATAGATAGAGATCAAATATGTACCATTTAAATCTATATAACATATACATTTAATTTAATAGTTTTGTTGCAATTGTTCTGTTCCTTGGTATGTATCTTAATATATTCTTTGCTTACATCCTTTGGCTGTCTGATTTTTTTCTTCATATTCTTGCTTCCAAACTCTAAGTTCAGATGAATTTAATATGATTGGCTAAAGTGATTAATCAGAATAGTTTCATGAACTCCATAAAACATTACATTGCTAGAGTAAATGACTCGACCAAATCAATTTGTCAGCCCTCGCTCATTGCCACAGTACAGTAGACTCTACAGAATTTTGTAATGTTTTTGTATTAAATATAAGTATAACGTTTAGAGATAGAAACTAAATCATAAAATTTAGTAGTAATAGGGATTTACTTGCTCAGTGTGTGACTAATCACCATTGTTTCTCCTGTCAAATATCTGCCAACATAAATAAAAGTAAATATGTTTTTGAACACGTAAATGCATAAATATCATCTGAATGTGTCAGACTGTGAGAAATGATTAAATGCATGAATGAATATTTATACTGTAAAGAGCTTTTATTCATATTAATAAGAAGGAACTGGGTACAGTTGTATAATTTGGACTTTATAGTGAATAATTTCTTTAAATTTCATTTGTTTGAATATAGAGAACATATCAATGTTCTGTGATATTAAGCAGTCATCAAGAGAGGTAAAAAGGAAAGGATTCAGAAGAAAATTTGAATAAATACCCTAATTATCATTTTTGTGAGCTTTGTAATAAACTGTCTAAAGCTTTGTCATTCAGAATATTTATTACCAAATTTTCCAAAGTAGTAGCAGATTGACATTAACAGGGATGAATAAATATAATTCTTTTCCTGAGACATTAAATAAGTTGAATAAAGTAGAAAATGTGAAAAAAATTAGAAAATTATAGTGATATTTGAGATATGAGTTCATTTTATCTTAGTCATTACCACCATCATCGTTTTTTTATAAAGGCCGACTATTCTTCAGATTTATTCAGTTTATATTAAAAGCTGCTGCCTGACATATGAATTGACTCTCATATCTACTTTTCTGAGATGTTATTGACTGAAGCATGTTGATTGAATTTTGTAGTAACTTAATTATAAGATTCAGAGATGGTATAGCCTTAGTACAGTTTATAATTGTCTAACATGAACTGACATTTCTCTAGTCTCTTAATTCCTTCAACAATATTGGCAGTAGAAATGATTATCTTTCTTTAAGAGATGAAAAAATTATGTTTTGGAGAGAATGAATCACTTAGTTATTAGATGAGTGAATCAGAACTCAATTCACAACACAAGAGGGAGTTTATAGTTAAAGTTAGAAATTGGTCTTGAAGCCAAAGCATCTATTCAAATTGGAAGCTCACTTTTACTTGATTGTGGCCTTGGGGAATTAAACAGTCCCTCTGAGTCTCAGTTTCCTTAATCTGTTAAATGAGAGTGACATGTTTCCTCATGGTGTGCTGTCATCATCAAATAAGTTGACACCAGAAATATGCTCAGAATATACCTGGTATATTTTTGAGGATACCCAATAAACTCCTGTGGATTCTTGCTGATGGATACTAATTCAGTCATCAAATTCCAGACTTCAGTATATTTGTACAGGTCAGAACTCCCCCAAGTGTAGCTTAAGGAAGATTAGGCAAATGAGGTGAATTATTATTGGCTGACTGAGTTGGTAAAGTTGCTATGGTCATTCATACATTCAAAGACAAACTTGAATCTCAGGTTGGATGGTATTGAAGAGTCCATTCCCCGCCAACCTATACCTCTGCCCATCTTCCTGCTGTCTTCAGGGAAGCTGACTTCACCCACTGGATCAGCCTCATTCTGTTCTTCCTTGGATGAGCTTTGTCCATGGTGTCTGTATATCTGTCCCAGGGGGCAGGGACTCTCTTTGGCTATGCTTAAAATTTCTACTGTCCCTTTTTCCTTCACCAGTATTGCTAGGGAAAATGGAATATAGGATGTCATACACTTACTTCTGTATCTCAGGGATTGACCTGTTATCAGAAAAAATGGAATGTAAAATACACTTTTTGGAAAAATCATTTATAAACAGAAACAAATGATACAAAAAAAACAAACACATTACTATTTGTGAACACTATTAAAACACACATGGAAACTGAATTCTGCTCTAGACGGCTATTAGAAGCCTTCCTTTTGGGGCTGGGGATTTAGCTCAGCGGCAAAAGCGCCTGCCTGGCAAGCGCAAGGTCGTGAGTTCGGTTCCTGGTACCGGAGAAAAACCAAAAAAAAAAAAAAAGTTTTCCTTTTGCTTCAGAGGATGCCGTCATGAAGGCTACCCAAGGCAGAGGTATCTAGCCTTGTTTGGCAGGTAGAGAAAAGTACTTGCTTGCCTATTTCTGTATCAGCAGGCAGGCTGGAGATGGTCTTATCTTGAACACAGGTCATGTGGGATTGTAGCTACCTAAATAATGAAATATTTACCAGTATTTTTATGTCATTCTATGACGGGAGCAGAAGCATGACTCCGACAGTTACCCAAAATGTGATTACAAATCTAACTGTAGTATTTGCCTTGTGTTAACCTGTCACCCACGTGGCAACCATATATCACTTAGGAGTGAGCATTCATATTGTTAATAAATGTAAAAGTCATTCCAAGGTATAATGTCCAAAGCGTGAAATTTAAAGAAAATATTTACCCAGCCCATCAGACCCCAATCAAGTCTCTGGACAACAATTTGTAAACCTATATTAGCATCAGAAGAGATTGAATTAAAAAGCTATTCAAGTGTTAGCTTTTAGTACCTAAAACTTTGCTACAAATAAAGCACTGTATTTAATAATAGAATTATTGTAGATTAACATGTACTTTGGGTTCTTCCTCATTGTATAACTGATTTACATGATTTAAAATATGTCTTCTCTCACTTGGTATGAATTGTTTTCTTGTACCTGTAAGTTCTGAAGTGTTCTTGAAGTCATCAGTCTTGAACTTGAACTCATCACCAAGTCCCCAAAGTTATGCTCTTCCTATTATCTTTAACTTAGTACTTGCCCAACTATGAAGCTGAATGACATCCCTGAACTTTTTTTGTACCCTATGATTTATATTTATTTAAATTGTATCAATTAAATCTTACTCCTAACTCTTAATTCTACTTACTTCTATCAGTATTTTTCTATTGTACTTAATATGAAGCTTAATTTCTTGACTTGGGAGTTATTCAGGATCTGAATTTCTAACTCAAATTGTGAAATATTGATTAGATTATTTTCTTCTATGCATAAGGAATTCTTTTTTTTTTTAGTACCGGTAATCAAAATCAGGATGTTGCATTTGCCAGGCAGGCACTGTGCCACTGAGCTATATCCCTGAACTTTGAATAAGAAATTTGATTTAAAAATATTATCAACTCCATGCACTATCAGCATAAAAATATATCAACAGATGAATCTATGAGGGCTAGTGAAACCACTTAATATAGAATGAGTCTAATTTTACATAATTAGATAAATTAATTGATGAACTGATCAATCATTGATTAATATCTTAATTTCTATGTCAGTATTTGCCTCTTATTAATGAGGAATTTTCCTTCCTTAAAGGAAAATTATGAATAGAATGTATAGGTATAAAATAAATATACAATTGGGTTTTTTTATTTTAAAAATAAAAGGAAAACATTAATAGACAACCTTTTACAAAATAGCAAAAGAACAGTACTGACAATACAGAGTTACAAAAAAAGTGGTAGGAAATTAACAATGCTTCTTGTATTACATATTGATATCTTCAAAGTGGTTTCTCATGAAAACAGATAGAGACATGCAAAACAGTGGTTTCTCATGAAAACAGATAGAGACATTGATCAATCAAGGACTCATTGACAGTTTCTTTCAGCAAAGAAATAGAAGACAGTAGAACAACTATGTTAACTATCCTGTATATACATACATACAAAATTTCTCCTTCTTTCCCTTCTCTTTTCCCACATCCCAGTTGCCCTTTACGCTTAAGTGCTTTCCTATCATTTCACAATGCCTATCATACCTCCTAGTTTTAATTAACTCTTTCAGGTTTTACACTAGTGAAACAATGTGGTGCTTGCACATGCAGGTCTGATTTATTTCACTTATGAGTATGGTCTCTAGTCGTAACCATTTACCTATAAAGCCCTCGAGTTTATCTTTCTTTATAGCTGAGTAATATTCCATTATGTAAAAGTACCACAATTTTCTTATCCAATCCTCGGTGGATGGACATTTGGGTTGCTTCCACAATTTAGCGTTTACAAATTGTGCTACTATGAACATAGGTGAACATATATCACTGTGATATGATGTTTTAGTTGACTATCCCTCAGACAAAGGGCTTCTATCTAGAACATATAAAGAATTTTAAAATATCAGACCCCCAAATTCAAAGACCCAATCCAAAAATGGGCAGCTGAGATGAATACACACTTCTCAGATAAGGAAATACAAATGACAAACAAATACATGAGAAAATGTTCAACATCATTAGCCATTTGAGAAATGCAAATTAAAACAACATTGAGATTCCACCTTATCCCAGGAAGAATGGCTATCATTAAGAAATCAACCAATAACAAATGCTGGCGAGGCTGTGGAGAAATAGAAACCCTTCTCCACTGCTGGTGGGAATGCAGACTGGTGAAACCACTGTGGGAATCTGTTTGGAGATTCCTAAGAAAACTAGTTCTAGAGGTCCCATACAATTGGGTTTAATGTTACTTCTTTTAATGGCCATCCCCATTCCTTGTAGGTAACAAATCTTGACATTTGTTTTCTGTTTCTTTTTCTAGTTATTCATTATTTCTTAGGCCAATGAATGTTTGTGAATAGTAATTAACCACTAGTGCTCATACTATTTTTGGTTTTCTTATTATATATTTAATAGCCATCAAATGCAGCCAGTGGAGAGATATGGTTAAGGTATATTTTATTAATTTATAATTATATAATCATTTTCTGAATTAGAAAGTTCTGTAGTATGATGTATATATCTTAAACTAGAACACAGTTTTATTTTCTCATAAAACTTCAGTGTAATGATTATTAATAATCATCCCTGTTAATCTGAAGTTTTACTGTTGATTTACTGGAAAATGAAATCTAATGACTAAATTTACCTACAACATATGTATGGATAAAATATACACTACTTTATATCTGTGGGTGGTGTGTAGAGTCTTGTGTTTAATTGTACAAGGTGTTCCTTATTCTAACCACAGAACAATTTATATTTTTACCTTTAATGATTAGAAATGCTATAAGTTATCTCTGATGACACTTTTCATATTTTAATGTCTAAGATGACTGAGAAATAAATTTCTAAAACTGAACTTAATGTAACATGGGTATATACTGTTCTTACGCAAAGGAGAATGATTTGAGGTCAAAGGAAGTCTATTTGTAACTAAATAGCTCTACTTCACAATTTATATGATGAACTATATGAGGCAAAAGGAAGGAAAACTAGAAAAGAAAATCAACAGTGTTCTGAGTAATGCTATTTGTGCAACCTTTTCTACTTTAGAAAATATTTCAGTAGCAGATGATGTATTCTATGCATGTAGCAAAGATAACCAAAATGCAAGGTATTAAATTATCATAGACTCAAATAATTATTAGAAAATATTTAAAGACACAGAAAATTGAAACTGCCTATGATTTTATTGCCTAATAACATTAATAATAATTCTACATTTTGTTTATTCTCGCTCTTTAAAGGTGAACATTCATATTGTCCTTTAAAAGTAAATTTACATATTGATATATTATTTTTGTCAGTTTGTCCAGCTCAAATTACCACAGTGTGGGTAGCTTAGACCACAGATCTGTATTTTCCTGTGTTTTGGAACCCGAGAAGTCCAGTATTTGGTTCTAGCAAGGGTTACCTTCTTGACATGACCTCACATGGCAGAACACTAAGACAGAAATAGAAAACTCTTGTCTTTTTTTAAGCAACTAATACTATCCATTGGGCTCTACCTTGATAATCAAATTACCTCTGAAGACCTTACTTCCGTGTATCCCCATAGAGGTTAGCATTTCAACACATGAATTTACGGGGCTCCAAATTTTGTGTCCTTCTCACATGCCCTATACATTCATTCCATCATCACAGTGTTAGAGTTCCAGCACCAACTCTGAATCTAGGACAGGAGTGACCCACTCCTGTGATCCCAGAACTCAGGAGGCTATGGCTGGAGGATTGCCATGACTTCAGGACCAGCCTGGGCTACATAGTGAGTTCAAGGCCAGTCTGAACTACATATTGAGACCCTGTCTCAAAAAAAAAAAAAACAAAACAGCAAAACAAAACCAATTCTAAATCTAAAGATCTCTTCTAAACATTAAATCAGATATAAGTGAGGCTCTAGCTACTGTTCCTTTTGAAAGAAGATGGAAGACATGGGACACATGTTATTCCTGCGATCATAATATAGTTAATTAAATATTATTGAACATTATGCAAAATTCTATTTAATGGCTGTATAATGGAACATTTAATGGTATACAACCACTAATTTATCATTCTCCAATTGCTAAATATATTAACTTTACTTCCAGTTTTCACTATTACATGTGGCACTTTGATGAATTAATGGACATAGAAAGGGTATATTTCTACTTGTTTAACATGGACTAGTAATATCTGGAAAAGGAATTACTATTTCAGGGGTAAAATTATAAATAGTATATGGTCAAGAATGTTCAAATTTCTGCCCTGCTGCAAACAATATATTTATATTTTCTTCTTCATCTATATTTATTTCTTATGTGACATAAAGAAACCATAAGTATACAGGTAATATAAAGGTTAAATATTTTATTGTCAGTAGAAAGTGATTTTAGAGTTAAAACAATTGACTAGTGGTACTAATTTCATGATTGGAGCTTGTAGGATTAAATTATTTATAAATGCATTAAAAGTTTATGTAAGAGATTGGCTTCATTTAATTTGTTCTAGTTTTTCGGACTATGTCTACAATTTTTTTTTACAAATTTTTATAGTACCTTTCTTAAGTAGAATACTTATATAATTTCAATGAAAGATATATTAAGAGCATGGATGACAGCATATTTATCTTTAAGATTCAGATGAATGTTAATGTTATCACTTAATAAGAAGAGGATAGACCATTCCAATTTAGAATGTAATGAATTTTATTATTGTATACTTGTGTTTGGAAACAAGGCAAAGGTGCAGAATTTCAGCTACCTCAATTGGTACTGTTCACATTTCCACTTAAGTGTTGATTTGAGTATGGTCTCTTGTTGTGACCATTCAGACCTGCACGTGTAAGAATCATATTGTTTCACTAGTGTAAGACCTTAAAGAGTGAATAAAAACTAGGAGGTATGATAGACATTGCAAAATGAAAGAAAAATGCTCAAAAGTAAAGGGCAACTGGGGTGTTGGAAAAGAGAAGTGAAAGAAGAATAAGTTATGTAAGTATGTATATACAGGATAGCTAACATAGTTGTACTACTGTCTTCCATTGCTCTACAGAAAGGAACAGTTAATGATTACTTGTTTGATCAACCTTGCTTGTCTCTATTTGTTTTCTTGAGAAATCACTTCGAAGATATCAATAAGTAATACAACAACCATTGTTAATTTCCTGCAACTTTGTCTGTAACTCTGTTTCGTTTGTATTGTTCTTATGCTATTTTGTAAATGGATGTCTGTGTGCTAATATGTTTTCCTTCTTTTATTTCTTAAAATAAAAAAGTGTTGATTTGACCATAGACCAGATATTCCAAACTATTGTTCAAGAATGGTGGACAGCATCTATTTTTCTAGGGAGCGGCAACTTATTTTTAGAAGAAATTAACTTGACAGTGATGGAAACTTTATAAACATACCTGGGCCCTGTAATTGGAAGAGTGACCTTTGTGTGTCTATACAGATACGTGAGTGCAAGGAGCAAGGAAAACTCTTAGGAGAGAGGATCAGAAAAGTAGCATGTGGTGTCTTATGAGGTTGTTTGCTATTTTAAAGACTTGGCTTTTATTGTGAATGAGCTGGTACATAGGTAGAAATTTGGAACTAGGAGAATCAGGATCCCAATTTGTACATATTAAGATATGTGGCAATGTTTTGTTGGCCATGTTATTTGGAGTTTGGAATTTAGGACAGGCGTGTGTGTTGGAGTTATGTATTTGGATTTTGTCAATATGTAGAAAGCACTGAAAAACATAAATGAATCTGATTAGTACCACTGAACTCAGGAAATGTTAAGTAGATTCATAAAAATACCTTTCTTGTATATAATATTGAGTAACCAAACAGATAATTGGGGAAAGTAGATATTGAAGAGTACAGCAGTGCCTTGGTTCACAAGTGCTTTTGACTGCAAATAATTCGGTTTGCAAACAGAAAAATTTGCAATCAAATTTGGCAATTTTTTTTTGTTTGGAAACTCTAATCAGGTGACCAATATGACTGCAACCATCTTCCCCACACAAATGCGAACATAACCATCTTTACCAAAATTGTAGTACAAATTGTGTCCATGAATAGAGGCACTACTTATTTATATCAATCTACATTTTATACCATTCTTACACAATCTTATAGTCTGACATGGATGTAGAATAAATATTCATATGAAGAAGCTATGGAAAATAATTACACACCCTTACAATCCCAGCACGGAGAGGCTGAAGCAGGAGGATCACAAGTTCAAGCCCAGTTTACACACCTGAGGGAAACAGGGCATGCTTGGACTTCATTTATATATTTTAAAAAACTCAGGCTCTAAGTGTGTTGTTCCTATGGAGATGGAGTTATCAATGAAATAAAAACACGGACCCCCCCCCCGTCCTCTACATCTACTGATACAGGAGTGAGTGTGTATCTGGCATATGCATATATACGTGCAAACTTGTATATGTGTATGTATTTCAATAAGCTGTGAAAGATTTTCTCATAGCTAAACAGATGGTAGTGCATATAGTGAAATGTACTAACTAGGTATATTATCTATTTACATAAGAACAAACAAATGCAAGCAATGGTCTACAAAGAAAAATTGTCAACACTTTTAAATGAACATTCAAACAATATGAATTTGGTTGGGTGATAAAATGTTTAATAACAACTTAACTCATTTTATTTTGCTCTGAAATATTATATGTATACGTATTAAGTCATTAAATTAAAAATAAATGTCTAGACAATGTAGAATGAATAAAATAAAATATTTAATTATGACATTACATTACAGACTAAGACTCCCATAAGTGTATTAAAAAGTAGCTGGCGGTATCAGCTGAGTCACCACCCAAACGTGGCCATCCACGTGAAAGCTGTATTTTGTAATTGTACAGTGCTGTCCCACATATATTTAAATTTTATTTGCATTAAATTGAAGCTCAAACATTTATTTTTTTAACTCTATAGTGTAATTTCCTTTTGAATACTACTACTTGGCATGAGAGTTAATCATAGATATACCACCACCACTGACTTCCACTGACTTCTGTGACCGCTTTTAGTTTGAGATGGAAAATAGTAGTGCTTTAAGAGTTCTACACGGTGAATGAATCTAATGTTTTTGAAGAATAGTAATATCTTTTATAGCTGAAAAAAGCTTCAGATTATTTCCCCACATTCAATCTAATGCTGATAGGACATCTCATTTAGTTTTATATAAATAGAAATGTACCTGTAATTAGTGTAGAACACCATATAGAATCAATCACTAATATATATTTGAATGTACATCTGAAGGACTGAATAATTTTGCTTATAAATAATACGTTTTATTATGACTTGCTTTACAATTTTTGGTATCTACATTATTTTACACATCTGTTTCTTGATGCGTTTAAATAATATATTCCCAAATATTAAACTGGTAATTTGAATGGTATTTAACTGTTACTTGACCTATATTCTTAAGTCATTTAAAATGGTTAGAGCATTATATTTACTATATACATTATATCCATATTTATTATATGCATGTGTACTATTTCCATATTGGACCTTCCATAGGCATTAAATAGAAATGTGCATACATGAGACAAAAGTAGATGCTTGTAAGATTTCAAAATACTCCTGTAACAAGGATTTAATCTTTCAAACTTTTGTAGCTGGTATTTTAGAACACATTTTCTCTAATCAGTTTTAGATATAAGCTTTGTAGCATTAGGGACATCAGATGCCTCCTTCTGCCATTTTTTTTCTATTTTATTAGGATTTTACTATGCTGTGTATATTCATTTGTAAAATCTGAATTCAACATTTAACTTAGATATCATATGAATAATATACAGATGAATGTCAATTGAATGTAAACATATTTGCATGATTATAGAGGGATGTGATAATGTGTGGTTGGTTGGGTGGAGAATTTAAGATATCATGATATAACTAAATACAAAATTATATTTTTATTTAGAAGATAGATTCCAGATAAATTATATACAGAGCATTCAAGATAATTTTATAAAACAGTCATTGTCTAAGAAGACTCTCTCACCTATCACCATGTCTGGTGTGGCAATCTCCACCAATCCCGTCATTTTCCCATTGAGGAAATGGCTCACTCATTGAAAGGACTTTGTAGGACTTGAATTTTGAGAAAGAAAGAGATTGTCTTTTGAGTCCTAGCTTTCACTGTGCACATGTTGGTATGCACATGTCGTGGGCCAGTAGTCCAAGAGCGAGGTTCTGCAGATGCAAAACAATTAAGTCTCTTATTCTTCAATCTAGTTGAGAGTAATGGTAGAATATGTATCCCAGGGACTGTTAACAAAGCATTCTGATAATTAAACATGTTAGAATTTTCTGTCAGTGAAAGAAGTGCTCTGATCAGCATTCTTTCCTTTTTTCTACTGAGGGAATATTTTCCTCCCTTTCTATAACCTCAGGTAATATAAACAGAGACTCCAGTTATGGCAGAAAGATGAGAATAAATGGTTTCTTTATTTGTTTAAAGTTGCATTACTAATATTTGCACGAATGAGTAACCTTCAGGAAAGTAGTGCTGCTATCTTTTTTATTTATTTAAAAAGTTGGAAATAAGCCTAAGACACAATCTTTCTTTCAAAGTTTTCTTAAACCAATATATGTTAGTACATCTTTATGTAAAACAGGTAGATTCAGTGAATTAATAACCCAATTAGTGCGGGTGATAAGTATGTTCAAATCTATATCAGTTTTCAGTCTTTGACACTGAAGTTTAGGGATTTTGGCAAGCGTTATCAGGTGGTTTAAATAAATGGAAACAAAACAGGTACAGGAGCAGTGCCAGTTAGAACATTGGAAGGAACCCAGGGTTCAGTCATTTAATGGAGTGTTTAATATTGGAGAGCATGTTGTGATATATTTTACATCAAAGTGTTAAATATATTTGATTATTTTGAGTAATCTTTGCTGCCACTTTATAGAATGTTCATATTTCAAAAATGCATTTTACTATATGTATTCGAATGCAATTAGTATAGATTATTTTGAATGATTTTTTTCCCAGTTTACTGTACAGTGGTGCCTCAGTTCATGAATTTAATTTGTTCCATGATTCTACAAAAGATGACCACAGTCATGTCGATGCAGGGATGATGCCTCCTGTCATGTCTGTCACCTGATAGAGAGTTCACGAACAAAAACAAAATTTTGCCAAACACTTACGTTTGTGAACCAAATTGTTTGCAAACAAAAGTATCCTTGAACCAAGGTACCACTGTACTTTCAAATCTAAATTTGCTTAAAGAGAGAAATGGATTAAATTCCAAAATAATATATTTAGGAAGGCAGTGTACGTGCAAATCATTCATATTTATAAATCAAATTTGGCATTAATTCACAAATGAAGTAATGAATATATGAAATATCTAGGTTTAAAAGTAATTTAATGTTTTGTAGGCTTTAAAATATTTTTTAATGTTCAGTTGCAAAGTTAACTAAGCAAAATATTTCTTCAAAGAATTTAAAATGCGTATTCAAAATGTAAATGCAAAATATTTTATATGTAATTAATGGGAGTACCATTATGAAATTATTTTAAAACTTTTGTTTTCAGAATTTTACAATTGCGAGAGTTCATAATACGTCTTTATAGTGAGATTTTTAAAGGAAGGTAGTTATATTATGACTCATTTTTAACTACTTTATACAGACAATTATTATTTTAATGAAGGTTAAAGCTAAGGTTTAGATGCATAAAAATCTTCATTTACCAAAAAATAAAAGTTATTTCTCAAAAAAAAGTGTTTCAGTTTTTCCTATCAAGGATTTAGTAATTACCTGGGAAAAAAAAGCTAAAATGTACAAATGGTTACTTATAACATCACAAAACAATATAGACCTATTTTCTTCTATAGATGAATTGAACTATAAAAATATGTAAACATGGCAACACAATTTTACTTCAGGTCTGTGACTTTCTGAACTGGAATACCTAAGCAAATTGGGTAACCCCATCTATTTACCAGTGGCTGGGAGAAGCAAACTACCTTCCTTACAGATGTGATCTGCATAAGTTAAAGATGTTTTATCTTTCATTGTTAGTAGTTTACTGGTGAATACACATCACCATATTTTACAAAGTGAAACTTTCCTCATCTAATTAGTAAAATCACCCATTGTTTCACATTCTATCAAAAAATCTTACCTACATTGAGTAAATTTATTTTAGCTCTTAATCTTTATCATTCTGGCCATGTTTTTCTAATGAACAATTTGAGAAAAAATTCAAATTCACCTGAATTACAATGGAGTAATAAGGTTCGATTTTCCAACATTTAATGTAATATTTAAAAAACATACTTATGCTCATGATGACTCTGAGCAGATAGGTACGTTAGTAGATAGAAAGGTACAGATATCCTAAGCCCTATTCACCAGATTAAATCTGGCATGAGACATAGCATAATTTAATAAAATTTTGAGGAAATCAACTCAAGTCTCTAAGTGTCCTCAAGTAAAAAATGATAATATTGAACTTAATGACCATTCAGCCTCATTTCAGCTCTTTTATAATCTTGGAAAATGACTTTGACTTTAAAAAAAAAATTATTGGCATATATAACAAAGAATTCAAAATGTCTTGCACACATGCTCTCAATTTTTAGCTTAAGCTATAACATATAATTCAAAATCTGTGCTAAAGCTTGAGATTCAGAGCTTCATGTCTTAGAGGTGTTAGATTCATGAATCATGCATTGTTAAATTTGGAACCAGAGTAATGTTTTGTACCAAGTGGTAGCTTTAGGAGGGTCCACTGTGGTCTCTGGACATAAGAAGCAAGTAAATATCTGGGTACTAATAACCTTCTAAGAGAAAAACTGAGAATTCTCATAAGCGGGGTGATGGTTGCCTTTCGCATTAGCTTTGAGATCAACTAAACCATTGGGCTGAACTGACAGCTTCTTCTTTTTCTCCCTCCACTCTAGTGCTTTCTATGATACAATTCTCCAAAACCTTAATGTACCCTTCATGCAGAAAGATGTCTTTGAAAGTTTCATGCAGAAAAAATACAAGAGTTCTGATACTGTGAACTGGTCATAACTAAAGCATTGAAATTAAATGAAATTCTCATACATCAAACCATATGAAAATATCTGGTGTACTTGTAGATAACCTTCCTATTTAAAGACATACCAATTCAAATCTTTCAGGTAGAAGATTCAGTAAAAGGAGATCCATTGGTGGTTTGAGTTGAAAGTGAGTGAACAAATGGAAATCACTGCAGCATCCTTACTTTCCCTGGTGAACATTACATTACTCAAAATGTGTCACGTAATTTGCAGTCCCTTGATAGAAATTGGAGTGAGCTGGCAGAACACTTCAGGAAGATTGAGTGCAAGAGGACCTGTTTATGTTATTTTTGGCTCTTTTCTGGGTTTTGCTTTTATTTCTTCTCTTGAGATCAATTTCAAGTTGGTGATTCCATCCTATCCGAAAAAACAGTTTTGGAGAAAGAGATGAACAGCAGCATCAAGTAATTTGTGATATTTTGTTTCAAGGACAACCAGTATCATAATAAGCCAAAAGAATGACAGAATTAAATCTGTGATCAACTATAAATAATTTCCTAAACTGCATAAGTAGTAGAATTGAGCAATAGATTTTTTAAAAATGGCTTTTGAGCTGTTTCTTAAATTTAGAATTGGATTTTCTAGTATTTAATGTAATATTTTTATTTTAACATTTAATAATTTCTTTGCTATTTGAGAAAATAAGAAAATTTCATAGTTGAGTTTGAAATTTGAAAATTGCTCTTTTCTAATAATGATTCTAACTCTCTTTATTTTGGGTATCTGTTTTACAAAACTTAATTCTTACACATCTAATATTTTATCATAATTATTCTTTAAATTGTTTATTTGGCAAGGAACAAGGGATACTCCCAGATAGTAACCTTTAATATTTAAGATAATACACATAAAATAGTAAATATTTCAGTTTAATGTTATAAAGACTTCTAAATATTCCAAATATATATTAGCAAAATGGAACCCAGCAGAAACATGTACTTGAAAAAGTTTTGATTTCTTCCCTGAATTGTTTTTCCCTTCCTTCCTCCCAATCCTTTCCTTCTCTTTTCTAATCTTTCTCTTCCTTCTTTTTTTGTTCCTTGGAGTGTGTAGTATCCACAAGGATTTTCCCATGGATGCAGCACTATATTTTTCTGTCTTAGTTATTTTTCTCATTGCTGAGACAAAGTACCTAACAATCATAGTTAAAGGAGGAAAAGTTTATTTAGCTAACAGTTTATGGAGGTTCAATCTATAATCAGCTGTCTCCAAGGCAGGGTGGCATGGCATACAGGCATCAAGGAGTAGAAACAGTTCATGACAGGCAAAGGTAGCAAAGCAATCCAGGGAACCAACAAGTGACCTTAGCACCTTCTTTCTGCCCCTCTTAATAGTCTATCTCAGATACTAGGATTAGGGTTATGCCAAACCAATCATTGGACTGATTTGGTATTCACACACACTTAATCCCAGCATAACACACTCTATATTGAGCTACCTCTGAAAAAATCTCACCTATGACTGGATGAGGCTTTGGGGAGACATGTAAACACAAGCCATAACATTCCACCCCTGATGCCCCAGAATCATGGACATCTCTTTATGCAAAAGACATTTAGTCCATCTCTAAGAGTTGCCAGAGTCCTAACAGTTTCAGTATTGCTGAAAAGGGCAAGTTCAAAGTCTGCTCTGAGATTTAAGTCAAACTTTTAGTTTTCAGTCCCTGTACAAATAAAAAGAAAGTTAAACACTTCCACCATATAATTGGTAGACATTTCCATTCCCACAGGTACAAATAGGGTGTTCGAAAGGAATGGGAAAAAAAGCAAATCCAATATCCAACAGGGCAAACCTTAGGTCCTATAGTTCCATGTTCAGGATCCAAGGTAATTTGTGGCAAAATGTGAAATACAAATGGCATGGCTGGCTCCACCCTTATGGCACTCTCGGTGGTTGTACCTCCCACAGCTTCTCCTGATGATCCACGTTTATGATCCATGTTTATCTTCTCCTCATGATCCATGTTTATCTTCTCCAAACTTTTGTGGTCGCCAGTGCATCTTCAGCTTCACACACACACTGCTCTCTCAGGGGCACACTACCTGGCCTCCCGTGTCTTCTGAAATCCTAGTGGATGCCTTCCTGATCCCACAACTCTTGCATTCTGCATAGACCTAAAACCAGTACCACGTGGATGCTGCCAGGGTCTACCACTATCTGAAGCAGTACTTAGGCTTCCTTCTGTCTTGACAATAAAGTTAAGTGCCTATGAGCCAAATCCCAAGAACCAGCTTCCCTTGGCTACTGCCATTCTAGATCAAGGTGCTGTAGGACTCTCTTCTCAGACAGTCTTTCACTTTTGCAATTTAATGCTACAAAGTTTGCAGTGCTGCTCGTTTGTGTGTGTCCTCCAGTCACCTTTATTGCTCTCTTCTAAAATACTTTATTTCTTCTTGCTAGCCTTTTCAGCAACTAAATTTTCTTTTGTTCCATATTTGCAGGCCTCCACTTTACTGGAGCTTCTTTTCTGGCTAAACTTAAAACATTTTAAATCATTCTGCTGGGTTCTTTGCTCTTGAGTCTCAACATAGATCTGAATAAAAGCCCCTAACAGTACTCATGACTCCACCTCAACATTAGATATAAAATTACACATTAGATATTAGACTTGAAATTTCTGCAGCCAGATTAATTAGTCCACTTTCCTTAATCTCAGTTGCAGCCAAAGTCTCTGGACAGTAAAAAATGCAGGCAAACTTTCTGCCAAGGCATAACATACATTATCTGGAGTCAAACAGCTACTATAGTCCTTTTTCCCAGCAGAAACCTCCTGAGAATGCTCTTTACCAGCAGCATTTTTATCAGCATTCTGGTCTTCTGAGGTCTGACCAAAATCTTCTGTCAAGTTCAGATTAAGGTTTTCCAGGGCTGTTGTCCAGCCAGCATCTCCAAACCTTTCCAAACTTTTCCCAGAAGCCAGTTCCAAATATAGCCACAGCAATGACCCCACTTTACTGGTACCAAATTTTGCCTTTGTTACTTTTCTTATTGCTGAGACAAAATGATCAACAACCACAGTGAAAGTAGGAAAGGTTTACTTAGCTCACAGTTTGTAGAGGTTTTAGTCCATAATTGTAGAGGTTTCAGTTCATAGTTGGCTGCCCCCAAGGCAGGGTAGCATGGCATACAGGCATCCCAGAGGAAAAATAGTTCATGGTGGGCAGAAAGTAGCAAAGCAAGCCAAGGAACCAACAAGCGATCTTAGCTGCCTCTTTTCACCCCTATTTATATTCTACCTAGGCTATCAAGATTAGGGCAGTGCCAAACGAATCACTGGGCTATTTTCGTGATCACACACTTTTATTCCCAGCATAACACACTCTAGATTCAGCCACCTCTGCAAAAACCTCACCTATGAGTGGATGAGGCTTTGGGGTCACATCTAAACTCAAGCCATAACATTGTGTTTCTATCTCTGTCTGTTTTTCTCTTTCTCCTAGTCTCTCTCTCTCTCTCTCTCTCTCTCTCTCTCTCTCTCTCTCTTTCTCTCTTTCTCTGTCTGTCTGTCTCTCTGTCTCTCTCTCTCTGTCTCTGTCTCTGTCTCTCTCTGTCTCTCTCTCTTTCTCTCTCTCTCTGAATGCTTAAAGTAAAAAAAAACTTTGTTATGTTGAGACACATTGCCACTCATCCCCTTCAAAATACTTCCCCTTGCTTTGAACACAGTTAACCCCAACATTTTGCCACTTTCTGAAGCATTTTTAGAAGTTCCCTTTTTGAGATAGGACCAAAAATACTGAGTACCATCCAGTGGAAATGTAAACTTACAAAGGACTATGGTGCAGCCACATCAACCTTACTGACAAGTTCTGATACCATGTGACTTCTAGCTCTTCCCCAAAGTTCAAATGACCTTAAAAGTAAGTGTTTTGAATGGATTTGGGACTTTGGGTTACACAACAAAACTCGGGCATCCATTAACTGAGACTTTGGAACTGTTTCAGAAAATGGCAAGAAAGATGAGAAAGATGACATAAGCATGTTCAAAACAGGGAGGAGGATTTTGTGGAGAATTAGTGGCAATTTGTATTTGATTGTAATAAGATTTATATTTAAAAATTCATCATTGATTTTGATTATATCATATATATATATAAAATATATTTACATATGTAAAAATTTTCCAGAATATTTTCACTGTTCCCTTGAGGTAAACAATGTTCTACTATAACTAAATTCAATTTTTGGGTAATAATTTTCACTTTGGCAATTTGAATTTTATGGTGTCAAAACAATGGATTGATAAGAGAATAACTAGAGAATGTTTGCTAGGTGAAAATTCTTTCATAGCTGAAAATGTTCCCATTAAAATATAGGCAAATAACCAAGAATAGCACAAATTCATTTAAATATTCACAAGGAAGATTTTCTCTCCTCTGAGACAATTTAGGGTTTTCAATTTGCCAATAGCACTATATAGATAAATATTTCTAAACATAACGTTTCTTATTGTGCTATATATAATCACATTTCAAAAGGTTATTGCTTTTACCTTTGGAGACAAGAATTAAGACTAAAATTTAGAGCAGGGCATGGTGGCACCTATCATAACCCCTACTGTCTTAGAGGCTGAGGCAGGAGGATTGAAAGTTTGAGTCTTGCCTGGCCAATTTAGAGAATGAGTGAGACCTTTACTCAGAATAAAAAATAAAAAAGGGGAGTGGATGTGCCTCACTGTTAGAGTTGTCCAAGCCAAACCCTGTCCATGGGTTTATATGTGATACACTACCATATTAAAAAATAAGTATATTGATGTAATATATATATATAAAGTATAGGTATATCTATATAGAGATATATTTTATCTAATATAATATATTAGATAATATATATTCTATCTCTCTCTATATTATATATATATAATATAGTAACAAATTTGCTTTAGTAACAAATTTGTACTTACATAGTAGTTGAATGTTACTGGGCATGATATTTGTAAGTGCAGATTTTAATGGCACACTATTTATGCTTCATAATACAGAAAGAATAGAAAAATTCTCAGAAAATGTAATAGCCTCCTTCATTTTTTAAAAAACTTTTAAACAAGGTCAGATCTATTCCTTGTAATGATATCCATTTTCTCTTGGTGAGCTATGGCATCATGTATTACCATCTTTGATGGCTAAAGCATGCATATGAATTGCACAGTATAAATATGAGAAGTAACCATAATCCTTTCATTCCCATCTTTGGAAAAACTACACTGCCTAATTTACAGAGCTATGCACTAATTATTAAAAGTTATATAGACTTTGAAACTATATCATTATTCTTGTTATTACTTAAATCAGGAAGTTTGATTTTTTCCATAAAACAATGACTGTAAGCCTAGAGATAACATGCACACGCATATACTTATATATATTTTTTTTTCTGGAAAATTATATATACCAAAGGAAAAATAATGTTTAAATAAATAAAGATAAATCATGGAATACAAACAAAAATTATAATTATTTTTAGTCACTGATGTAGTGTTTAAAGGCTATTGTCAACGATGTCTACTTTGTTAAATGGACAATGTTGAATGGACGTACCATGTTTCTGTCAAATCTTGCTTTTTATCAAGCAGGATGTTATGTCACCTTCTGCCGCATTATGAGATATGGTGACTTTCAGAAATTGAACCAGGAGAGAATACCAACATATTGAAATGAAAGGTATGTCAGACTTTCAAACATTTTGTAGAATAAAACTTCAGTTACCTCATACTGAATATGTTCACGAGTCTCAGATACACACATGAATGTTTTCACACCATACTTCGTATTTTTATGCTTTGTAATTAAAAGAATACTGTGACAATTGAAGGAAAATTCATGGAGGTGAAGGAACTAGAAAAATAAATATGAAAATAAATTATGAAACATAATCATAGATATGATTATGGAGACATCTTGTGCTTAAGAGGAAATCAGAGACTGTTGTGATCTCTCTGAGAACTTTTGTAATGTTGTTCTCTCTTTTACCTGGACAATATTCATTGATTTCACATCACTTTACCTTATAGGGATTAATAGCTGTGGTCCTATCCTTGCAAGATGATAGTCATATCATGAGAAATATGTTTTAAAATAAACAAGAGAAAATCACAGGGTATAAAATTGTTTTTAGTGATTAATTATTGTTTCTATAGTACATGCTAAGTGCAGCTGACAAGTTTATTATCACAAAATGAGGTTTGATTTAAAATTACTAAAGGCATGACATCTGATCTGATTCCAAAAACTGTGAGATGAAATGCTTCATTTTTTATTACATTTAAATGTAGTTTTTTCCTGATAGTCTTTCAAACAGTATGAAGTCTGGCCAGTGCAATATTCAGGTTTACTTTGGGCATGGTTTGACTGTAGGGAGTAAGTGACTGTCACTTATATTTTCCCATTTTCATAAAGAGTTATTATACATGTCAATAGCTTCTAAAGTTTAAACTTCAAAGGAAGATTGGTTGAATTTGGAGTCCTTTCATATCCAGTGTTAGGGAAGGGTGTTCTTTATCAGTGTATCATCATTTAACTCATTTCATCCATGTCATTGCTGACAGGTAGTTTTCTGATGCTGGAAACTCCCTTTGAGTCATATGAAGGACTATTAGGGGGCCAGAGACATCATGTGCTGGGTGTGTTTCCTCCTACCTCATGGCTTTAATTCCTTTTAGAATTGACAATGCTTCCTGAAGGCACTGAAGATCAGTAAGCAAAACCCAGATTTCGGGGACTATAAGTAAAGGGCATCCAGATGTAAATGAAGTGAAGTCCAGCCATGCACCATTTAGCTATGCTACATGTTCTGAGAAATGTGTTCTGAGATTTTGTCATTGTGAAAGTACACAAAGAATATTCACAAAGACAGGCAACACATGAGGTAGTTCAATCGTTATATCCACCATAGTGTACATGGTTGATTGTTGTGTGTCATATAAGTATTATGTTACAGACAGATATCCCTGGAGATTAAAACATTTTGAATTCTTAAGGAATAGGGGCTGGGGATTTAGCTCAGTGGCAAAAGCGCCTGCCTGGCATGCGCAAGGTCATGAGTTCGGTTCCCAGTACCGGAGAAAAACCAAAAAAAGAAAAAAAAAAAAAAGAATTCTTAAGGAATAATTCTAATTCTTTAAAAACATTGTGAGTAGCATATGCATGTATGTTCATATGTGCACATGAACATGGATACATAGAAATAACATAAAGGTGTTTGACCTTATAAAAATAGGGACATAATAATGGTAATTCAGAAAACTCAATGCTCAGTAAATACTTTCAGTAATGAACTTCTAATGTTTCAAGTACTGATTAGCTAAGTTTATTTTCATAACATTAGGTAGTACCATACCTCCATTCCGTAGATGAGGAAACAAGGTAATATGCATAAGCATAGGTAGCAATGGAAGAGCCAGAATTTGACTTTGAATAATCTTACTTAAAAGAAATCCATGTGCTTGATCACCACTCCAAGCTGCTTAAAAATTCCACCACATAGTAAAACTCAAGTCCTTGTAAAAAAATGGTTGAATAAAATAAGACAAAACTCTGTTGAAATGATTTACTTAATATTTGAGTGAAAATTTTAAAAAATACTTTTAATGCATACTTTTCTCATCAAAATAACAAGATTCAAGATCACAGTCAGAAAGTAAATAAAATAAAAATAATTATATTTAAGAAAGAAGATTCTAAAAAATTAGGCTAGAAGAAAGAGAACTAATTGCAAATATTTAGCAGAAAATTTTGAGATACTAAACTTTCATGAAGGAGATAATTCTCTATCTTAAAAACAAATTACAGCAGTACATAGGAAGGAAAAAAGTGTAACAAGATACTAAATTGGCTATAAGCAGAGATCTGAAAAGCAAATACCATAGCCACCAGGAATGGAATTCAAACCAGACCTTAAGGGAAAAAATTTAGCAAAATGAAAATGACCCACAAAAAGTAAAATGAGAAATAAGATGCAAACCCAGTTATAGAGTGTGTGTGCATGACTCACACACATCAAAACAAGAGAAAACCTAAAACAGCGGCAACACATTACCTGATAAAATTACTTGGTTGCATAACCTCAATTGTTTACTGTCTCATTTAGAAGTTGTCATATTTACAGTGAATTTGCATTGAAAGTTACTTCTACTTAGCAAAACTTTTGTCAACATACCACAAAAGTGAAAGTAAAGATTGCAAACTTTCTCTAAATGTTTTAGGGAATCTATTAAAGAACTAACAGTTAGTATGCAAATTGCAAATTAGGGATCCCGAGTGAACTAATTAATTAACAAATTCTCATTTGTTAAGCTGAAGTGAGGTGATCTGTTTAATGAAAACCACAGCTGTACAAAAAGGGGGAACGACATTGGAGTCTTTTCATTAAATCAGACAGAGCCTAATCAATGAATATTTGTGACATAACTGCCATATAGTTCTGATGCTGCATTTACTATTGTATAAAATGCTAAACATTCTATTCTGATTTTATATTGAGCAATTAAACAGCAGGAATGGCCACTCATAATTCAAACTTAATTGTCTTTAAATCCTAATCTCTACACAGTCTGCTAAATGGAGTACTATTGATTACGTGATCTACAGTTAAATCGATGACATGAATTCAATAGCAGAAATTAAAGGTTAAACCAGAATTTTGCTAATAAGTTCATGTCAAGTATACTCCTTACAAAATGTATCCTCCTACTTTTGAATTGTCCCACAATCTTCAATTTTAAACCTTGAGAATTTACAAATCTTGGGTCAGAGGCCCTAGGACTTTCCCTGGAGAGTGAGGAAAGGAACAAGAACCTAGGTAAGTAAGTAATAAAATGCTCCAGGTTTGTTTCTCCTGGGTTAAAATTTATCTCTTTGGCATCACGAAGGACAGATCAACGTAGGTTGTGAAAACAAACACGATTAGCGCTAATGCAGCATATGTTAACACTGCAGCAGCCTAATGATGAATGGGCTGTGAACGATACCAACACCTGTTCTTGATGGTGATGCGTGACACCCAACCCCAGCAGGGTAATGAGAGCTCAGGCACAAGGGTGCGAGTCTCCCTGACTAGATCACTTTATGGACTTGTAGCGTTCCCATTGTCTCTCTCGCAGTCTCTTCTCTGTGTGCCTCTTCACTCGTTTATTCATTCACAACTTCACAGTTGGCTTTGAGCTGTGGATATCCAGATGTAGGGGCTGCATGAATTGGCCACATGAGACATATTAATTTACCCCAAGTCTAGGCAACTGGCATATGTGTTTCCACACCAGAATAATTCCTTCTAAAATGCCATTATTTACTTGGCTCTGATGTTGATTGAAATTTGCAGGCATCTGAACTTGACTGGCCCTTGATTTGGCTATACTTAGAGGTATTTTGATAATCTCAAAATAAAACAAGAATATCTGAACATGTGTGATGGTGAGTATTATACTCAATACATAAAATACTCAACATAAGTTTGAGTACTATATAAAGTGACAAACGATAAGAAATAGAATTCTGACATCTTCTTCCAGTCATCTTTCTTTTTTTTCTTTTTTTTTTTTGGTTTTTCTCCGGTACCGGGAAGCGAACTCACGACCTTGCACTTGCCAGGCAGGCGCTTTTGCCGCTGAGCTAAATCCCCAGCCCCCCAGTCATCTTTCTGAAAAGAATAAATGCCATACCTATCTAGAGCTTCAAAAACCTTTAATATTCTTTGTTATGTTATATTTGATTCCATGCACATGTTGTAAATATTTGTTCATACTTACTTTTTATCTCATTTTATTTCTGGTTCTCTTCTTCTCTACTTCCAATCTTAGTTGATAAAACTTTCTTTGCCATTCCAAATTTAATTCTTTTTCCTGTGGGTAAATCTTTCATAGCTTAGGGGCCTTATGTATACATTATTTCTTCTCTCATTTAAGCTTATTACTCTTATTTTAGAATCTGACACTTTTGCTGTAACTTCAAATTTGTTCAGTCTCCCATTCTTAAAGAATAGTATATTTCCAATCCTTCCTCCTATTTTATTCCCTATTTTATATCTTTTCTATTTCCTATTTTATATCTTTTATTATTTAACTGAGGGGAATTAATTAGGGGAATGTCAGTATTTCAGACTGTCAAAAAATTTACACATGCAAAATTTATTTACTATATTTCTTTGTAGTTTTGCTTAATATTTTTCTAAGTGGCTAGGTAGTCATTTCCAGAGATAAGGACAATACTTGTTTTATTTTCAAAGAGAATGTACAAGGTAGGTGATAAGTAGGTTTTAGAGATACATGTTGTAGATTCAAAACCTCTATTACCAAGTACTAGCTGAGTGACCATAGAGAATTTCTTACCCTCTCTATTCTAGTTGTCTCATCAAATAATAATATATAGTTCATAAACCTGTTGTGAGAAAAATTAAATTAAAATATGTATTAATAGAGGGGTGTTAATTAATATATATTATAGAGGGATGTAAAAAGTTTTAACATGTGGTAAATGCCCAGTGTACTTTTATTACTACCTCTGTAACCTTAGAAATTGGGATATGTATTCACATGTATGACAGAGTACTACCTGATACATAATATATCAGTTCTCAATAAATATTTTATACATTGCTGAATGAAATCAATTAATGAATGATTCATTTAACCCAACTAATATTACTATATTTTTAAAATATTTACTTCTTTTATTTACCACATTAGTAGGACATTTCTTCTCAGAACTCCGTCTTTATCCATGGAACAGATTTCCATTTTCAGCTTCTCTATATTAGTAAGTGGAAAAGTTAATATGCAAATTATATCCTGGGAAATTAGAAGATTTTTAAGGGTGATTGGAAATGAAGTTGTTAATGTATTGTCTACCTCTCCCTGCTTTTATTTTTATAACATTAAAAATGTATTCTCCATGTAACAGTAAAAAATTCATTTAAAATATGTCAGGCATGGTTTTTCTTCTGTTTCTGCAGCTTCCTACTTAACTAGAAAAAAATCCATATTCTACATAGCCTTCCTATTTCTCCATGCCCATCTGTAATCGTACGTCCCACCTGGCAAACTACATGAAGTCCCAATGGTTCTCCCTTTTGAAGAGGCCAGGCTCATTTCTGCTATTGCCATGCGATATTTCTGCCTCTCCTTTTACCTGGGGTTCTCACAAAGCTGACTACTTCTTACTCAGCCTCTGCTGAAATGTTCTTTCTGAAAGCGATCTTCCTTAACCTGCACCCCACCACACACAGACATTCATTCATACATTCCTGCTTTATTTTTTGTATCATAATCAGAAGTTATCATTTCAATATATTGGTTTATTGCTTATTATCATCTCTCTTTACTGCTGGAATGCAAGTTCCATGATGATAGAGACCTTGCCTGTCTGATTCAATACTTTAGCCCACACCTGTCAAATTATAAGTGCTTAATAATTATCTGTTAAAGTGGAGCCACACCAATAAGACCTTTTATGCCATGCTGTAGAACGGAATTGTATCTCAATGGCAACAGAAACCGTCAAGAAATGGTTGTACTGAAGATTGAAACACACATTTAAGAAACTTTTACAGAGAAAGAAGTATCTTAGTCATTGAAGAACTGAAGATATTTGGAAGAAAGGGAAGGTACATTTCAGGGAGAAGTCTTGAAGTAACTGGATGGTCAAGGAAACCATGAGGAATGCTGTGTGTTCAAAGTTTCATGAGACAGTTTCCTTTTGGCTGGTAGTGGTGGAAACATTGAAAAAGAATCCCAATATAGCCTATCCTTTCTTGGCAATGTGATTTGAAATTGTCTTTTTGCAAAAGTGTTCTTTGAAAAGTTCCACAACTTCATGAGAAAAATCGTCTTTGGTATATCAAGATCCTTTTGGTCCTTTATACCCAATTTAAGAACTCAACGCTTCCTAAGGCTCTCCCTGATTGTAGGGACAGACGGCTATACCTGGTGACAGATTGACTCATCTCCTTCATTTTCCATGAACTCAGTTCCAAAGAGGCAAGGACATTACTGAAATCCCAGTTAGGACTTGAATGCATATGTTCAGAGACTATCCTTAAAATGACTTCTTCCCCACACAATTTTAAGTCAGTTTTCAATCATTTTAAATGTTTTCATTACCCACTAAAAGTTTTTAAATAAAAGGCATAGAAATAATTTTTAAATTGCTCCTCTGTATGACTTTGAACTGACCAAATAAGTGTTTTCTCCTGCATAAATTTAATGGACATCTTATTTGTAATAGAGATAAAGGTACTAGCACTCACTCAGGCATATCAACAAACTATTCTTTGCCCTCTTAAAAATCTCTGTTGTAGCTAATAAAGAGTTCTAATAACAAGTATTAACCATTGGAAATTGTTAGGGACCACACATACTATGTAAACAAATTTTGTAACTAACACTAGCATTGGTGTTTATTTTTGCAATTTTAAGATTTTATTGGAACATCTGTGGAATGTAAAATAACAAAAGCCTCAAAATAAAACATTCTTCCATTTTGTTTGAGGAAAAAAGATACATAAAGTCTTATTAAAGAACAAAAATTTTTTAATATATTTATTATGTGTAAATGAATCTCTTTACAATGTCCACTTGTCTGCTAACAAGCTGTATCCAATATAAATTTATAGTATCTGTAATATTTATACTATTGCTCAGTTAAAATTTTCCCACAGAAAGACTAAAGGTGTTCGTGAGAGATGCCAAAAAATATCTTAACATTAAAACAAATGCGAATCACGAATTATTTGGAATTCTTCATTTCTAATATTTGGAAGATTCACAAAAACTAAATCCCAGGTTTCTGTTTTTGGTACATTAATACAGTAGCTGTGACTGTGACAATATACAAAGGTCAGGGTTCTTTTGAGAAGATTTAAAATTCCTCTACAAAAGTTTGTTTCAGGGAAAAACCTTATTTGCAATATTTGTGAGATATAATGCAGGTAAAGATTCAAAACAAAACGAAGTACAGCAAAGACTGGATTCTATTTCTCGGCTGGAAGGAGCATTCCAGTGCCCTTGTCTTCGCACTGTCCCTAAGTGACCTTTGCCTGATAACTGACCAGCTCGCTCTCACTTTCAAAGAGCCAGCTCTGCCAGCCAAGGCAAAAGATATTTCAGTGTAATTTTCTACACTGACCACCTGTCTTTTTCCATATTTAGATATAATTTGTGCTGCTAAATAAGGTTGTCCCCTAGTCATAGAGACTAAACTCTGCATTTCAAACAGATACTTTGTTTATAACCGCCTTAAGTCATTAGTACTCGGCACAAAAAGCCTGGTTATTTTAAGTACGAAAATTTAGGTAAACAAGCAACAGAATTTTCCCTCTTTATTTAATGCCCTTTGGCGAAACCTCAGGATGTTGCCATTTGAATTGCCCTGATGTCCTGTCACAGCCTTCAGCAGAAGCAGTTTCTGAGTTCCCCCTTCAGCATAGACTGGCGCTCCAACGCACTGACCGCGGGACCCTCACGCGGCGGCCTGCCAGCACCACATCTGAGGCTCCCCATGTTTGCAGGCCTCGGCTGCTTTCCGTGCTTGCTCTTTAGTGGGTTTCCTCCCTCACCACCTCTGAGAAAGCCACAGTGTCCAAAAAAGAGGAAGCGGCCAGAGTCAACAGGCAGTGCCCTCCATACCCTCTCACCGCTCCTGTCTCCAAGCCACCCCTCCAGGCGGGGGTCAAGATGCAGAATAAAAGATCTTCCATCGGACCAAGGCTTACCTATGTTTCTGGCTTTCTTCGTGCTGTTAATATTTTGAAGAAAACATTCTCTTTTCTTACGCCATTTTTCCTTTTTACCAATTCCAGACCTACTGTTCTTCCAAGTGGTTGTCCAATATATATCTGCATATTTGAATATGTATTACATGTATGTAAACAAGCACACAAATACATAAGTGTGTACATGCATATCACTACATATGTAAATATACACACAAATATGAATACAGTTATGTAATTACATGTGTATGTATTTACGTATACATACAGTATGTATTCTCAAATATGTAGGTATTCATGTTTGTTTTGGTTAGTAATTGCATTTAGCCTCCTCGTCTGGGAGCTACCTTTTGCTACCATATTCAGTCCACTGACAAAATTATAACAACCTTCTCATTTAATTCAATTGTATTCTCATTTTTGATACTTTTACTCTATTCTGACTTCATTCTAGTGATGTGATGCTTCAGTGATAACTCTTTTCTGATAACTGTGTTATTTCTTTATTTTGTATCACTTCAGAAGAAGGAATTTGAAGGCTTATGGCCAAAAGGCAAGAGAGAGAATGTGATAATCATTGAGTGCCTTGATTTTTTTTTTGGTACCAGGACTGGAACTCAGGACCTATGCTTGCCAGGCAGGCGCTTATGCCACTGAGCTATCTCCCTGGCCCAGTGCCTTGATTTGTTCAACCCAAACACGCAGAAGCTGTCAGATATGAATCAGGACATTGTGCCCGTATGTCCTGGCACCAAATTCATGGCCAGTAAAATGAAATTTGAGTCTTCAATCCATTAGCAAGAGTTCAGAAATGAAGAACCTTTAAACACGTTTACTCTTGGTAATTCAGATGTAGTCTAAAATAGTTGTCATAAATATGAAAACAAAGAATATAAGACTAAAATACTCAGAGAGAATGGCTGAATGAATGCAGAAATCTTTTCTTTAAAACTGAAAGGAAAAATTTCAGTAAATAGTATAGTATAGTATAGTTACTCTTATTAAATTCTAGAAATACTAACATGACTAAAATTTTGTTCTAACCTCCTCAAAGCTCAGTTGTTTGTAAAAAACAAACACTAGCAAACAACTAGACCCTGCACATATGGCCTAAATCTTTAAAAATCCCAAAGAAGAGCCATGTATTCTCTTGGGAATGTAGTGGGTATTATCCAGAAAGCAGCTCTACTTAACCTTCCTGAGAAAAAATGTCTGTCAAGAGAAGAGGAGCTAGAACAACCCTCTGCAAAAGGCATTTTTTCTCTATAGACTCCAGTATTAGATGTGCATATTTGTTAGGGTCCTCTAGAAGAACAGACTCGATTATGCACGGGTTTTGGGTAAGCTCACAGAATCAGAGGTGGGACAGTTCAACATGGGAATCTGCTCATGAGAGATCCAGAGGACCTAGTGGCTTCTCAGTGTAAGATACTGAAGCAGCGAAACAACACAGATCAAGGATGCAGTGCAAGTTCAAGACTGAAGGCCTAGGAGCTGGGGATTTAGCTCAGCAGCACAGCGTCTGCCTGGCAAGCGCAAGGTGGTGAGTTCGATTCCCGGTACCGGAAAAAAAAAAAGAAAAAAAAAAAACTAAAAAAGACTGAAGGCCCTAAAGCTGCATGGAGAGTTGCCGGTATAAGTCGGCACTGAAAGGCTGGAGAAACCTGAGTCAGATACTCGCAGTCAGTAGGAGCAGCAAAAGATGAACACTCTCAGCTCAAGCAGAATGGAGCTTTTGAAATGCAGACTGACTTCCTCTCCCCACTCTCTCCATCCAGTCTGCAAGTCTCCTGCATTGTGCCATCCACAACCAGCCTGGATCTTCTACCTCAGTTCGTTGGCCTATGTGTCAGTCATGTCTGGAAACACCACACTAGCACACCCTGAAGTGTGCATTGCTACTTCCCCAGGGGCTTCCTAATCCAGCCAAGTTGACATATCATGATTAGCAGTCAAAACCTGTCTCTTGATCAGGCTCTCTTCTTATGAATGTAGGTTAAAGCAGCTATTTCTGTTCTTTCCTTCAACTCCTGACTGCAACCTGTTTCACATACTTTTCCTGGAACATCACTGTTCTCTTAGCAGTCACTGCTCTCTCTTGGCTTCGGTCCCATTTCTGTTTTGTCTACTTATGATAAGCACCAAGTGACAGCTTATCTAGCAGTTTATTTTTGCAAAATGGAGATTTTACTAGTTCTGCATATGTCCTCTGTACATTCCTACTTCTTTCCTTTCTCAGGTAATTACATTGATCAAATTGTTGACCTGTCCAGCACCATTAATAAAAACTACTTTTGGTGACATTGTTTGATGAAGATCACAAAGACCTACTTTTCTGAAGCATTGTTGAACTAGAAGTTCTGGTGAACATGTGGCCTATGTCTTTAGGGGTAACACTGGTTCCATCAACATGAGCAATAGGATTATTCTGCTTTGTTTGAACATCCTACAGCCTGTTCAGAAGATGTCATCAAGGTGAGGCTTTGTGAAAAGAACAGAACAGATGAATTGAGTTATTTATTCTTGTAAACACACATAAAAATTTTAACTGAGATTATTTTAAAGCTACACTGTGCAGTCCTTACATTTACTGCTTATTCTTCCTTTTAAGTTATTGATGAAACATTAGAAAGGGGATCCTGAGAAACAAAACGAAACAAAGTAATCATTACTTACCATTTCTATGTGAAGCCTGTTTCATGGACTTCTGAATTTCCAAATGATACCCTCACTGTACCCAGTGCCATCGTGGGCTCCATGGAACATTTTGCTTTAAAAAAGGGGATCCATCTGATACAGGAATTGGAGAAAATTCTCTGGGAGTACAGTTGCTGAAATCATATTAACTGCACTTTTGTTTGGTGTATTTCATTCCTATTAACTAGTGGGGGAAATCCAATCATTTGCAATTTAAGAGAACTGTCTCTTTTTCAGAACTTTCTATTGTGGCAGTTAGAGGAATAGAACAGACTGATGATGAAAATGATGGAAGGAATATTGATAAATTGCCTTGAAAATTGGAGGGGAATAATCTGATGTTTTAATTGAAAAATCTTCCTTCATCTTTTAGGACATAAGCAGAGAGTATATGACTTTTGTCTGGATGGTGCATATCTATGTTAATCTGTTTTTAACTACTTACATTGTTGAAAATCTAACATGATTATAGAGTTTATCTTTTCAGTTTTGTAATTTTATTAAATTAACCTCAATATGATAAAACCTGTCATGAAGCAATGTAGAAGTTCTCCGACATCTTCTGATTTTCCATCTTTCAGTACCCCTAAATCAGTGCATGTCCAGCAGAATTTGTACTATGAATTTGACCTTTTCCAGGTTGGTGATGAATAGTTTGCGCCCCTCTTGTGGTGTTAGAGATATTGAGACTGAGTTCTCATTCCATCACTCAAACACAAGAGTAAATCCATCGGCTACCATAGGTGCACCATACTGTTTTGCCACGATGCGATATTCAGATACATTTTCAACTTCCAAGAGTTTCAATAACCGCATTATATACTGAGGAATAGCTACAACAATAAAGATCACAGTTTAATACAGGTCAGATGCTATTGTAAATATTTTACATGTCAGAAAGTAACAGAGAGAGCCCAGATAATTTTGGTGACTTACATTAAGTGTATTGTCTTGTGATGAGACAAGGGCTTTAAGATGAATTAAAATATTATTTTAAATGAGGTCCTTAACTTATGAGTGATATTTTGTATTATTGTTGAATAGTGTTTCCTTAGGGGGTTATTATTGATTAAGAAGTATTTCAATTAACTTCTAATTTCTAAGCTGAAACCCTTATCAGTTTAATGGACCTGTTCACTCTTTCCAGTTGAGCTTTCCTGCTCCTGAATGTTGCTCCTTTACAATAAGGACACTTCTCTTTTAAAAAGACAGGGCATTTAGTGGGGAGTGCGCTACGGAGCTTCATGCCCTATGATTGCCATGTCTTAAACTAGCAATATTAAAAGAAATAAACATCAGGTGGTCTCATGGGGATGTTCTGACTTAAGTCTTTGAAACCTAGGCACCCATTGTGACCAAAAGATTGGTTGCTTTGATGTTATTTCAATGTGATTCTGCAATTTTACTGCTTGCCAATGTTAGGCTTTTGGCCACATACTCATTTTCCCTTATTATAAAGAATTCTTCCACATGGAAATTGCCATACTAAAATACATACTGGAAATTACAATTTATTATGCTTTTAGGTGTGTATCTTTGAAGAGTTTTGCAATGGAGAAAATGTAAAAGGCCCTTTCTATTTTTTTCTCTAAATGAAGACATTAGCTTTACAAAATTCAAAATAATTGGTTGTGGAAAAGTTATTGAAAGTAATATATATGCATATTTTGCTCATAAGGTGTTTTTTAACATTAATTGATAATTTATGTTTAATAAATATATTTCTTTTAGGAACAGTATTTCAGCAAGGGTTTTAATGCTAGTTTTTAGAAATATATTTATGCCAGCTATAGATTGTTCTTTTACTGATCTATATTAAAATAACATTATTTTAGTGGTTATTAAATTATTCAAAAATTATATATTATACATTGGGAACTAGCAACAATGTTTAACAAAAGCAAACTGCTAATGAATTTTAAAACTTGTTCTGTTGGAGAAATGTATAGCTACTAGCACTTTTCCAAAAAGAAACATAATTTTTTAAGCAAAATACTTCTTCCCCATCATAAAAAAGATGCTAACTAGTACAAAATTTGCTTTTTAGATATCTGCACTCTTTCAAAAGCTGAATATAACATACATACAAGAAAATTATCTCATCTGATATCCAGCTGACATGTGGTGTTTTGCTAAAAGTTGTTTTCACTGAATTTTAAAATGTGAGATTGCAAGGGCTACCTTTCAGACTGGGAGAAAAACAAGACCTAAGATATCAAAGCACATTTCTCTAAATTATTTTTCCTAGAAGTAGAAAATATTTATCTAGGTCATATTCATTATTGTTTCTGGAATAGGAAAATATGATCTCAATTTAATGTCATACTTTTTAGCTTGCCTTTCCTTCCCCAAGATACCCTTCCTCCTTTTCCTGACAGAAGCAGTTTCCAAAGGATTGGTTATCTATAGATTACTGGGAAAATTTTCTGAATTTTACTTCATGTAGTTAGTTTCCATTTTTAGATACACTAAAATTTTGCTCTTTGACTTTGAAATGTTTTGTGGCAAGCTGACCCAAATGTAATTTATTAAAAATATAAAATTAACTATAAGACATTCTTTACCATGTTTGTAGATTGGACAATTATACATTAATTGGTTATCTATCTGAACGCGATGTGACTATCAATCTTGTGTTAATCTGTTTTCTGATGCTGTAACAAATGCCTTGCATAATCAACTTCTAAAGAGACTAGCTTTATTGTGGGTCATTATTTTAGACTCCCCTGCCTATGGTTAGGAAGACTCATTGTTTCTGGTCTTTGGTGGGGGTTTGCATGGCAATAGTGGGGAGCACTATATGGCAGAGAGAAACGGTTCTCCTCATGGTGAGCAGGTGAAACACACACATATACATGTGCACGTGCACACGTGCACACACACACACACACACACACACACAAAACCAGGGTCCCAGAGTCTCTTTCCAAGGCATTCTGGTAATAACCCAGGACTTCCTAATGGGCCCCACCTTTCGAAGATCTCCCCACCTCCCAATAGTCCCCTGGGCAGGGGACCTCAGGGGACACTTATCTCAACCATAGGAAATCTCAACGTGATGTTTTTATGTGACTTAGTAAAGTGCTGGAAAAATTTTAAATTACATATATATAAATAACTTACATGAAATAAAATTATATGTGTGAATATTATATTTTTTCAGTGGCTTAACAATATAGCTCCACTCATTTTACAATTAGTTTTGAAAATGTACTCCTTCATTAAATAGAAATGCTTTCAATACTCCAACAAAAACGCTCAGCATCTAAAAGTATGTGTATGTCTAAATTCTTGGCACTTATTTAATATTGCTTGACTAACTAATATTCAAGATGACTCATATATTTTAAATACTCACAGCTCTTTGCAAATTAATGATAGCTTAAATAAAACCTTTATACTAGTTTCTCTTTTCTGTTTTGGAATGTCAATTTCACTATGGGTAAATGCTCCTAACACTTTAGTTTGATTTCTCTCCTTGATTGTCAGAATACTGCAGCCCTAAATGATGTTGAAATTATTCGCAAAAATTTTTGCTTAATAATAATCTGTTCAAAGTAAGCTTATTTTTCAGATTCTAAGTTTAATTGATAAAAGACTATTTTTTGAATGGCAGAGAGTATATTCAACCATTTTATGACCATAGTGGTACTATTCCACACAAGTACACAAACACATAGAAAAAGAATATGAAGTATTATTTCAAATAATTACATATTCTTACTATTTAAAATTTAATTTCACACATTCTCCTAAAGGGAAGAGGAGTACGTCTTAATAGTTTCTTACCTTTGTTAGAAAAACGTGCCATATTTTATGTATTTTATTTACTATGGGTTTTTTACTCTCAGTTAAAAAATCAGAGTTGCCTCTGATTCTAATATAATTCATATTTAAAATATACCATATATCTATTAAGTATGACTCATCAACTTTCTGAAAATCTCTTCAAAGAAATGGAAGGCACTCAATAGCAATAAGAAAAAAATTAATAATGAACAAATACACAAGCTTACCATTACCCTGAAAATCCCTTGAACAATCTGATCTTAATCGATACATTTAATTTCCTAATTTTGATCATCTCCAAAGGAAAGCTTGACACATTGTGAGTAATCTAATTTTCTCCTTTTCAAGTTTTATCAGGAATACAAAGAAAGTCTGAAATTGTTTCACAATATCATCTATAGAAATTTAGCTTAATGCATCATACAGAGTTACTGGGGGCACAGATATAGCTCAGTGGCACAGTGCCTGCCTTGCAAGCATGAGGTCTTGTGTTTGATTCCTGGTACCACCACCAAAAACCCCAATAATACAGAGTTATGTACAATAATAAAAACTTCAAATAACTCAAATGTTTGATATTGAAGTTTTGCTTTAATAAACTGCATATTGTACAGGTATTATGATATCAAATATAATTTTCATAATTTTTGATATTTGACATGTAGAAAAATTTAAATGTCTGAATATTACTTCCAAGGAAACCAAATGTTTCCAAGTGGTAGAACAATTTGGTCTGTATCTGTGAATCTTTTGTTTGTAAAAAATGATTTTTACTTAAACTTTTAAATTAGAACTATGATACCCTGAATTTTACACCATTGTACAATACATACTTAATTGCTAGTCTCTTAATATTGTGCCATTCTGAAGAACTGCTTGAGATTAAGGCAAGAGTAAGCCACTCATATCTGCAGGTGCTGTGTGTGCAATATTTGATTGCTATTTCTGCAATCACCATATATGGTAACTTGTGTGAATCATACAACCAATCCTTCCACTTGTGTACAATAAGGGCTGATCAAGCATTTACTACTGATTAGATGCTCCACTGTTCTGTGTGGTCTAGTCTTGTGGGACCTTAAGCCAAATGAAAAGGACAAGACCATAAAATAATTCCAACCTATTAAACATGCTGGGAAAACAATGAAATAAAAATAACTGACCAACTTGAGTGTATTCATTGGGATTTTTAATGAAAATAGTTGAAAAGCCACGCGTTAAACTACATTATAAAATTTAAAAAGGTATAGGTAAGACAGAGGCTCTTAGTAGTTCCTACTTATATTGATCTTTACATGAATATAAGTAAATTTATCTTTACATATTACATCAACTCTTGGTCATCATATTACATATTTATAACATTTTATTGATTGCAAAATATTCCATTAGATACATATATCAGCATTTATTATTGTTAAACTACTAAGTGTTTACCAAAGTGCATCAACTAGCAGAGTTTTCTGTATATATTAGAAGATTTTTTTAAAATACCAGTTGTAATTCACTTATTCAAAAAATTTTTATTAAACATCTTTTGCATACCAAATACAAAACTGAAAGAAAAAGATGCACTTCTCTGCCCTTGTGGGTCCTGTATTTTAGTGACAGAAGTATGTAACAACAATATAAGTAGATAAACTGTATAGATTACTGTAACTAAGTTTGAAAACTACAGCAGAAAAGAAAATAAACAATGTCAAGGGGAGCAAAAATTATAAGTAGGGTAGTCAGTGAAAAGCTTACTGAGGAGGTAAATCATAAGTGATAATTTGGAAGATCCAGTGCCTAGTCTTATCTATATCTAGCAGGAAAACATTCCAAGCAGAGACAGAGAGGTTGTTTCTTTCTGGAGAGGAAACTGTCTAGAAGGCTGGCATTTCACTCCCAAGGTAAGCAATATGCAACAAAAAGGAAACACACATTCCTGCTAAAGAAGAACAAGCCTAAACTTGCTTTAGTATACCCATTGTTTCTGAAATCAAAATAATAGTATTTATAAGAATTCTTATACTTTAAATGCAAATATTGTTCCACCCTGGTCATCAAACTCTACTGAAAATACTTTCTAAATATTATGAAAAACAGTAGTTTCTCTTTGTGAATTTGGTACTATAATGGAGAATGAAGATTAACAAAATGGTGAAAAAAATGTAATGGCAATCTTTGGAGACTTGGAAAGACATTAGATGTATCCTTTTTTCTTTAAAGAGAATAATAAATAATAAAAAACATTAGAAATGCTACAGAATTTCACTATACAAGGTGATAGGAATTCAACAATAGATGTTATATTGCATATTGTCTTCAAATTAGTTGTTCAGATTACCAGATATAAGCATGTAAAATTGGTTAAAAAAAATAAAAAGAACTAAAAAAAATTTAAGTATTGACTGTTCCTTTCAAAAGACCAGTAGAAATCAACATTATAATTATCCCAGCTATCCTGTGTGTGTATAAATATATATATATATATATATGTGTGTGTGTGTGTGTATATATATATATTTTTCCTTCCTTCATTCTTTCTTTTCTCCTTTCCCTCATCTCAGTTGTTCCTTCCATTTGAGAAGTTTCTCTCCTTCTGGGTAGATGTATTCTTATTAGGAGCAGGAGAAGTAAGACTCATATATTCTTAACATATTTCAATTTCTACAATAGAATTGGTTATTCCAATTAAGTCAACTCTTATTTGTATGTGAGGATCTTTCTGTAGAACTCCAGTAGAAAAAGGGTGTTAGGAAAAGGATGCTGAAAAATCCACAAAGAAAAACTATAGTAAAATGTACATTCTGGTTTCTTTGGAAGAATACATGCTACCTGCCCAGTGCCATTAATTTGAGGAAGTATAACCTTGCTGTTTTTTAACTGAGTGGCTACAAACCAAAAATAATTCTGACTGTGTAAATAACATGATGAAAATACTAACCTTTCTTTAGTTAACATATGTTTAAGAACTATGACTTATCAGCAAATATAAGTAGCTTTAATTTCAAAATCCCTCCTATAATCACAAAATATAAACTACTCAACAAAATACTCTGATGATTTTATATTGAGATCTTGAAATAAAATTTTATGTATTAATATTTTTGGTAGAACAGTATCTTTCTGCTGACTCTACTACTAAATATTACATAGCTTTCACTTTACAGAACAATAATGTTTAGAATAAAAATCTGGACCGTCTTTTTTAATCTTAATACCTGAAATCATGGACCAGTTTCAAAGCATTGGGATTACCAGTTATATTTTATGGAGCTATATGTTATGGTGCTCCTGAAATAGGATGTATAGATCTGTAAAGTACATGAATATTCTCAGCCTTTGCTCCATTTTATACTTTTATTTGGCAATTTATATGGTACTTTGCTTTCTTGGTTTTCTATTGCAGTGCTTTTATTTTAATACCAGCATCAACTGAGCATTGCAAATGATTGCACTAAGTCATTAAGTGAATAAAGTTCAGTTTTCCAGTTGAAAAACCACTTTTGTCTCCAGAGAAAGTGGAAAGAAAAGACACATCTTTTAATGACTTTTCCTTTTGGCAATTGCCATTTTAAGAGACACTTTTATAAGTAGAGAAAGTTATCCAATAGATCATATTACTTAAAGAGTTGAAACTACAATAATATGTGTGCAAAAATCTAGTTGTTTTGGAGAAATTGTTTTATTCCTCATAGACCTTTGTTTAAGCTGTTCCTTGCAGTACCTGCTATACAGTACTTAAAATCTGGCCCAGAAAAGATGCATTTGTTCACTGTTCTACAATGTGTGCTCCCTGGAATACATATATTACTAAATCTCTTCTGGATTTATGTGCCAGTGTATCTTATCTCCCTTCCCACCAAATGCCATATTTCTCATTAGTGTCCTGGAATTCTGATACCTTCTAAAGCAAAGTAATCTGAATCTTTCTTAGCCCAGCATTTCCCAAATTTATTTAGTGGGAGAATGCTTTCCTACATCAGACAAATTAACATGCTCTGAGACTATTATTTCATGTGCAAGTGCAGTTAAAATACCTTAGCAACTCCTGCTAAAATGAAATTCTTACCTAATTAACAAAGAGATTTTCCTTTTTGCAAATTCTCAGTGGACAATTTGATGCTATTCTAGCATCCTAAATTACTGACCTCTTAGAAGTGGGCAGGTGAACGGCAACTGGCTACGTATGAAGCAATGTATTTCAGAGCATAATTTTAAAAAGCAGCTTTTTGGTAATTTGCCAGTACCACTTTGGAGGTGGCAAATAAAACATGCATTTCAAGCTTTGAGTTCTATGGAAATGCACTGAAATTGGGGCCGGTAATGTATTGAGCAGCGCTTAATGGAACTGGCCGGTGTGGGAGAGATTAGTAGTTATTTGCAGCACATAATTCTCTGGGAGTTCCAAGGCTCTTTAAACCCTGAACTGTCTTCCTCACATCCTATCACTCAGTGAAATTTGAACCTTGGAGCTCTTCCACTTCCATTTTCTCATAATCAAAACAGCTCTGTCATTTTCTATCTTCCTGCCTCTGCTTAAGCTTTTCCCTCCCCTTAAAATGCCCAGTTCTTTTATGTCTCAGGCACTACACATCTAAATCCTGTCCTACTTCAAATGACCCTGCCTCACTCCTACCCTTACTCATTGTCTTCATGGTGACAGCTATTTGTCCAGGTTTCTGCAAAGCAGTCCAAATAGTTCTCCTTTCTCCTATGTTTCATCGGGTCTTGTTTTGTCTCTTTGTCATTACACTGTTGTTTGGGAAGATGGATAATATTTCACCAACATTTTCATAATCAGAGGCCATGATTTGCTTATGGTTAATAATGTTCTGCCTCTTTCTCCCTCCCTCCTCGTTTTTCTCTTTTCTGTACTGCGGATTTAATCTGTGTTTTAAACTTGAAACTACATCTCAGCACCCACGCCCTGTTTTGTTACGTATTTGTTTATTTCTCTATTTATTTTTGAAATAAGTTACTAAATTGCTCATGTTGGATTTAACTTGGGATTTTTCCACCTCTCGGTCTCCCAGAGTGCTGAGATAATAGGCATTGCCACCAAACCTGGCTGGAATTTCTTTCTTCAGAATTTACACATTTTTGGAGTTTTCTTATCATTACTTGGTTCTATGCATTATTTTGGTTAGTAAATTTTTTTAAAAAATTAATTAATGGCCTTACAATTACATAATCAACATTTGTTTTCTTATTCCGTATGGATATGATGCTTCAATAAAGTTCTATATTAGAGCTCTTTCTGTAAATTTCTTTTCTTAATCCAGGCTACGGAAATGTTTTAAAAATAGTGCACAATGGCCGGGGATAGAGCTCAGCGGCAGAAGCGCCTGCCTGGCAAGCGCAAGGTCCTGAGTTTGATTCCCCGCACCGAAAAAAAAAAAAAAACCCAACAACAACAGTGCAGAAATTTCCTTATAGTTTTCAAGCAGTTTTCTCAGGCGTTAATTTTACATACTAGGGTGCTGTGATAGAAACTAGGAGATTAGAACAATTCTATGCAGACAAATCTCTAGAACTCTTAGGGTTTCTTCAGTTGCTGCACTAAAATCTTTCATCTTTCGTGTTCACAATCCAAGCCAGGATCCCAAAGTGCGGGCCCTTCTGTGTTCTCCAGTGTGACATTGCTTCTTTGTGCCTCACGAACTTGGTACTCATAAAGTCCTAGCTAATAATTTTGTGGAATGTAAATTTTAGGTTGTCGGATGTGTAAATCATCATTATATTCTTGGAGTAACATCCTCATGGTCTTAGGAATGTTTGTGAGAATTGTTTGAGTAAAAAATATTTATTATTCCAAGTACTTTGTTGAATCATATCATTATATCACATGTAGTAAGAGTGCATATTTTAGACTTTTTTAAAAAGAAAAAACATACTATTTTTCTATTTTGCCAGTGTTTTCTCCTATAATATTTTTGAAAGATATATGATAAGAATTTATTTTAAAGCTAAATAAGCCACCAGCACTATGAGAAAACATCTTTTACAAAATATATCTTAAAATGTGAGGTATTTTTCTAAAACCACACACATTATATTTTTTTCTTTCTTAGTAATCAGTAGTTAGGCAGGGAGCATAAGACTTGATATGACAATATTTAATTTTAAAATTATCTCTTAATTGCCCTAGCTAGAAAATCTCAGGCTTGATTGGTGTACCTTTTCAAAGAATATCACGGAGAAATCATATTAAAATATGCTACTTTTAAACAGTCTTTGGTGGATTTGCCTTCCTCCTGTCCATCTTCCAATATGCCTTCCTTTCTTGAAAGCTTTCCTGAGCTTGTGCCCCCTCCCCCAGGGTCGGTATAGATCACAGGACTTGATGCTCCTTAGCTAAATGCTGCACTACTGAGCTTCCTTTTTCACTAATTTCCCCTCTCACTTTGACCGTTTTCTGCCTTAAGTAGTTTATCCCAACCAATCTGTAATCTGGTTTTTCTATCCATCACCTCCTGGATACCGCTCCTTCAGTGACAACACTTGACTTACTGCCAGCTAAGCCTGCTAATTATGTACTGCCTTCAAAACCACTGGCCACTCTTCCTGTGATGGAAAGTTTTCTCACAATATTTGAATTTCACTGTCTAGGTGCTCAGCTTCTTTCTTCAATTCTTCTCCTTCTCATCTTCCCTAACACATCATCCATTTGACTCTGTCCCTTTTCAAGACTTCCAAAGCTTCAGTTTATCACCTTCATGTGGGTGACTCAAGCTTAGCTTCTGATTTGGGTATCCATTTTGAATTTCCCTTGTGTATTAAGCCACCAAACTAAAGCCAATTGTTTTCCTTGTAAGCACAAGCTTCTTTTTGCTTCTACTCCCACTCTTTTATTTGGGCCTGAGGTTATAACCCTCGAGCAGGCTCTGTCTTTTCCCCTTGTCCTTGGCCAACTAACCCACACTTTTTTCTTTATCTGGATTGTTTCTCTCCTCTCTTTCTCCATGTTTGAACATGTTGACTCTTCATTTATGTATGACTCATTTCTAATTTAGTGATACCTGCCCTGTTCAACTCAAACACAGTAAAAGGATTCCCATGTTTGTAATTAGATCAATTGCAGACATGTTGGATTGCTTTCTTCATTGGATTGCAAATAATTCAAGTAATATTCATGGTTCTCATCAACTAGCTCAGTGTCTTATTTCTACAGTGATTTGTGAATTGCCTGGAAGTGAATAACCGCTTCTCCATTGTTGTTATATTTTGTTTTTCAGTCTTGCAAGGAACATGGTCCTCCCAAAGGTGATGTTGCCACACTGTAGCACAGAAATCTGTGGCATTCTTTCCTCATCCTTTCACCTCGTTATTTATTCATTTATAAAATATGAATAGGAGAAAATAGAATGAACCCCTGCATTTGTCAATCACTTAAAGCAACATATATGGCAGTAACTTTAATAAAATTGTTTTATCACATCAAAGATGCTGAGGCAGAAAATAAAACCGTTTATACATACTTGTGAGTTTTCTGTTGCTCTATTAGTAATTAGTAGATTAGGATCATTCTGATACTTTAGTTTTGATCCAGCAATGTTCACTAAAGTTATCTAACTAAGATCTCTTCATACTCCAAATATGTTCCTTTAAAAAGTGAACAATAATGACACTCAGATGTTAGCCCCAAGAACAAAAGACTAAAAGAAAATTTAACACTTTTCAAAGGTTAATGTGCACATTTTGATTCCTTAACAGTATTCAGTAACAAGTCACATAGAGACAATGTACTAATTTAATGATTGTGCATCTAAATCTCCTAGTAAGTGTTGGAAAAAGCTAATGATACTGATCATTATCTGGGGGAAGCATTTGTATATAAAACATAAATATAGTCTCTTATAATCGAAAATTCTTTCAGGAGCTGCTTCTGAGTAGAAGAAAACTCCCAATGTAAAGATCTGAACAAAGAACAAAATGAAATGTATATGGTAAGTGACTTGCTAATAGTCCAGTGGGACCAAGTTTCTAGTGTCCTATTTGTAGTTATCATTTACAAGTCACATACATATGAAATTGCATGCATATACAATGCATACTCACATTAGTCACTGATTTTAGCATTTCTGAACCAAACACAATTGAATCTAGATATATTTTAATCCTGTCAGCTTATTTTGATAAACTTAATGTGAATGACCTTAGCTTTTACCCATTGCAGGTGCTTTTTATGCTGATTTTTAATTAGGAAGAATTCAAGCTAGCTTATATGATTAGTACATATGCATTTATGCCCCTACAAATATGGAGTTTATTAAGATGACATTTAGGATTATAATTCTGGCTTTAACAGCAAGCTAAGACTTTATATAGTCTCTTAAAATTTAGTTGTTACTTTAGGCTATTTAAACTTCTTGACATACATATGCAGCAGTTAGATAAATATAACTTGATGTTAAAAGTTCTTCCAAATTGTTTACAAAACCAAGTTAAATTTTACAGAGTCTATAAGGATCTTTAGTGTCCTGAGTCATATTACTTTCTTGCTGTGTTTACTACAGTGAATGTGAGAACTACATTTATTAGGTAAGGCTGTCTTTCACTTCTCATTTCACCTCAGAGAACCTTGAATATGATTTCCCACAGAATGAGTGATAAGGGATGGAGAAAGTAAAAGAAAAGTAAGTCATTTCTGGTGCACCAATAGAGACACATTGTGTTCTGCTCTCCCTCATTATGTTCTCAGCCTATCAAGTGTTTAGGAAAATTCATGTCATGGTGACAAAAAGTGTATTTGTCCACTTGTACTCAAATTTCAGACACCATTAGTAGGTCCCACTTTGTTTAGTTAGGACTTTTAGGCTGGAAGCCCTTATACTGGGGTAGAATATAAGCTTTATATGCAGTAATTAGTAATCTGGATTATATGCGATATATATTGTGTTGATATTCTTTTTCTTCTGGTGACAATATAGTCAATGGATCTTATCAATCTTTCAACATAAGCTTACAAGTTTAGAACTGATATGATTGTGAAGATTTTTAAGGAGTTGCAAGGCTTGACTGTATTTATTTTCATTGGTATTCCAGGTGGTGTTAGATGTAAAATTCACATTTTATGACCCCTTTTAAATTTAAAATGTTATTCAGAAGAATAAAGTCTATTCAAAAACAATTTTATTGGTACTTTGTCTTTGATCATTCTCTAAATCTTAAACTGAATTTGAGTAGTCATTCTTGCCAATAAAAATATTTATAGAAGTCCATTTATGTTGATTTTATAGTAATTTTATACACCATTAATGTAAATTATTGTTCTATGACTAAATGTGTATTTTAAAATATTTGGCTAATATCAACTCCTGTTTTATGTGTATTGATCTCCTTTAACAGTCTCCAAGGATTTGTTTTTGTTTGCTTTGGTTGCAGTTATCAGTAGATGAAACAGTTCTCATGAAGTCACACTTTTTTTCATTGTTATTGTTATTACCAAGCTTGATACACTGAAAATTATTTCTTCTGGATCCTGCATAATATCCCCATCCTTTCTCATGTGGATGCATTTCCTCTTACCTCCATGTTCACTTAGCAAAATATTTAGTCTTTGTTTTCCAGCAGCAAGATTTTTTCACTGCAACAAAGGTTCTCATTAGCCCATATCTATAGCAACTGATCAATAATTCTGTTTCTTTAATTAATATATCAGTTACAGAGAAGTAATCTGGTTATTTTGGCAATTTGTTTGGGGGACAGAGGAGAATGTGATGCTGATAAACCTAAGGCACCTTTCATCTCAGCCCACATTTCCATTTGATGGTGAGGGTGTTCTCCACCTAAAAAGATAGCTAAGACCCATTAGCTTTATTCGTGGCACCAGAAGTACTTTTTATAATATTTTTTTCCTCCTGTGGTGACTTACTTTTCCAAAAGAAACAGTTGAAATTTATTAATATGAACATAGAAAGCCAAAAGTTGTCCTAAGCTGTAGTGTTATTTCTCAGCCAGATGCTTGTCTCTGTTCCCCAGCTGCAAAATTTCTCTGTGCACAGGGGTCTCTTCAGTGCCAAGGAGGAGAAGCAGAAAGAGATAGAAATATAGTTGCTATTGCACGGTTGACCCCTCTCACTCAGACTCCAGCAAGTTTTGCTTTTCCTCGGAATCCTCAGAGGAATGCTGTGCCTAACCACCCATCCCAGTGCCTAGAATGTACTTTTAACATGGTCAGTTAATATTTCTTGAACATAAACTTTTGGCTGGAGTGACTGGAAATTTAAGTTTATTAAACTTTTACATACTTAACTATTATCCACAGGGTATTTTAAACTGAGCCATTTGGCTTCAGATCTAGTTTTGTACCCCTGAAAACATACAGTATGAAATGTATGAGAAGTAATGCAGCACCTTTCCAAGTCCTTTGTATTTTATTTCTACCCAGTAGTAGAGAACGAATACACAATATCTCCATGATTAAGCATGCTAGATATAGCATGAGTTTCTAAAAAAATTAGAGGTGTAGTAATAAGTAAGAATTTAGGTCTCTAATTACAGTGTGTGTGTGTGTGTGTGAGAAAGTGTAAGCTGTAGAATAGATAAGGCAATATAGAATAGGCAAATGAGAGGAGATGACACTGTCTCCAATGGAATACCATGGGATATTAGTTCAGTAATTATAAAAGATTATGGAAGGACCATATGTTCTAACTTGGAAACTGAAGAAAGAAGAAGGGAAAGATGAAAAAAAAGAATTAAGGTGTATTACACACATGTACAAACTTTCCACAAAAATGTGAATATTATTTACTGTACATATGTACTCATAAACTGTGAAACATGTAGGCACATGTTTCTGTATAGATATACATATATGTATAGTTTTACATGAAGTAGTTTTATATATATGCACATATTTATAGGTGTATAATACAGTGTATAAGTACAAAGAAAATAAATTTCTCATCGTTATTGAGAATAGAAATGAAACAGGAAGTTAAAGTGAAAGCTGCTGTTCAGAGGTGTCACCTGATCTGAAGGTCCATTGCTGGGGGTGTGACTTGGAAGGGTGGTTCATTTCTTTCTCCCTTTGTTGGTGCCATGGGGTGAGCACCTTTTCCTCCACCACATCCCTTGGCCGTCCTGTTTCTGCCTTCTATTGCTGACTGTGGACTGAAACTTAGTAGCGATATCAGATGGATAGAATAATAGTGAAATGAATCCAAAAGAACTCATACTTTATTTATTTCTATATTAATTACTGGATTTTTTTGTCCACAGGAAGATATCACTTTTCAAAATTCTCTATTATAGCATTTATTGCGCAAAGGTTTCCCCTATATGGTCTGGTACTTCGTGGTATTCTTCTTAACAGTATTTATTGGAATGTTCTCAATAATTTATTTAATTAAGTGAAGTAATATTGGGTTAGGTCTATACTCTCAGATCGGGGAAAGCTAATTTTGCTAACAATCTATGTTATATTTTTAATCTCCCCAAGTTTCCTTACCTGGAGTGACTCATTTTTCTTTTTCTCCTGCTGGTTAGCATGTCTGAACACAGTGTTTCCCATCTGTCTTTATCTGGTTAGTTCACCATTCTGCCACTAGTGAGGCCATGGACAGGACTGGCAGAGTTTACTGTAATCCCCATACTTCTTTTATAGACTACCTCTTGGACAAAACAACCTGGAAGTAGCTCTACCTTTTGTTGCTTCTCTCAGTTACAATATCCCACTCAACAGCCTTTTTCCAGATGGATCCGAGATATCTTTAGCACATTTTCCATGTATGACAATCTTGTAATATTAGACAACTCCCTCCTGCTGATCCCATACCTTCCACTGAGACTAAACTTGATGGTATGGACAGCCATATGTGGCACGACTAGATCCTACACATTCTTTGACAGGCTCATTAGGTAACTTTTAAATACAATTCATCTCTTGTGTGATACTGGACAAGTTTTTGAGATTCTGACAGCCTTAGTTTCCAAATGCATTTATCTCCTGAAATCTTAAGGGGGTTGGTTCTAGAACCCTCTTCAGATGGGAAAAGCCAAAGGTGCCCAGTTCCTTCGTGTGAAATGAAGACTACAAATCATCTCTAGAATGCTTATGTTACCTAATGCTATGTAAGCCTTGTGTAAATAATTGTTATACTCCATTGTTCAGGGAATAATGACAAGAAAAAGATCTATAAGTCTTCAATATGTATGGTAATGTGGGCAGTATATAGCAGTACAATTTATAATCCATAGACCTTGGAAACAATGTGTATGTCCAACAACAAAGAAATAGATAAGGAAATTGTGACACTTACACACAATAGGGTACTGCTCTGCCTTAAGGAAAGATAAATTTGAGGCAGTCCTAGTTAAATGGATGCAACTCGAGAACATAATGCTAAGTGAAATAAATCAGAAGCTTAAATACTGTCTGTTTTCATTTGTAGGAGACTCTTTCTCTTTCTCAGTAATATGCCAATGAAGTGCTCAGATTATTCATGTTGTTTATTGTTTTTGCCAATGTATATTGTATATTTTAGTCAAATTTAAATTTTAGTTAATTATATATATGTAAATTTATTACCAACTATTATAGTACAAATTTATTGCAGAACACTTAGTTTATCATCACATTATCATGTCTGTCACAATGAATGAAATAAGCAATACATTAATGCAAATTAAAGTCTATATTTTATTAAGATATTTCTCAATGCCCTTTTCTTATTTCAGGATCTCACTTGGGATACTATATTTCAGTTAATAGTCATGTCTTCTTAGGCTATTCTTGGTTATGATAGTTTTTCATACTTTATTTCTAATGAGCTTGACTTATTTGAAGTATACTTTGGTCAGTTGTTTTAAGAAATAGTTCTCAATTGAAATATCTCTGATATTTTTATCATACTTACACTGGACTTTTACAGTTTTGCAAGAAAGACATATAGATTTATTCAGTTTTTCTCTCCTTCTTGTAGTATTGTACCCTTTGACAGGAAGTCATTCAAAGAGTGAGATGTTTTGCCCTACCTCCTTATGAAGGCAGTATGTTCACAGAGTATTCTAAATGATTCTGCATGAGCTAATGGTTTATTCTGTATGTTATTTATTTGTCGAATCCTTTACTTATATCAAGGTAGACTCATGGATATTTATTTTATTTTATATTATAATTCAGTACTACTTTTGTTGTTCAGATTTATTTATGTTGTTCAGATTAACCACTGGAACCTATTTAAATCACCATCTATAACAGTTTGATATATCCTACCCATTTATTTTCTTTTACATTTCAGCACTAACTTTTTGGTGCTATAATAAACTCATCTTGTGTATCTCTATTGAGTCATAGAATCAAATATTTCTCTAAGGAGCCTCAGCACTTTTTTGCTGGAGACTGGTATTAGAAACTAAGATCTGGGTGCTAGGTGTGCTCATTGTTAATGTGATGGCTTTGCTTCTAGGCTGACACAGCTGGTAGATGAAGAATGTGTATATTTTTTCTTGATTTTTAAGAATTGGCATGCTGGGTATTGAACCTAGGGCTCTGGCATACTTGCTTAGCACACAATAACTGCTACATCAAGTGCTCTTAACTACTATTTTTATTATTGTTGCTGTTAATTTAAGGTAGGTTGCCCTAAGATGTCCAGGCTGTGCTCAAACTTGTGATCCTCATACTTCAGTCTCATACTTCAGGAAGCTGGAATTACAGGCATGCATCACTTTGCCTAAACTTCCTTGATTTTTTAAATCAGTGTTTTGTAGTTTTCTACATGGATGTGCTATACATATTCTATTTATACCTAAATGTTTTAAATATTGTCATAAAGAATTTGAAAATCTCGTTTCAAGTGCTAATCGCACTTAACAAAGAAAACAATTGACTTTTACATACTGACTTTATATCCTAAAACTCTGCTAAACCTGCTTTACTTTTTGGTACTTTCTATATAGATAATCATACTGTCTATGGAGAGAAACAGTTGTACGTATTCCTTTCCAATACTTATCTTTTTGTTATTTTTCTTGTCTTATTGCACTAGCTACATGATGCTCAGTGAAGATTAGTTACAGGAACATCCTTACCTTGTTCTTGATCTTGGGAAAACCTCTGTTTTTCTTGCCATTAGGTATGATATCAGATATTAGGGGTGTTTTTTGTCTCCATTAATTTGAAGAAGGGCCGCTCTATCTGGTTAGGTTAGAGTTTTTATTGAGTGTTGTGTTTTATCAAACATTGTATCTTCTGCAACAAATGATGTGATCACATGATTTTTTTTCCTTTCATGTGTTACGGTGGATTATATTGATTTTTGAGATGTTAAACCAGTATATATATATATATATATATATATATATATATATATAATATATATATATGTAGCAATATCTCTTGGTCTTATTGTACAATTGCTTTATATATTGTTACATTTCACTTGCAAGTGTTTCATTCAGATTGATGTGTCTTTTTAAAAAATACTGGTTTACCAATTTTCTTTCTTGTAACATCCCTTTCCAGTTTTAGCATTAAAGTAATACTGGGTTTGTGCAATGAAGAAGTGTGTCTTTGCTTTTACTTTCTTGGACAGAAATGTGGAGAGCTGATATGATTGCTTTATACCTGTGAAACTATTGAGACTGGTGATTTCTCTTGGGGAAGATTATTAATAATTAATTCTACTAACATAGTCATAAAAATATTTACATTATAATTTCTCCTATGTATGTTCAATTGTTCTTAATTCTTATGAAACTATAAAATATATTTTTATAGAATATAAAACTGCCTTCAGGAATTACCTCAAAATCAGATTTATAAATCTAGACAATTGAGTGAAAAAGGAAATGGGTAAAACATGCTCATATTAGGAATATAAAGTCTCTTAAATTTTTTAGTCTAAGTTAATAAGAATAAATATCCCGTTTTTATTATTCAATGTTTATTGAAAACAATATTAGTTATACACACCTCTATTGCTATACCAGGTGAAAATGTGAAAAACATTCTGTTTTTACAGTTGTACATTATATTTTAATTGTTTGCATATGATCTTTGCAGAAAATATTTCTTTAGTCATTTAAGATTATTTTCCTTATAGTAATTTGGAGTACTTCATAATTGCATTCAATTTATACTTAATATTTATTTGAAGTCATTTCTCAATTTTTTGTATTTTCACTAAAAGGTATGTTTAAAATATCTCACTAAGAAACAAGCGTTCAAAGAATTTCTATTATTAGCATAGCTTTTTTAGAGAAAAAAACACTGTAGTGTATTTTGGAGTAGTAATGGTTTTTTCTGCACAAAGATTCTGTTTTGGATTTTACTTTAAAATCTTATAGTTTCAAGATATAGTGATCTTGTGGTATAAACTAGCACTGGTGATATAATAAGCTAAAAATAATAATTTCATACCATTACATATACAAAGTACAGCATTTTCATGATAGTACTGTTACAGTAATGCATTTATTGTCAGTGCTTGAAGTGCATGATGTTTATTAGCACTGTCCTAGCATTCTATTACATTTACAAAAGCACTGGACTTTAGTATCTCAGTATTCTGAAGTACCAAACAAGCACCATTCATTCTCTTTAGAACTGGCTATTTCATTCTCAATTTGTTTTCTAGTTTATCAGAAACATGAGAATAGGATATTTTAAAAAGTACCACAGCGATCTTTAATTTAGTGCCCTACCCAAGTCAACATTAAATGAGTTGAGGAAATGGGTGAATCAAAGAGGAATGAATAAATGCTCACATGCACACATCAGCTAGTGGACATTATTGCAAGGTACAATATCTTACCACAGGGATAATTTCCATCACCTTTTCTGTATTTCTTTTGGACCGTTGAATCAGTTGGCCATTAGACAGTTTTATTCTCTCTCACTGTACTGACTTTCCATGTAAATGTCACTCACTCTTACAACAAAGCAATGTTCTATCTTATCATATTCATAGATTTTATTGCACTTGTTAGAGAGATATAAGTACATAACAGGGAGTGAGGATCTTGGATATCATCATGGGATTCTGTCCACCACAGATACCTAAGTATTCTTACTGCACTACATCGACATCACTAACTGCTCCCAGGTGTTCCAAAGTGGAGTGTTCGTTACTGCGGTTTTCTTTAGAGACATGTGCTCCGGTTAACACTCTGAACAGTTTTATTTTTGATTACCATGTCTCTTTATATTTACCTTTATCCAGACTTGCTTGAAAGGCAACTGCACTTCTTTCCTTCTAACTTTATAGCTGGTCTCATCCCTTCCCATAGGTAGTAGGAACCCTGTACTTATATTTTATTTTTATTTTTTTTTTGGTACTGGGAATTGAACTCAGGACCTTGAGCTTGCTAAGCAGGTGCTTGTGCCACTGAGCTATATCCCCAGCACCCTGTGCTTGTCAAGACCAACCTTTTTGTTGGTAACTCTCCTAAATACGAACTTAATTCCATGATTATTTCAAAATATATGCATATAAACTTCAGACCTTTTATATTTATTTAATTATGTACTGGATAATTTAAGCACAGTATTCCTGTTTAGAATATGAAAATGGGTACTACTATGGAAGAATGGTAACTGTATTATATTTTCCTTCATTCTTAATATAACATTATAACCTTTATTTAGCAGAATAAATTGCACTTCCTCCATATGTTACATGTACTCTCGGGCAAAAACAAATATTTGAGTATAGAAAAGGTTGAGTGTAGAAATGAATTCTGTTCTAATAAGACAATTTCTTGTCTCTTTTTTGTGGTATCCCTCTTAATTTAGCCATTGTATTGGTTTATTACTGTATTATGGTAGTCATAGTCCCATTGCTAGGACAAAATACCCGATACCCACAATTTAAAGAAAGCAGCCTATTTTTTCTCACAATTTTAAGGTGTTCAGTGAGTCTACGGTTGACTGGGTCCATGGTACAAGTAGCAGAAGGCCACGGGAGGATGACTCCGGGAACATATCTGGTCCCTGGACTGTTTCTGGCACTCTTCCCCTCCTCTCTGCTTCGTGGCTGTGCAAAGTGGGCTAACCCACTGATTAAGTGGGTTAAAGTGGATTAATCCACTGATGAGTTACAGTGCCCACAATCCAGTGACTTCCCAAAAGTTCTACCTGAACACATGAGACTTCGAGGAAAAATAGTATATTTAAACTACAACAATTATAAATCACAAATCCTGTGGACTAGGTAGTTTAAACAGAAACTTATTTTCTTTTAATTCTGGTGGTTGAAGTGCAGGATCAAGATGTTTTCTGGGCCGTTTCTCCTCTCCATATTTTACAGATGGGTATTCATCCCATCTTTTCACAGGGTCTTTCCTCTCTTATCTCCTCATCTTATAACAACATCAGTCATACTGGATTAGGGCCCAAATGACCTCTTTTAATTTCTTTATCTCATTATATACACCCTATCTCCATACACAATCACATTAAGAGGTCCTGGGAGAGAGAATTTTAACATTTGAATTTGGGAGAGGACACAATTCAGCCATAACATTCACCACATTTACTAACTGGGATATTTCATGGTAAGACAGGGAAACAGTGTAAAGGAAGTGTATTAGCCTTCTGTTGCTACAACAAAATACCTGATACACACACTTTAAAAGAGGAGAGGTTTATTTTAGGTCACATTTTCAGAAGTGTCAGTCCACTGTCGCCAGACTCCAAGGTAGAAACATCACGCCAGAGGGGCACAGAGGAGCAAAGAAACTCACATTATGGCAACCAGGAAGCAGAGAGCAGGGAAAAAGTGACAGGGAGACACAGCTTGGGAAGCAGCTGTAGTCCCCCAAGTCGCACTCCCATGACTTACTCCTTTCCATGAGGCCTACTAAGTCTCCTTCTAAGACCTACTAAGTCTCCACCATCTCCTAGTCATGCATTCAGATTATGATAGCATCAATAGATTAATTCCTTCATGCATAGGCACCGATGAGGTCAGAGCCTTTGCAATCCAGTCATCTCTGGGAAAGCCCACAGACACATTCAGGAGTGTGCCTTACTAATTTCCTAGGTGTTTCTCAATCCACTTAAATTAACAATCAACTTGATCCTCATAGGAAGTAATAACTGAGATGAACAAATTTTATACCGGACTGCCGTTCTACAGCTAATCTAATGCAGATAGTTGTAGCAGTAGCAGGTGAGAGTGGATGATTATTTGAGAGATTAGAAAAGGCCATTCAGAGAAGCAAGCTGAGTATTTTCTTGAAGTGGAATTAAAAATAAGCAAAAGAAATCTCTTTTTAGCATTTTATTTGATTTTATAGGAGGTCTGAACATCAAACTATGCATTGCTCTATAGGAAGGCAGATTCAATAGAAATATAAATCATATTTTATTATAAAATTACAATTTATGTAATTTAGATCTCTAGTTTCTAAGATTAAAAAAAAAATAATAAAACACATCCCTCACTTGGGCCTGGAGTGAAAACTGAATAAATTCTACTTAAAGCAGGAGCGGCAACTTTCTATATGACTAAGTTTTTAGAGTACTTCAGAAATATTGTAGTTTTCCTTCTCAAATCCAGATTTAATTTAACTGTGTTAAAAACTTAAATTAAAAGATAGTGGCTTTTTTTGTCATAATTTTCCATCCAATAGGTGTTTAGAAATCCTAGGGTATAGTCCATGTCATTACACTCCTCACTTGTTCTCTTTCCTTTCCACATGTTGAGGGAGGCAGTATTTAAGTTTTTTGTTTTTTTGGTACCAGGAATCAAACTCATGACCTCAGCCTTGCCAGGGAAGTGCTTATGCCACTGAGCTACACTCCTGGCCCTTTAACTTTTATCTGTTGTACAATAAATCCTAATTATCAGGTCCTTTCCTTCTATTACAATCAGCTAATTTTAATTATGGCCCAGATTATACTTCCTCTGAATTCTTTTTAGTTTCTCTTATGCTTTATACTCTTAATGGACATGTTTCAATGTTTGACAATTCAAAATGTGATTTCTACACTCAGGCTAATAACTAAGTAGACTTCACATTTAGGCAAGGTGTGTTGGATCACTTGTGTTTTTTCGTATGAAGAAAACAGTCTACTTGAGTGCTTCGGTGTTTCTCCTGGAGAAACTTTCCAGAGCCTCGGGGACTGCACTAACTTCTAGAAAGATGGGAGTCAATTTCAATTTGTGATGTCAACTTTCTAAATCACTGTGGTGGAAATGGTTGGACGGGAGTGAATAGCTACCATCTTTGTTCGGAGTGGTGTATCCTTGGAGTCTTGTTATCGCTACATACAAGCTATTTTAGTGTAAATCAGAACACATCAGAAGAGATTAGGGTTGCAACTTCTAACTCCAAATCTCCTCCATGATAAAATATTATTCTTCTTTCCAATGACTATAAAATGACCCTCAAGTGACCCCATCAAAATGTTAAACAACAAACCAGTCCCTCTTTATCATGAGGAATAGGGTTAAAATTTTGTCTCCAATGACAATCTCGTCCCAGAACAGATTTCAGCCAGGCAGCTAGAAAAGCTGGTGGGTGAACTACACAGGCCATGGTGGGTGCAGAGCTCAGAGCCGGAAAGCAAACAGCTGCTATAGCCTGATTTGAGTTAAAATAGTGTGAGTGTTTAGTCTGGCGCAGGGCTTCAGGGGAGATTGGCAGCTGGGTCAAACAAAGTCCTTCCATTGGCTCCCTTCCCAGGCAGCTTCTGCTAGTATTTAGTAGGTACTAGTGCAGTGTAGGGCCCTTTTCTGAAGCAAAACCTAACATCTGACCGCACCCTCTCTGCTATTTCAAGAAAAAGCAAAAAAAGCGCTTCTTTTTTTTCCTTCTTTCGTTATAAATTCTCTAGTAGGCAACCTCTCCCACTAATTGTGTATTAGCAATGTATTTTATCTTGAGAGCTGACGCGGTGGGTTCTCAACGTGGTGTGGAAAGCAGCCTGTTACAGTGCTCAATTCATAAAAGGGCCTTCATGGTTTGTGAAAGAATATCTGTGTGCTTAGGCAGGAAACTTTTTGATCTGCAGAAAAGCCAGAAGACCTCTAGGTAAGGCTGTGTATCAAATCTGCTTTGGGGGGTGAAAGTTGGGCAGTGGGACCGGTGAATCGCAGCGGGTCTGAGTTTAGAAGGTGCGTGTTCACTTCTGTGGAACTTTAAAATGTACTGACTATTGTTTGCTTATTTTTTGTTTGTTTGTTTAAATCTTAGAGGAATACTGTAGTCTGCATTTTTACGATTTTGTTTCCTGCTGTTGAACCGAATACAGTGGATATAGTTTTATTATATAGCAAAATCTTTGTAAACTGCCACAGAAAGAAAGTGTTATTTAGAAGGGAAATTGACAGGTTTTAAAGAGCAATTGTACAATCATTTGAGGACAGGGGACACTGCATTAGACTAACAAGGATTTAATTACCAAAGAAAAAGTTTAATGTTGCTTTGGAAGGAATATTAAGTGAGTTGTCTTTGTCTCTTACTTTTTAATTTTAGTCGCTGATTTAGCCTGTTGGGTCACATTTTTTGTTAGTGCAGAAAGCTGCCATGAATCCGTAATGAGGCCCCTTTGCACACGATTTTGGCACTTGGCCAAAATCAACTTCCCAGCGGCAAGCTTTCTTTAAAGAACCTGGAGCAATTTTTTTTTCTTTCGATTAGAAATCATGTCTGAAAGCTGCCACAACCAGTCGTGTAGGCATGTCAAAATGACTTTATACAGTAAATATGAAACAGGTATCTAAATTTGTTTCTCACGTTTTTCTTTTATAATTGAGTTCATTGCTTATTGCCACCTACCATACATTAGAACAAGAACAATCTTACAGAAGATTTACAGATTTTTTTGTTTTTCTCAGCAAATCAGAGTAGGGGTGATCATCTCATTGAGAAGTACACAGTGCGAAAAGCTTTTTCAAAACACTTCGGGATAAATAACAGATGAATTCTTAAAACTTAATCTCTGTAAGTAATACTCAGTCAACAGTAAGTAAAGAAGTTTTTTAGAAGTTTCGTTATGGGCACCACTAAGCTTAACATTTTTTTAAGTGGAGTTTCTGTGTATATAAAATATCCTAGTGCTTGGGGCTTTTAAAAACTGTTAACATTTGTTACATAATTTTAAAAAATGCTTAACACCTCGATATTCTAATAAATGTTTTAATAGAAATGTTTGGTATAAAAACACTGCTGATAACTTGAAATAACTGAATTTAATTGCTGTCTTGCAATAAAAAATATGACTTTCCATGAAAGAAATTTTGACTGACACTATCAAAAGCAAGTACAACTAATTTTTGTGACTCTTTTTAATTTTGATATTACTACAGGTGAATTTTGTCCTGTAAGATAGTAAGTTATTCTGTGCTCCAGTGCTGTAAGAGTTAAATTCACAATTTGAGATGAAATTCTGTGTCGATCAGATATTAACAACTTTAGGATTTATATAGATGTTTTCAGCAATACCTTTAAGCATTAAACATAGGTACACTGCAGAATAAAAGTACAAAAGTAGACTTTTACTTTTTCTTATTTATCAGAAATCTTTTTATTACTATACTAAATGTTTTATGCTTTATATGTTAGTCAATAGCACTCAGAAGCATGACTTTATCTTTTACTTAAAAATAGTTATATTTCTTTCTAAAATATTGATGAGAACAAATGTGTTATCCTTTAAGAGAAACCTGATTTAGAGCTGTCTTAATAGGTATATTTGCCTGATGGTATCTATCAATGCGTTTGTTCTCCTTTTATACAGTGTGCAGCGTTGCTCAGTTGTATCACAGCAAAAAGTAAAAATGAAATATAAGGATTAGAAAATTCATCTTAATTCTCTTCAAGTCAATTTTTATAGATGTATAAGATATATATATTTTAACATTTCAGTGAATTGAATTATAGTACTACATGTAGCTATTACTGAATTGAGGCATAGAGTGTTTGAGATTACCATATAAACCAATATTAAAATTCATAGAAGTTACAAATAACAATTTATAGAAACTTACCTAAATCAGTTCTCTGTGAGTTCATAATTGAACTCTCATTTAATGAGTTTGTGTTACTTAATAAAAAAAAGTTAATGTTGATAGATAGATCAAAATTTGGATAAAAACGGAATATTTTACTTTATTATTATCAAACAGGTGAAAAAAATAAACAACTTCTCATGTTAAGTATGATTTGTGTCCTAAAAAATGATTTCCAATTTCAGGTTCTTTTAAATTCTTGTTCTCATTCTCTTTTTATTCCTCAATTATGAAACAGTTTTTACGTAGTATCTGAAATTGGCAATATGTTTCTCTAAAATTTACTGATACATGTTTTGTCTGCAAATTCTATGAATTTTTATTGTTCTTGTTAATTAGAGGGGATGTCAAAGTAAAGTACAACAAATAGAACTTTTAGAGTACACACACATATTAGTAAGTTTAGAAGAAATTTAAGTACACATTTCATTACTGTCAAGTATTTTTGAGTTGACGTAGAATATGAAGGCATTGAAAACAATTTAAATTTTAGTTTTTATTAAAATAGTTAAAAATTTACTTTAATTTGTCAAGGTAATGAATTATAAGTATTTCCATAGAGGAGGCCCTTTGACAAAATTTTTAGCTAATTTTCCTTGATACCTATTATATTTTCTTTGTTGAGCTAACTTTTTAAAAAACAGTATTCAGAAAAATAATTACTTTTAACAAGATAAATGTTTCAGCATTTTGTTTGATGAACCTTATTGGTGAAAAATAGATTGGATAATGTTTCATTCATTAGTTTTCTCATTCTGTTTTGGAAATATTCAAACCAATTCATTCCATTTCAAATGTAGAAACTACTTCACGCTTTAGAAAAAAATTGTAATTTATTTTAGTTGTCAATTGAAATTATTGTTCTTTATTAGTTTTTGTTTGAAAGTGTTTTTGTTTGTGTCAAGTATGCAACAGGCAGGTAAAATATCTTCTTTTCCAGAATAAAAGAGACATTAAATAATTATCAAGTTTTGTTCTATATGTACAAGTAAGCTGTAACTCTGTAGCATTTTATTTACAATTTTTAGTATGAGAAATGTTTGCATAGGCCATTTAGGTGACCATTTCATCAGTTCAGTGAAGTACTTTGCTCTAAATGATCTACATTCCAGCAATGAGAAAAGTACATGATTACGTTAGATTGAATATCATTATTGAATTTTGGCACAACTTTAATGACCTCATCCATAAAAGGTTAATATAGGCAGGATGATCTTGAGTTTGCAGTCACAAAAGTAGTACCAACACCAGAACGCGTTTTGTAGAAAGTATGTGCTAAAATAAAAAATGGCACTTTTCAGAGCAATGTTTTCTTAGTTGATAATAAATTTTGAAACATTAAAATTTAGTGATAATTTGTATTAGATTCGTTAGAATTATCTGCAGGATTAGCTAGTATGTTATTAACGGGTATTTCATTAATTTATAAGATGAACAACTACCATCATTTCAAGTATCAATATATAATTATAGATTAAAAGACCAAATATTTTTAAAATATGTTTTGGTCTAAATACAATGACTATTAAATACAAAGAATGATGTTCTCTGATTTTAAGTCTCTTTCAAATAAAAGGATCAATATGTACTTGTTAAGATTTTTACTTTATATTTGTTCAATTTTTAAATTGTCACAAGTCAAATATTGAGATTTGATATCATTTTAAATATGATAATGATAGGGTTTATTCTACAAGTAACTTGGCCCATTGTGTACTTAAACCATGACACTTTCTCTCTAACTGTGTATTCTCTCAAAGTCAGGATGGATAGATAAACAAAAGATCCTCTTTTATGGTGCTCAATTTTTTTTTCTTCAAAATACATTATGACCCATTTTACTTGTTTACTACTTTTGTGTTGAGGTGTATTTGTCAACCTGTGCTTCTGCCTCTGTCTCCAAACATCTTGTATGTATTAATTTGAAAAGTCTGGTGACTTGTTCTAATTATTTCTTCCGTATTAGCTTGGCAAATAAAATTCAGAGTGGCTTATCGAGAGCTGGTGAATATGTGGATCAGTGTAAAAGATCATATCAAATGTAATGATTTGAACAAGTTAAGACTTCAAACTACTGAGTATAAATTAGTGTTCTTTAACATCTTTGTGGAATGACTCTGAATATGTGATTATTGCTAGTTTTAAAGATTTAGTAATTTATAGAATATCTGGAGTGTAATCATTATTTAAAAAAACAGTATTTCTTAAGCTTATTATTGTCTCCACTTCACTATTATCGAAATGTTGCATAATATCTCTTTTTTAAAAAACCATGGGACTCAGTAGTCACAGTGCCTTACATTCCATTTCTCTCACTGACAAGAAGCTCACACACACATGTGGAAATGCCTGCAAATATTTCCAAATTTTCTTTCCTATGACTATCAGCTGCTTTAGTATTTGCAGAGAATTTTGAAAGGAGCAATTGTCTTATTTGGATATTTACAGAAGTGTGAGAAATATACAGGCTTTCTTTGTAGTTCAGTTAAAAACTCAAAATAGAAAATAAGATTGAGATTAATGGCATCGTATATTTTTACAGCAGCTAATTGTAATTTGTTATTCCTACATAAATGGTAAGTGGGAAAGATATACAGTGGGCCCTGAGATAGGCCTTCTTTACTGTTCAATAAAGAATTGAAGAGTAAAGGGTAACATGGAAGTGATGTTGGTCTAGGCTGCTGGTTAGATGGTATTTTAGACCCGTGCAGTCATTTCCCTTATTTAAATCTCCATTCTTCCTTCAAAATTCAACATCATTAAGCCCAGATATTTTTACAGAGAAGACAAGTTATAACAGAACATACTCATTCTTATTCCCTGGAGAGTCTATAATGGGGTTTCTTTGGTGAAGCATGTTCTTTTATTTATAATGATTCTTTTTTTTAAAAAAAGCACAGTGTAGATAAGTTAGTTCATTCATTTGCCCAGACCAATATAATAACCAGGCGAATTCAAGCCTTAGCAAACATAATTAGTTTTTAGTTTTGGCCTACATTGGGCACTTTCATGAAGAGTGAACAGTTGCTTATAAAAAGTCACATTGTTAAAAGTTGTAGAACATGTCTGTCCCACCAGTGAGTTAATAAGCTATATTTTTATTCAAACTAGCATGTCAGTATATACTGTGTGTCAGAAGTGTTCAAACCTTGATAGAATCAGTTGTTCTGAAATTTAACTTGTGATATTAGCATTACACTAATTCTTCTTGAGACATAATCTAGAAAACACTTTTTTAAAGCATTTCTTTTTATTTTTAGTGCTAGGGATCAAACTCAGGGTGTATGTATGGTAGGCAAGTGCTCTACCACTGAGGTACATCCTCAACCTAAAGGCATTAATTTAAAAATTTTCTATTACATTCCTTATAAAGTGTAGTGTTATAGAGTTGCAAATTTTTTGGCTAATACAGTAGGGTTTTTTTCTGGAAAAAAATATGCATATTTTCATTGATTGTTTTGTGGGATCCTAACCTGATCATATTTTTTCCTTTCCATTCCTAAAGTTCATAAACATTTTCTAAAGAGCTTTTTAAAAATCAATAGCCAATTTTAGACATGTTCAAGTAGCTTGACATTTCAAAAAGTTGTTGCAGAGAAAATTCTTGCAGATGTGTGTTAGTTATTTCTAAAACAACTTCATTTGTCAGAAAAAGCATCAGTGAAGACAGAGAGGCAGAGAATGGTCTGTAATTTTTGCAGATAAAAGAGCCATAATCAGTTCAGAATACTCACAGGATAATATTTTTCTATCAATGTTTTTGTATAAAACTTTAATTTACAAGCTATATTTGTTACTAGAAGGCAGTAGTCAATTTTAGTTATTAGAAATTCAAAGCACTTCTACACTCAACAGCTGATTTATTGAGTAAATAAGTTTTAAGTGGAATGTATGCTACTAGGTCACCTCATATCTTGAATTTGTTTTAACTTTTAATACCAAAATCATTAAGCAGGAGTGAATACTATTTGCATAATTTAAACTTTCCCATTAGCTGTGTCTATCTATGAAAGTTGTCCTCTGCTCTTGGATCAGTACATAACTTGAAAGTTATCAAATATTTTATAATTTCCATTTACTGTGTTTAAAATCTACTCAAGAAAAAAACTTGTGGAAGCTGCAAACCACATAAATGAATTAATAGATGAGATTATGTAGCCCACAGTGAAATTGTCTGTAAAGCAAATGTGTTCACTAGCATTGGTGTGACTTAGATATACAAATAGCATTGCAGGAAGAGCCTCTCCTTTCTCTGAGAAAAGTGAAGTGAAAAGTAATTTCCAGATGCCCAAACGACACTTGTGTTCTAAACTAAATTTTGCAGGAATTAGCTGAATTATAATGGGTTTAAAAGTCACTACATTTTAATAGTATTGAAATTGGATCAGAAGCATTATTACAAACCTTGCTAGATGAAAAGAACTAATGCTTATGAGCACCATGGACAATTTCCATTTTGGTGGCAGTGAAGTCATTGAAGTATTGGAAATTACATTCAACCAAAACTTATAGCAGGTTTATAAAAAGTTATTATTTTGAGTTTAGATAACTCTGTGGCTTTAGGCCTTTTGTATAATATACTCCTTGACAGCATGCAAAGTTATTCAGGTAGAGCTGGAAAAATTGCGTCAATATTTGCATGTTTACAAAATGATGTGCACATACGTGCATCCATGTATGTGTGTATGTGTGTGTGTGTGAGAGAGAGAGACAGAGAGAGAGGGAGAGAGAAAGAGTGTGCTAGGAAAATATCAGGAGTAAGATGTAAGTAAATTATTAAAAATATGGACGACTGGTAAACTGTTTCTAAGATCAGATTTTAAGTACTGACCACTGTGTCAGTCAGCTTTCTGTCATGCCAATGACATACTAATGTAATTAAAATATAATGAATAAATATTTATTTTAGTTCTTGGTTTTGGTGGTTGCACTTCATGGTCAATTGGTTATTTTGCTTTGGGTCTATGGCGAGCCAGCACATCAAGGCAGGAGTGTATAGTGGAGCAGACTTATGCATCTCAAGACCAGAAAGCAAACACAGAGAAAAAGGGACAGAACTGGACTCTCATAGTTCTTTAAATGCCAGATTCCCTATGACATCAGACTTCCTAGTAGGTGCTATTTCTTGAAGGTGCCATCTCCTCCCAATCTTCTCACCCTGGGGACTCTGCCTGAAGGCATAGACCTTCAGGGAACACCTATCCAAACCACAGTTTCCACGAATATATATTTCTGGAAAATCAACTGTTTTTAGATACATACATTTTACTTGGCTTTGCTAATGTGCTCAGTGGCAGTTAGCTATTGTTCACAGCATTACTGTGTTAGATAAAGTCCTGTTGAATAAACTTCCTTGAGTGTAAGATAACATTCTTCTCTTTGCAGCAAAGACTAGTCATGGTTTCTAAAACTCTTCTGGGAAGGTATGTGAAAGGAAGAAGAGGAATGGAAAGTGGAGAATTACATGGAACCAAGGAATTAAAGAGCACTCAGTCTATATAGCCTAGTGATTTATCACAATTAAGCAACTGGTGTTATAAAAGTAAATTTTCAAGAGTATTTCTAAAAGTATTTCAAAAATTTGACTTTAGAAGTAACTAGAAATCTGTAATTAGACATTGGTTGCAAAGATGGTGATGGAGTTTTTACTCTGTGACATTATTTCAAGTGACTAACCCTTGACCTTGAAAATATAACACATGATCAGTCACTGATTCACTTGCTTATATTCTTTGAATATTGTTTCATATATCTCAACTCACTTAACTCTAAATAACCATGAAAGGGGTGGAAATTACTTTGGTGTCTCATTGTACAGGTAGAAGCTCAAAATGCTTCCTCAATATTCCCAAATTCCAGTGCTAGTAAGTGTTGATGTAAGGATTTGAGCTTGTGTTCCTGGAGCCCATCCTGTTATCTGCTGCACTGAATATCTAATGATCTTGGAACTTTGGTGCATGAGGAAATATTAAACATAACCCTCTGATATCAGTGTTTCCCTGTCCTTCATTCTCTCTTTCTCTTTCTCTATACCAGTTGAAGAAACTTCAATCTGAAAAAACAAATCAGCCATGGACAGAAAACAGTGTTACAGGGTCTTTATACAGTAGGCTTCCTGAAATACTTTTTGTATTGTTCTAAGTTAAGCAATAACCAGTGACCAGCAAAACAATTTTGGTCACAGGCAGTTTTCCTCCAGCAGGAGTGAAAAAGCATGATAATATCTCTGGGTAGGGATTGTGTTTCTAATGTGAGTTTCCTCACACATCAGTGGTTTAAAATAATAAGTGCTATGGAACAGCATAACAGGGGGAGCATCTCAGTCAGGAAATTGCACTAATTTGTTTTGTTAACAGATACACTGTTATAACTGAAGAGGTACAAGAGTTGGGAAGACACTGAGTTTTCACTGTGACCACTTATGCCATACCATGCCTTGCCCGATTAGGGAATCTCCCAGAAGCAAAGCCTCAGAATTCCACCCAAAGTACTTAACTGCTCGGAAACAGGTGTTGCCTGCTAGGCCACAAGGTCTGCTTACTTTCAAATTCAGAATTTGTGCATATCACATGCTTGTACAATTTGAAACTTTAACTGTTACAGACCAGTAATTAGCAAATACTTTGAATTTTAGATGTTTAACTTCCACTGATAGAATTAAAGCATAAATGAAAATATAGACATATAATACATCTCATAAAACTGCTTATTTTATTTTTATTGTTTCATGTATGCTAGCTATTATGGTTCAGAATAACTTGATGGACAGTGCATAATTTGGTTCAAAAGCACTATTCCAGTGCTCACATATTTGAGTCGTTTATAAAAGAGTTGTGCTAATTGAGTGTTATTTCTCTAACTTTATTTTATGGAAGAGAAAATGATGACTTACAAGGAGGAGTGGTCTTTCTGCTCATTTTAATAACAATCCTGATCAAGGACTTGGCTTTGTTGGGAGATCTTTTTATTTTTAATTTCATTTTCTCTTCATAAGAATCTTTACCTTATAAAGTCATTTACATTCAGGTAGAGAGTGTTTTTCTTTTTTTTATTAACTTAGCAGTATAAGAATAGAAAGGGGATTTAGCTTAGCAGATATAGTAAAACCTATAAGAAGGATATATAACTGAATTATTTTTTCTCTAGCATTATACTACTGTAAGTCTGTGCTTCATGATTTCATTCTTACTTCTGTATCCTAGGGTACTCTTATCCTGTAGTGTCTTATTAGAATATCCACTTAGCATCCATTCTAAAAAATTAAAGATGATCTTTTCATGATCTGCGGGATTTTTGAAATTGGAAAAAATTTTAAATAGTTTAATTAATACTTTTACTGTGTGTGTATTTGTGTGTGTGTGTGTGTGTGTGTGTGTGTGTGTCTGTGTTTGCTGGAGATTGAGCTGGAACCTGCACACTGATCATAATCTCTAGCCTTTTAAAATATTTTTATTTTGAGAAAGAGTCTCACTAATCACTAAGTTTCTGAGGCTGGGTTGCAAATTTCGATCTTCCTGCCTCTGTATCTCAGAGTGCTAGGGTCACAAGTGAATATACATGATTATTGATACAGCAGGATTATATTTAACAAACACACACATAAGTCATCATATGCATACATGCATGCAGTCACCTCCATTGTGAGAGTATAAAAATTTCCAACATCCCACAGGACCCTCATCTACCCCTCTGATATCCATCATCATATGTTAGCTTGCCAGCTTGTGATTTCACATAAACAGAATCACACCGTGTAATATGTATGTATTTTTGTCTGGCTTGTGCTATTCAATACTTTTTATGTTGTGTACATCACTAGATTGGTTTTTTTTACTGCTCTCAAATATTACTTTTTTATGATGATGATACAATTTATTCATTCTGCCATGTCAATGCACTGTTACTGTTGTTTCTGATTATTGTATTACATAATTTTAAGACTGTAGTCCTGGTACCAAAAACGTAGTAGCCAATAGATGAAATAAGAACATATGACTGTTTAATTGAGGCCCTATTGGCAGTGTTTGCTTTCACCCCTGCACTGACCAAATTCCATGCATATTTGAACCATGCGGCATGAAGGTGTGGTATGTCTGAGTTATTAATAGAAATATTTTCTGCAAGAGAAAACTAATATATGTTATTTTAAGTAGATAATGTGTATATTTCCTTGAAATAGTTAAACTTTCAAGTAGCATTTCTTTATTGTAATTGTAATTAGAGTTTGACCAAAATATCCATTTTTTGATTTAATGATTACTTTCTTTTTTACAAAAAATCCTTTATATTCCTCAGATTTTCTAATGTAAAACAAATCATTATGCTCTTGTCTTTGATATGGAATATTTTGAAATGATTCTTAACATATTTAACCTCATAATATCATATGGTATGCCCAAATATAAGATCCAATATTTTGACAATAGAGGTAAAGATTTACGTGAAAGCAATTGGAGTTTGACAATTCCATAGTTCATATGACTATGTTCAAATTTAAGTTGATTGTTCTACTAGGAAATCAGAAAATAACAAACTTGAAAGGGCTTTCATAGTAGAAAAACAAGATTAAGTTATTTAGAAGTTTGCATCCCACTTGCCTATTGAATTTATTTACTAGCCTCTATTGAGTGAATTCCCCAAGTGCTAATTAACATGCTTATTACACTGGCATTATTGATAAACAATCTGGAGTTCACATCTGGGTATTAGTTACACTTGATAATAAGCAACTACTTTAAATAAAATAAATAATCTTAAAGTACCATATTAAAAATGTGGTTTACAAAGCCTTTTCTTATAATACACGGATTAATTCTGGGAAGAAGGCATCATACAACCCCGCCCCAAATAGTGAAATAATTAGTGTCTTGAAGCCAGGAAAGAGTGATCTATGATCTGCATAATTTTTCCACCCTAAATATTTTGTCCTTTATTATAACAGATTCTATCTTGTTAAATAAGGTATTCCCATATAAGAGGTCTAGTGTGAACCTAGTGACTTAAAACAATTTCCCAAAATCGGTTTGAAAGAAAATTGATTTTATGTTTATTATGGTAAAAATTCCAACATAACCTGGAGATTTATCAACAGAAAATCATGAGTAATTTGGTTTTGTAGTTTTGGGTGGACTTGTATTTTAAAGACATCATACCCTCCTCAAAATGTAACACCACTTTCAAGTATTTTTGGTTTTAAATACTCCGCTCAAATTTGACCCAGGTCAATGATGCTTAAACCTTGCTATTATTTTTGACAACTTCATAATGCCTGATAATGATTCCATTTCTGACACCAGCTGGCAGTAAGCATGCCTCTCAGATGAATGCGTAGAAACTGTGCTCATAATTCAAACATGCAATGGACACTACAAGATTCCACTGCTGTGCTTTTGCCTAATTAGATATATTTGCATCTAATTGGAAGAAAAAAACAACTTTCTGTAGTGTTTTCTTCCCCTGTAATTTTAACTTAGCTATTAAGTACATTTTAAAATACATGTAATTCCCTTTCTTAATAAGCAAACTAATGTGAATATTAAAAAGAAACTAGTTTGTCATGGTCCCATGCTCGATATCTTTGGCTTTGTAAAGATAACGTTGTCTACAAAGTATTGTTCTCTTTAACTCTGGATGTCATCTTGCATCAATTGGTCTTTACTGACCCGTGAAAATGGTTGGAGTTGGTCTGATCTCGCAGTATATAGAAAGGTCAGGTTCACAGCTTGAATCCAAAAACAGCAGAAGGAGTCACCTTAGAGGAAGAAGTTGATTTTCTAAAAAGAAAATGTTTATTTACATTGAATTCATCAGAAGTAGGTAGAGATCAGGAAGGAAACCACTGTAGAACTGAATTAGGGTATTTCTGAGGTATTTCCATTTAGGTATCTCTGAGTAAATATGTCATAGCCATTTCCTCGTAAAGAAACGTCCAACTTTTACTCTTTAGCTAATATTTACTTTTTACGCGTTAGTTATCATATACCTAGTTTTCTTGCTGTAAGACCTAAGTATTTCACTTTGAAGTAGTCTTACAAGTTATTAGTCTCCATTTGCTCCTTTTTAATTCTATGTTTGCTTGTTTTCATACAAGTATAACGAGAAGAAACCACAATTTGTAAGAAACAATAGTAATTCACAAAACTAATATCCTTGCATAGATACAAGTAAAAATATCATTTTATACATATTTACAGAAGTAAATTGATTTCTAGACATTATTTTTGCATTGGAATGTTTATTTACAATAGTCTAAATCTCACCATTGTTGGTGAGCACATAAAGGTTTCCGATATAAAATAATAATACACAAAATAATATATTTGACTTTTCTTAACAATTTTTGGCAACATTGATATTTATACTCTCAAAACACTTTTTTCATTCATTTGTTTGACATAGAACAAGAAGTAGAACATCACTGGGTAATTATTTCTTCCCTTGTGTTTATTTTCTTTGGGCAGGGAAATGAATTTATATTTAACTACAGTGAACAACAAAATGTGAAATATATCTTTTCTTTTTAACTAATTGTGTAGTGATAACATAGAATTTCTAAGTAACTATAATAATATAAATGTGTAGAACTTATTGTCTATACCAACTGCGCTGCTTAAAAATAGTACTGAGTATAATTTACTGATTGTTTTCAAGGGGGAAGATACATTTGGTATAGATTTCGTTTTCCTTGGCTTTGTGAAAGAAAGCCTACTTTATAGAAAACTGAAAGGAAATTCCAGCAAATAAGGACCTAATAATTCCTAAACTTCACTAAGAAAATTACTGAACATGGAAGGTTTTTCTCTTGCTCTTTAGAGATATTTATTCAATATATGTCCTGATATCCACTTATACATAATAATAACCCATTCTTATGCACAATAATCTTAAATTGTGTAAAAGTAATGAATTAATGAATGCAAAACCATGTATTTCATCTTTCATAGCTTAAATTGTATTTTGATTGCAAATAAAGCTAAGATTCTTATGAGCAAAAGTATCATATTTTGCTATTTAGCTCTGATGGGCATAAAATAGCTGCTAGGCAAATGAGATAAGGAAGAAAAAAGTCATGGAATAACCGTATACAATAGTAATATTTACATCTTCCCAAGAACAATTAAAATCCTGCTATAATCAGAGCTGCTGGGCAGCTTCTAACTGTCTCACTTGTAGCTTTTCTGTACCCTTATTAAAAACTCCTATGTGAGTATTACCATCCCCATGAAGACTATAACTTTGTGGGAAATATTAAGCAGAAATTAATCATCATGAGAAAATATTTAAAAATAGGTAAAATTAAGTGAGCAAAACAAGTAAATGTTTGAAATTATCACATGTTCAACTTAATAGAAAAAAAAAAGGCAGCACAAATCGCTTTGGACAACTTAATGAAAAATGGTTTTTAATTACCATAAAAGTCTTTTGGAAAAGGTAACTAAATTGAATAAAAGCATTTACTGATATTGTTTGAAACTTATACTGATAGTACATCTGGCATCCTAGTCTTATTTCTGTTGCATTACAGGAAATAGCATAAAATAGGTTCTCAGTAAATATATGTTGAGTGAATAAATACTAATGTAACATTTTATTAATGATAATAAAATGAATATTTTTATTTCTGACTGGGTTTCCCCATTTAATATGACACATTTCTTTGGATACTAAATGATTCTTAAAGGATTATTAAATGATTTTTCTTAGAAATGCTTCTACATTTCTTATCTTTAAATGTATCAGATGCTATCATATAATTGCACAAAACTACCATAGAACTTAAGTATTTTGAGGAATTCTACTGAGTCTCATTTTGTAAAACTATCAGTTAATAAAAATGATGATTTCTGAGGCTCAATATAGGTGGTAACATCATTGTGGTTTTATCTCATCCATTAAACTATAAAAACTGCAACCAGAGATTAATAATTCAGATTATATGATTTAAAGAACAGTTAATATATGATGTATAAAAACCAGTACCAACCTACATCTTTGCCTCTTTGTGTTATATCATGGTCTAAGCTTTTCTTTGAAAAAGCAATTGTGTTTCTCCGTAACCAGGTCTTTGGGCATTTGAGGAATGGTATCTACAAACCATAGCTTCATAAAAATGAGAACTTCTACTTTTGTCATTTATGAAGTCAAATGAACACATCATTAATATTTTCTTAATGTTTTTATTAAATTTGAATGTTTAATAAAGATACATGTGGAATTATTATTCCTAATAATGGATTGTATCACATCTCATTTGAAGCATATTTTAATTAGTATAGTAAAGTGGAACAGATTCTACTCAGAAAAATATTTTCCCTGATTTAATGATATAACTCTCTAGTTCATATTACCATGATTGTAGGGTTCATAGATGTTACCTTTGACTTTCTATGGGGCATCATATGACCAGGAAATTTTTTAGCTTATCATCAGAAACTTTTAATTAAAATCACTTTAATTAACAGTAAATATATGCCTAGGGGTATGAGAGATCCTAAGTAGATAATGATTGAATTTTATTTCATTATATATTAACAGTTTTGTAATGACTTGTTCCCACCCTCACTGTACAAAAAAAAGAAATAATTTTAGACAAATGGAAACTAACAACTTTTTTATCTCAGAAGGAATAATATAAAAGAACAATAGTAAAATACCAACAACATTGACTAAAACAAAACAAAGCCAAAACAATAAAAAAGATACAGGGTCCTACCATCTTGTCTAGTAAAACTCTGTAACATTTCTAATTTTTTAAATTTTCTTTATTCTCTTTAATGATTTGATCAATCTTGCATTCTTCCTTCAAGAAACTATTAACATTTAATAGCAAGAATATTTTTTAAAAGTAATACTAGCAGCTACTATTGCTATTTCAAGAATATACTGAACTCTACTGCAACATTATTAAAGGAATACACATTGGGGTCAGATTAACCAAATTCAGATTCTATTTCAACTAGTTCAAGACCTCAAATCTTGAGAAGTTATTTTCTGACCATCTTTTCTTATTGGAAAATTTGTAATAGTAACTCATTTAATACCATTTGTTAAACAAACCAGAAACAACAAGGATATAGGTATATGATAGACAGAAAACTAGGTAGATAGATAGGTGATAGAGTGATAGATGATAGATAGATAGATAAATAGTTAGATAGATAGATGAGTGATTTTTAGATGAGACAGAAGTAGATTCCCTTGCAATATTGCTCTGCTTTTTGGTATGTTATTAAACTAAGCACAAAAACATCGAACATTTCACTGTCACAAAGGTGAAAACAGAGTATTCCAAGATTATTGAGAAATAAGGCTTTGTGTTTTTTTTTTTAATCAACATTAAATGAAGGGCTCATCAGTCTTGTCTTCCATTTATATTTCCTTTGAAATATTTCTTCAAGGAACCATTGGTACATTAATTAAACCAGGGTAAAACTTCAAACAATCTGCTTGACCACTCAATGCACAACAAAAAGCAATTAATTAAAATCCAGGCTTCATGTATTCTCTGCTTTCCATTTGGGAAAAGATGAAATATACATTTTCAAATCTCTGTAACATCAATCACCTCTTCTCTTGGTTTTCTTTAGTGGAAATACTTTTTTTGTTTGTTTCATTTAACCATCAAAAAGCTGACTGGTGTTCACAATTAATCTTTCTTCTCTCAATGACAATACTATCAGTTAGTACATTAAGGGAAAGGAACTCCATTGAAATCTTTTATGATTTTTAATGTTTGGAAATCAAATCAATATTTAGCTTAATTACTGTCTTTTATGTACTCGCCTGAATATTTACATTTTGAACAATCCTTGGACTTAATTCAGCTGTTTAGACATGAAATGGAGTTCCAAAGTCAAGTTGTGAAATTCTTTATTAAGATGAATTAATATCACTGTATGTTGTCTTTCTTAAATTTTTCTCTTAACGCTGTTTTAATTTTTTTTTAAACTTAAAAGATGTGTCCATTATGGAAAAATGTATTGCCTTTAATCCAATCTTTGCACAATGGATCCATTTTAACACAGAATAGACCCTCTCAAGATGATTATTTATTAGTGAGAAGAGTGCTTAACCTATGCTAATAAATTCAAGAAGTTATTCCAATCTCAGATCTCTTGCCTTGCAGAGATACTGAATCACTGTTTCCATTTTCTCAAGTTATAAAAGTGTCAACACTGACGTGATATTTTTCTCTTGCCTTCATGATCCAACCAGAGGCATAAATTAGAAACAAATTATCTCAAAAAAAAATTTATAAATAAATAAATAATCCTTTGGAAAAGGACATGATTGAGTAGTAGAGTGGTAGATAAAACTGATGCAACGGGTTTCTGAAACTAGAGGACTGAACTAAAATAAAGGATGCCCAGAATTACTAGCTGCAGTAAAACAAAAAAATAAATTGCAGTGTCTTGCACACAGTGTGGGTATTCCTTGATTTTTTTTTTACAAAGGAGGAAAAATAACCTTTCATTAATCTAGCATTTTGTAAGAACCTCTATACACCATTCATCCAATGTAAAAATGAATTCAGATTATCTTGTCACTATCTACTACAACTTCATACTCTTATGACTACCCCATCCCATGTCTCATCAGATAATTAAATTTATATACATAAGTTTAAGGTGACTTCCTGGACAGACCTCCATTGTGCTGTTTATCCTGAATACTTTAACTAAAGTCTTGCAACTAGAATATTGCAATAATTTTCCAATAGATTTGTTTATTCTTTCTGTTACGCTATGTATTTTTCTTCTTTTGCCTGAAGTTTTGTTCAAAATTAACATCACATTTCTGCTTTTCTAAGAGCTTTTTGTTAACTTCTGTCCTGAGTAGCCGTGCCCCAATTGTACACAGGAAGTTCTGCCAGACTTCATCTCCAATTGTCTTTCTCTCTTTCTTTCTTTCCATGGCTGCTTGTGGTTAGAGATGCAGGAAGCTACTTGTTACCTGCACTCATCATGTCGATAACTATCTCTTTTACTTCATACTGCTTCTTTATAGGAACCATCATTTCTATCTTTGTCTATCTAGAAGAATTCTACTTCTATTTTTTTTTTTTTTTTTAAATCTTGAAGTTTTGGAAAGTTACTGGATTGCTTTTTGTCTCAGTATGAAAGTTTTGGAGGTCCAGGTGTAGTTTAGAATTTAAAATCATTTGACTTTCTGGAAAGCAGTGGACTAGGATGCCGATATATTATGTAACATTCCTAAATGGGTTTATGCTGGCAACCTGACTGAAAGATATTTAATATTTTTCCCTTGATGGGTATGAATGTTAACATTACAATGAATAAATAAATATTTTTATCAAACTAACTGGCTTCAAACTTCTAGTCTTTTATCTTTTGACATTAAATTTGCCATTGTAAATTCCAAAAAGAACTAAAGGTGTCTATTGCCAATCTCATAGACTTCAAGTAAGGATTAAGTGAGATGTCACACCTAAAGAAATTGCAACAGTGCTTTGCATATGGCAAATGCTCATAAATCTGCAGTTGTCATCATTTACCATTCCTCAAGATTCCAGAAATATCTTGTCCTTTGCAAAAATGCCCCCAGTCAATTAAAGGTTATTCTATAATCCTAATACAAATATTACAGGTACGTTGCATTTTCCTTCTTTGTATGATCAAATTTTACATGCTTGTGTACACCTGCCCCAAACTAAAATATCTAATGCTAAAGATTTTTTTTGTAAAGGTGCTTTATAAGTTTCTCAAATCCACACATCTCCAGGTTCTTACCATTTCATTCCTTCACATGTCTATAAGATTTTTTATCAACTCTTGAGGAAAAAAAGCAGTCATATTCTAACTTTGTAGAAAAAAATTCTTTCTTTCTTTCAGAGAAATTAAAACTTCCTCCATGTTGCCCTGTAGAGACAGGAACTTATTAAGAGCATAAAGTGGGGCGAAGATCTCTTTTTGGAACAGGATCTCTGCTTCTGATTGATAAGCAAGTTGCTGCTAGAATGAAAATTCCTTCAAGCTAGATTTGGGTGACATAAATTTTAATATTTAGCATAAAGACTCCTTTTCTTTAAGGAAATTAAATAATATTTCAAGAAACTATTGCAGATATTGAAGAATCATTTTAAGTCAGTTTTACTAGAGAAATTGGTTTAATTTTAATAAAGTTTTCAGTTGGGATTATAAAATGACATTTCTCTGATAATAAGTAGATATGAATTTCAACTATGAGAGTTTTAGGTTTTAAAGAATATGTTTGTTTTTCTCAGTTACCTAAAATACTCTGACTTGAATTTACAATTTGATGTACATAATCTCAGTGTGTGAATACTTTAAATTCTTTGAAACTTTTGTTTAGGAATGTAAAAAAATATTTTTCAAGAAAATAAGTAGATTCAGAACATAGTAAAATTAAAGATGAATTAAGGGGGCTGGGGATTTAGTTCAGTGGCATAGCGCCTGCCTGGCAAGAGCGAGGTTGTGAGTTCGATTTCTGGTACTAGAAAAAGAACAAAAAAAGAAAAGATGAATTAATGTGAGCACCTTAATGATCAAAACCACTTATTTTGTTGCATTTATAAGGAAGAAGAGAAAATTAAAAACCAATTATGGTATTTTGAGTTAGGAAGGAAGGTAATTACGAGAGAGATGCAAATGGAGTTCAACTAACGTTAGGAATGGATCTAATAGAATGAGTAAGTATAACTTCTATGAGGGCATAATACTTTTTTCTTTTCCCAAAATTTCATGTAGAATAGTATGATCTGATAATACTGAACTGACCTCGGAGAAACTTTCTGTTAGGAAGCATTGCTTGGTACAATTTTTAAGTTGAAATACCAATATAGCTCAATAGAAAATTTGTAGAAACGTTGTGAAAAATCTGAAGAAGTTTATGGACATGGGGGAAGAATAAAATTGACAAAAACGACCACATTCTGAAAGAGAGAACACTTGTAATTTGATGTTTCTAAACCTACCTTATTGAATAAGCTAAACTTTCCTAGCTGTTATTCTTTAACGTATGACTGCTATAAATAACAGTAAAAATAGTGTAGTAGCATTTGACCTCCAAGAACTCCATTTCAGCACACACAGTGTCATTTCTTGATCAAAATCATATCTTGTAAAGTTTCATAATCTCTCTGCAGAGTCAAATTCTACAAACTTAGAAATATATATTTAGTGTAAAGAAAGAGAAAATCACTCAGAATTGTCGCCATACATATTGTATGTTGCATTTTAGTTGTGTTTATTTTTTAAGAAAAATTCAAGAAAGAAAACAAAATTATCATCATTTTAAGAACTATTTTCTCATGTATTATACCTACTCTACAAAGATGTATTGACTATTGTTTCAAAAAGAGTAATCAGTTTTAACATTAATATATTTGTTTTGAACTCACCATGGAAATACCATCCAGAACAATGCCTTTAATAAACAAAATTACGGATCAATTGAATTGGCTTTTAAAATAATTTTACTGACACCAGTGGTAAAATTTGAACATAATAAATTTAAACTGAATGAGGTGACTAATTAATAATAATTTAAGGGACTAATAATAAAAATGAGAGTTGAAAAAATATTAGTGGAGGGTGAAATATTTGATATAGTGGATATTGGTAGGAAGCTAAAATGAAGAAAACAGAAACAAATTTTCCTGGCATTAACCGTTTACAAACTTGCCTCGCTGCATTACCATGCTGGGCTGTTGTATGCTAACATGTTCAGTAGAGTTTACATATGTGTTGTTGAGGAAGAAAAAGTGTTCTTTATTATTATTCTTGCTTAAAGCAAAGAAAATAACTTCGATGAGAATTATCTGGAATAATGAAAGATTTCCATGTTGTAATAAAAATAATTCCATTACCTTTTATATGGCTTTTGAAAACTATATAATTGTTTTATACTGTTTGCATTTACTTTTACATTTCTTTTTGTGTTCTATTCAGAAAAAAAACCTTTTCAATATATGCATTTTTAAATAGGTCACCCCAGTTTCATATACTCAAGAACATATTTTATTCTAACTGACTTTAAATATTGAGCAGAAATAATATCAAATATAATTTAGTGGTTATAATTTATAATTTATAATTTTTGTCAACTTTATTTTTCACCCATGTCCGTAAACTTCTTAAGATCTTTCACAATATTTCTACAAATTTTCTGTTGAGCTATATCAGTACTGCAACTTAAAAAACTGTACCAAGCAATGCTTCCTAACAGAAAGTTTCTTCTAGGTCAGTTCAGTATTATCAGTTCATATTATGCAACATGAAATTTTAGGAAAGAAAATATTATGCCCTTATTGAAGTTATAGTTACTTATTCTATTAGATCCATTCCTAACGTTAGTTGAACTACATTTCCATCTCTCTAATCCAAAGTTTATTGTTGATATTTATATTTAATCTTGAGGATAATTTTTTAAGTTTTTATTAGTACAAGTTTGCTGTACAGACTATGAATCTATTATTAGATCTTGTTTTAAAATTCAATTTAGCATGTACTATGAATAGTACAGTATGTGACTGATAAAAATACTCAGAAGGAATAGGAATTGGGTAAGCACTATTTTCCCTTTGCCCCAGAAGTGGTGATGAGAAAATGGTCTCCACAACACCCAGCCAACTTCACCTCTTCCCAGGGAACTCTGATGAGGTTTTATATTTCAGCTGGATGAGTGACATAGGGAGCTACACCATGACGTTCACTCTGCTTCCCAGGGTCTTGCCCCAAACTACATACAACTCAGATTGCCACTTATATGTGAAGGGATTTAGAGGGACACAGAAAATGCATAGGGGATTTTTTTTCTTTTTTGGTGGGGTCAGTACTTTTCCCCCACTTAACACTGCCAAGGTAAAGACTATGCCTTGTTTACGTCCATCCGGTGTTTTGAATAGAAGAAAAAAAAAGAAAAGAAAAGAAAAGAAAAGAAAAAACACCTTTCCTTGAGAATGTTCAAGGGATAAAATTAAACATGAAAAGCAAAGGTGAGTCCTTCCTTGTTGCCTGCAGTGTTAAGGCAAAGCTCAAGGGAAAAATCTGGTGTCTTTGTTTTTTGTTTCTATTCTTTTTTTAAGGTAAGCCACTGTGTAATACAAAGAGAACAACTGTATAGAGCATAAGAATTAGAAGTGGGTAGTTGTGAGTTCTTCCATTTAAATTTATATTTAAGGCTCTTTTTACTATTCTTTAGTATATGACTCAATTGGCCTGAAAATCTCACCAATTTTTTGTAGCTCTATATGTTTGCATATATTCTTCTATATTCATGAAAAATCCATCTTTTTTTTCCACCTGAAAAAATATGCGCTGGTCCTCCAATATGCTAACATCTCCTTTGAAAAAATGCCTCTTATTTTCCTATGCATAGACAACTATTCTATTCTGAGACTATGAGTATCTCTACCATAATGCTGCTTTCATTGACTTACAAATATCATTTACATGCATGTCTGCTCTCAGGTTAAACTGTCAACTCCTCACAGCCAGGAGTATTTCCCATTCACTTCTATATTCACACTATCTTCTACTAGCTCTTTCACAGCTGGCATTCTATGAAAGTTGAGGGCACTTTCTAAGTGTTCAAACAATTATTCAGAATAATAAAATATCTACAGTTAAATGATATATGATCCCAGACAATATTTTATACTATTTTTGTCTTGATTTATTCCATAAAATAAATAACAAAAAATGACAAAATTTAGGAGCGAAACAAGATTACTCTGAAAATTATTAAGTTGAATAACTTAAAGTATCCAGAGTAGTAGGACTAATATATTAAGAGAAATTAAGATGGTAAGGAATTCTTCCATACTCTTCCTTAGTTTTACATGGATAATGGAATACTTGGGTAGAAAATTATTAGCAGACATCTTATTCAATTATATTATAAATGTACATTCAGTGAATGAGTGGCTGACTGAAACCTGGAAATCAGACATATTCAAGTCAAATCTATTTACATGGATGGAAGGACTGTAATGTCAAGTCCAAAGTAATATCCTGACTTTGAAAAAGCTATAACTTTTTTTACAAACTTTTATTTTCAAATTATTTCACACTGACAGAAAAGTTGTGCAAATAACACAGAGAGTTCACATGTACTGTATCTTCACTAAATTTCCCCTAATGGTGACAATTTACATTATTATAGTACAATTATCAAAACCAGGAAATTAGTGTCCAAGTTTGGACCCCACATTATCTTTTATTATTGGATCTCTTTAACTACTTGATATTTTACAGTTCATCACTTTTTTTTTACTTTGACCTATTACTATTTGAACTATCCACACAAGGTCTACTTAATATCTTGGTTTATTTTAGGTTGACATTAATTGAGGGTGATATGTATCAAAATTGTCACGGTTTTAGGACAGGGTACTACTTTTTCAAATCATACTCAGAAAAATATTGTTTGCTCTCTCTTCTTTTATCCTCTTCTTTATCCTCCTCCTCCTTCTTCTTTTTCTCGTTCTTTCATTTCCCTCCCTTTCTCTGGTGCCTGCTTTTTCTTTCTTGTATTTCTTTGTTCACAAATGAGCAGATACATTCACTTTCTTATATTGCCATCTGTCTCACAAGAAAGGTAGCTACTAAGGACTGTCATTAGCAATGTGCTTTTTTCATTTGACTTGTTATCCTGGAAAACATCTAAATTAGTTCTTACGGACATCCCTTCTCCTTTTGTACAACTGTGTAATATTCCATTGGACTGATCTAGCATCACATATCCAGCAACTGTTACTTTGCATTTAATTTAAACTCCTTAAGGTAAAATAATGCTGCACTAGTAACTTTCTAATATATTTTCTAATTGTTACAGGTGTCTATATTTAGAATATAGTCCTAGAAATTGGATTGTTAAATTAATGGTAATAATATAAATAATTTTGATAGATGTTATCAATATATTTTTCAAAACAGCCAGACAAGTTTTTGTTCCCACCAAAAATGAATGGGAGTTCTGGTTTCCTCTCTTTATCATAAACTGAATATGATCTTAATTTTTGCTAGTCTGAGTACTGATATAGTTTGGCTATGTTTTGAGAAGCATTTACACCTCTTGTGAAGATTGTTGGTTCACTCAACTTTTAAGAGTTCCTTATATATTGTGGATATTAGCTATGATTTATGCCATCAAATTCATTTGTCTGTCTTGTTGTTTCAGAATATCAGTTCATATTTAGAAAGCTTTTTGTTCATCAGTGATTCATATTTATCCTTTTATTCCCAGTACCTGTGTGATTACAGTTTTACGGTTAGATACCTAATTTATTTGGAGTTTATCTTGGTGTCTACTGTGAGATTCAATTTTATCATTTTTGTAATGACTATCCAGGCTTTACAGCACTGATTACTAAAAAGTGTATCTTTACACCAGAGATTGAAATGCCATTTGTAGCATTCAGAAATTTAATGTATACTAGAAGCTGTTTCTGGACTTTGATTTCTACTTTTTGGATAATTTGTCTACTTACAGGTTACTAGTGGCACATATTTGAATTATAGACTTCATAGTATCGTTTAAGCTCTGCTTGGATTTGCTATTCTGAAGTTTTTCTTTTTTAGTATTTTCTTGTCTACTTTAGTTTTTATATTTTTTAGTTTTTAACTTTGAAGTAGTGTTTGATTTTGTTAAAAATGTTTTTAGCATCTATAGAGACAATTGTGATATTTCCTCTTGACTCCACAGCATAATGTGTGATAGTAATCGATTTCTTAATATTGAAGTGGAAACTTATTCGGTCATTATGTATTATTTTCTAAATATGTTGTTGTATTTTGTCTTTTAATATTATATTCTGTATTCTTGAATTAATGTTTTGAGTGATTTTTTTCTCCATTATAATGATTATTTTGTTGGAGACACTTCTACTTGTTTTACAAAGGGAGTTATGAAAGAATTAAAATTGTTTTGGTTGAATTTAAATAATTTTTAAGATCTTTAGACTCAATGGTTATTGAAAGCAGTTAAAAAAAACCTTGGTGTAACTGCAGAAACCTGGTACTTTTCTTGTGGAATAATTCCATGAGAATTTTCTGTGTTTTTAGGTATAGAAATTGATCATTAAGATTAAAAACTGAAATAGGATCAATTTCTATGTACCTGGGAAAACTATCTAGCTTTCAGAGTTGTCTCAGCAGAGCTTACAAAGTAGTCATGTGCATGTGTATGTGCACATGATTAAGTTTGATTTCTTTGTTTTCAAATATTAATTTTTTCTTA
>NW_004955407.1:18029447-18133066 GCF_000276665.1 Chinchilla lanigera
TTATTTATTTATTTATTTATTGTCTTTTTGAGACAGGTCTTGTTATGCAGTTCAGGCTGGCCTTGAGCTCACATTATAGCCCAGGCTGGTCTTGAACTCACAGTGATCCTCCTCCCTTAGCCTCCCAAGTGCTGGGATTACAGGCATGCACCACCACATCCAGTTTCAATTTTTATTTTTTATGTTTATCATGTCTTGCTGTATGTTCCTGACTAGGTTAGTTAGTGTTTTTCATCTCATTAATTTTCTTTTACAAATGTTATTTTTATGTATTATCTAGACTTTAGATTTTTATGTCACTGTTTCCTTATTTTATGTTTATTATTTCCTTCTTTAAAATGTTCAGATTTTTTATTTTTTAGTTTTTTAGAAGAAAATTTAATTTATTTAATTTAACCTTTTCTGTGGATCTAATAAAACTTGACTATGCATAATATTTAAATCTTTTTAAAAATGTTAATATATGACTCTATCTTTGATATTTTGAGTAGATCTAGATGTGGCCTGAGACAAAGAAGAAAAAAATCTAAAACTCTATTGGGGAACTGCTAATGCATTGCAAAACTTATACATGCATTCCTGTCAAACAATGTACTTTTAATTTTTTTTCTTGTTGAATAACACATAATTGCACGTTTGTTTGATAGATTATGCTATCTCAATACATATATGTAATATGTACTGTTCAAATCAGGGTAATATGCATTCCTATCTCTGTATCATTTCTTTATGTTCACAACCTTTGAACTTTTCTTTCCAAGTTCTTCATTACCTATTTAATGTTATTGTGGACTCAATCACCTTACTGTTCCATAGAAGACCAGAATTCATTTCTTCTGTATTAACCGTATTCAGGTATCTATTATCCGAACGCCTGCAGTCACTCAACTACCGCCTGCTTCATGGCCTCCAGCAATTACTATTTTATCCTCTTTTACTTTGAAATCAACTCCTTTGGCTTCTAAATATGGGACCAAATATGCAGTGTTTGTCTGTGTCAGGCTTATTTCACTTAACATATTGTTGTTCAGTTTCATCCATTTTGTCAGAAATGACAGAATTTCATTTTTTATGACTGAAAATATTCATATCAATATACCATATTGTCTTATACATTTATCCATTGATAGGTATCTAGGTTGATTGTATATATTGCTCATTATAAATAGTGCTGCAATTAATATGGAGTGTATCTGTCTCTTCCATGCACTGATTTTAATTCTTTTGCATACATATCCAGAAGATAGGCTCCATGGATCATAAGGTAACTATGTATGTGTTTAGTGTTTTGAAGAACCTCCATTGTGTTCTACATAGTGGTTATACAATAATTTACATTCTCTTTAGCTTTGTATGAAATCCCTTACTTCTGCATATTATACACACTTGTCGAATAATAATAATAGCCATTCTGAGTGGGGTAAAATAATCTCTCACTGTGATTTTTATTTGAATTTCCCTAATGGCTAGTAATACTGTAGATTTTTTCATTTGCATACTGACCATTGTACTTCTTATTTAAAGAAGTGTCTGTTTAGATCATTTGTCTATTTTAATTGATTATTTGTCTTTTGCTGTTGGGTTTTTGTACTCGTTCTATGTTCTGTATACTGGTTCCTTGGCAGATGTAGTTTGCAATTCATTCCTCATTGTGAAGGTTGTCACTTTACTTCCTTGAGTATTTCCTTTGCTGTGCAGAAGTTACTTAAGTTTTATTTATTCCCATTTGTCTATTCTTGCTGTTGTTGCTTGTGCTTTTGGAGTCTCCTCTAAAAATTCATTGCCTGAAGTAATGTCTTGAAATATTTCCTCTATATTTTCTCCAGTAGTTTTGTACTTTACAGTTAGGGTTTTATCCATTTGAGTTAATTTTTGTGTATAGGGAGAAATAGATATCAAGTCTCCTTCTCTTCATTTAGACAATCATTTTTCTCAACAGCATTTACTGAAGAGGCTGTATGCACTCCAGTGTATGTTTTTGGTGATTTTATCAAAAATTATTTGAGTATAACATGCATATATATATATATATATATATATATATATATATATATATAGTATCTCTATTCTATTCTGTGTATATACATTTTGGTTTTTATACAAGTACTACACTATCTTAGTTATCATAGACCTGTAATGTGCCTTCAGATCAGTGTCGTGATACCTGCAGCTTTGTTCTTGTTCATTTGTTCTTTGTTCTTTCTTCTTGTTCATTTGTTTGGGCAATTTGAGGTCTTGTACACTTTTGTATGAAGTTTAGGATTGTTTCTCTATTTCTGTGAACAATACCATTGTTATTTTGATAAAGATTATGTGGAATCTGTAAGTAACTTCAGATAACATGGATATTTTAACATGAACAGAGTAAATCTATGGTGGTATCTTTTTGAAATTCTTTCATCCATTGTTTCATCTATTCTTTTGTGATTTTCATTGTGGAGGTCATATTTCTTTAGGTAAACTTCTTACTACATATTTTCTCTTTTGGGGGAGCTATTATTAATAGGATTACTTTCTAATTTCTTAGCAATTTTGTTATTGTGGGAAAATGTTAAACAATGTTTAATTCCTCACCCAATCACTTTGTTATTCATGTGGTTTCAAATCTATTCTGGTACTTTGCTGGTGGATGTCCTCTTCATGGGATTTTTGGTATTTTGATTTGATGAACATAACACATATTCACATGTTTAAAACTTGTTTATGTTGATGATAGAAAATATCATTTCTCCCTTTATATAAATATGATTTCCTATATCTTTTACTTTTATTATTGCAGGCCAAAAAATTCTGAGGAGGTATTTTAATATCTGAACTAACACCTTTAAATAGAACTGGATGATGTAATTATTTAACAGATTTGTTTACAATAATTAAAAAATCTTTGTATGCCTTAAGTAGCTGGCAAACACTGGGAGTGATGATAAAAACACAAAGAAGATGAAAATACATTTGGAAAATTGTGCAACAAAATTCTAACCACAGAATTCATTTAAGTAGTGAAAGTATTAGACGCCACTTTCTAATAGTTCTGGGTTTTCCTAGATTTTGAAAGTATTAATGTCACTTCATAATATGAGGTAAGCAGTATTCTGAAGTCTTTGTTCCATGGTTTTAGTTGTTTTGCTAAAGCCTCAGGCTCAGTTTCAACTGAATCTAGGTTACAAAACTGTTAGACTAAAGTCTGATCCAATAACTAAACAGACAAATGAAATCATCCCATGCCTGTAATTCTCCACAAAACATAAAGGAAAAACACAGGTAATTTCACTGTCTGTATTGCATTTGGCTGGTAGTTTTTCTGTGAAGCTAATAATTGAATTATTTATCATCTTCTTTGATTGCAAACTAGCTGCAGTGTAGTAGTTCAGAAGTTACTCATATACTCTTTAAAATTGATACTATGTTTTAGTACCTTGCATATTGGCATTGAGCCCTACAAAGTTATTGTGGGGTCACTGCTTTGGGAGCCTTGATACGTTAATCTTATACTTTCAGTAGTGAAATAGAGACAGTGAACTAGAGATAGTGTTAGGAAATGATCTCCTTCAAATCATTACTTGAAATCTACGAAAAGGCTAGGCACTGGGAAAGAAGTTCAAATCTGTCTTAATTTCCCACACCAAATTCTTTCTACAAAGCTGATTTTCTGTTTAATAAAAATATCACCCTTGATTTCCTTCGTAATGTGTATGTATAAGCATATATAGACTTCTTTGTCTTTATTAAAGAATTCTTTAATTTATGCTATTGAGGACAAAGCAAAAACTGGGAAAATTAGATTAATGTGAAAAATGGCCAAATTGTTATTGCCCTGGAGCAGGTCACAACTGAAGTTTATCAATGAGTCATTTTATATCGTCTGGTAATGTTCCTATCTCTTGAAGCCTTGTTAATATTCTCACATCTCCCAAAGAATCTCTGAGTGAATTATCAATGAAATTGTTCTTAGACAATGAAAATATTTTAAGTTATTGAAAATAAAGCAATTCATGTCAGTTTCAACTCCAACTCAGAAGATAAAATGTACCAATAGAAAGTAATATACAGCAGATATTAACATTAAATAAAAGCAATAAACTTTCTTACACTTGGAAATTATATAAAATATCTCACACTATTTTATTGCAGTTCTGTAGTATAAGTAAGACTAAAGCAAAATCAAGAAGATTATTTCACTTGAGAGGTAATCATGCATCTTTGGCACTATTTAAATTTTAATTCTAAATTTAAATATTAATAAAAGATGTGTTACTATTCAACATATGCCTGAAAACGCTATATACAACACAGCTGCCTTCATTTCAGAGTTTTGAAGGTGTCAAAAATACACAGGGACATTGTTCAGCAGCTACAGCTAGTAAACAATGCTTTGCTCATTGATATAACATCCTGGCTCAAGGAAAGCAAATACCGTTGTTATAATGTAATTATTATCCTACAATTTTGCAGTCCTTTTAGTTGAGACTATTTTGAAGTGTACTTGTTGCAGAGAGCTACTGATACTGACAATGGTCCTCATCACAGAAAATGTTAAATATAATTCTCAGCAACTTTGGGACTAAACTTGCACATGTATGATTATTTTTGAAGCTTTAGTATGGTCAATAGATATTCTAGACTTATAATAAGTACTGTCTCCTAGAGGTACTGTTAGATTAACGGCTTTGTTTGGTTTGTTCTAGCTTGGTTTGCCTGTGGAAAGAAAGTAGCATTTTAATGAGGATCTGCTGGGATCATTCTTAATTACTTGTGTGACTATAATTAAAATTCTAACACAAGTAATATTTATTTTGTACCCTCAATGTTACTACACACTTTACCTTGATAATGATGGCATATAAAAATCACTCCTACTATTTTCTTGGGGATTTTGCATATGTAGAAACCAAAAACTTAGGCTACTTCTTCAAAGTTCAACTTCTCCATAATTCATGTCACATCTAAGAGTGTTCTCTCTTTAGTTAAGCTAAGTTTTTGTAAATATGCTTTGACCATGCAATATAATCATGGTACACTACAAGGGTAGTGACAGCTCTTTGGAATTTCTGGGTCAGGAAGTTGCACTCTACTGAGTGTAACATTGGTTATAAGTGCATCCGGTGTAAGAGGGACATACTTTTGAGTTTGCTTACTCCTGGTTTATTACATTGTTGCAATCCACAGGACTGTATATCTGATGAAAATCACAGTGTGATATAAACATGATACTACCAAGTGTTGCATAGGCAATATAATTGTTTAACAAGTAATGTTTTAAAAATTTTACATTCTCTTTATGAAAGTATTTTATAGAAAAAACTAGAATGTTCTACGAAGTGATAATGAGAAAATTACATTTTTGTAATGTAAAATTGTGAATCAGATACAAATTAAACCAAACTAGGGAGATGGAAATATAAAATTCAGTAAAGGCACCAGGATCTCTGTATTTCCACACTCATACCCATACACCGAAGTTTTCTTCTTGTCCAGATGAACTGCAGGAAAGTCTGACCCATCAAATTAAATATATGTGGTTGTGGCTCTTGCTTTTCCACTGTTAATTTTTAACTTGATGTTCACAACAGCTTACAGTGGTAAAGTTCATTGCTGAAAATTTTAAAATATTTTTACATCCCAAATTTAGTAGACGTTGTCTGTACCACTTACCTGGTTTGAGATTTGAGGCCCAAAATAAATGATTTAATCCAGTGGCTGAAATATAGAAATCAACAATTATCTAGAGGTACTTTATATGGGGTTCATATTCCCTTTTGAATACTGTAAATAGGTCTCCAGGGATTCACAAACTCTCAAATTATATCTAAATCATTGTGGGGCCTATGGATATAAATGTTTTCATAAGAAGGTTGCTCCTGGACTTTATCAGATTCTCAAAACAAATGTATTTTGTTTGGCAGTCAAAACTGATAGCCATTACTCCTTTCTTGGAAATGGAAGTAAACTAAACTAGTTTTAGTGGTACATGTTTTAACATGTAAACAAGTTCTGGATCCAGAAGTACTATAACTTACCTAATGCCATGTTACTGTTTAATGGCAAGCCTAGAATAATACTAGTAGGGTATCTTTCGAATCAGTCCAACATAGCTTTTCCTCATATTTTTATCTTTTCAGCAATTATCTTTTTTTCTTTCAATTCTAGTCATATAACTAGAAGTTTTGGGGGCTGGGGATTTAACTCAGTGGCAAAAGCGCCTGCCTGGCAAGCACAAGGTCGTGAGTTCAGTTCCCGGTACCAGAGAAAAACCAAAAAAAATAGAAGTTTTTCGTACATTTTCTTCATCTGATAAAAGAAAACTTGGGTAGCTTCATATGCTTACATGTTTAACACAGGAAAATTCCAACTCTGCATGAGGCACCCAAACCCTAATTTAGCTCTTATTTTGGCTCAGTTTTTGTGAAAAGCAAAAAACAAAAATTTGTTACAGTGTGATTTTGTAGAGTAGAGGAAACCTCATCCCAAAACATTGTTTATCCAAGTCAGTATCTGTGGTGTCTTTATATATCATTTATCATGTTAATGATCGACTAAAAAAATTCCATTCTGTTTTCTCTGTTCTCTGACACCTATGACAAGGGCACAAACAAACAGAATTTTAAATAATACAAGACTGGAAAAGATGTTCACTATCTACAAACTAGATGCTGAAATAAATCTGAGGATCCCATCCTCCATGTATTCTAGTCATTGGTGGTTTGGCTTGTCTTTCTTCCTTTACACCGTGGTTTGCTTTCTTTGTGGAAATAATTCAAAATTATGAACAAAATTTCATTTATCAGTTATCATTTGAAAAGACAGCAAACTACTGTGTTTTACATGACCTCAGAAACTCACTTTAGCAGCCTGTGTGTGAAGGTTAATAAGTTTATCGTGAAAGTTGTGTCAAGCCTTATATGCATTGTATCAAAGATTGTGTTAATTTTAAAGTGGAAAGGCATGATCTTTAAAAAAAAAAAGAATATGTCTTTCCTATTTTGTCATTACAAAAAGTACACATTATGTTTCATGGATTTATCTGCATTTTTTTTTTTTTTGCAACTCTATCACTAAAAACATGGAGGAAAGTAATGGTCACATTTAGTCTTTATGAAAAGCATTTTTACTCTGACACACCACTGGGTGGAGTACATTGCTAGCCCAGGGTCTAATATTACTACAGTGTAGAGCAAATGCTATTTGTGCCAGAAGAGAGAAACTCCTAATCAATTTGAGGTTTATGAATTGTTTTAAAAATCTGGACATGTTTAATGAGACTGAATGCCTAGAATATAATACCAACATTGAATATGCGCTGGCATTATACTTTTTCAAAATTCAATCCATTTTTCCTAAAGCCTTGGGAGATAAGGTTTGACATCCTGCCTAGAAAACTCAGAGTGAATTCTTTGGAAAAAGCCCATTTTACATTCCGTCCTGAAGAGCAGCTGCCATTTGGTCTGACTTAGTGCTTTAACTCTATGTGGAAAAGTATAAAGCTTATTTCTGATGATGAAATCAAACTGTACCCAGATAGTTTGACTTTTCATTCAGTGTTCCTTTAGTACAGCTTAGGTTGGAGCTGAACCCTAATCTTATAATACAATGAACTTTTTTCACATGCCCTGGGGAAGTATGGTTGTTAATAGCACTTACCTGAGTTTGGACTTCAGAGATCTATGAATGAGGATAGGTGTTCATAGTGGGGATTTTCAAATTCGCAAACATTTTCTCCCATTCCTGTCTTTATTTTTCTTTAATTCATTTTATTTAATGCTGGGGAAGTCAAATCAACTAATCAAGTGTAAAACTCTCCAAATATACAAATTTATTGTGCTTAGTAATTTTCCGATCCAATCCAATTAGGTCTTTTTTATTAACTACAGTATATATATATATATATATATATATATATATATAGAGAGAGAGAGAGAGAGAGAGAGAGAGAGAGAGCTGCATATCTCAAGTAAAGATTGTGTTCTTTGAAAGGGAAGTTCCCACTTTACAATTTTATCTCTGTGTTTCTTTTACTTCCATATTTTCATTTTCCTGTTCACAGACTTTCTTTCTTTTGAGCTTTCTGTTTTCAAGCTTCGCCCTACAGCTTTCATCCTTCCAAACTATCCCTTCTGCCCCATTTCTATTCTAAAATTATCCCTCTTCCATCTATTTTTTCTTTTAACAGTCTCATATTCTGCACTTTACTTAATTCTTCTTTCAGGTGCTATTAAAGATTCTTTATTTCTCCCCACTCTTGCGCCCCACCAGCCCCCATGTGTAATGTCTCATCCATTTCTCTATCCCGAAGCTGCGGTTTGCCCAGGGGAGGGACTTTCTCATACCCCCAGCTCCGTGCTATGATGATTTCAATGGTACCAGCATATTTTAACCACATCATTATCATGGAGTCCCAAAGCTTTGCTCACTGAAAACACCATTTTTGAAAGGACTTCGTTGCCATGAATCAATTTTGGAACTTGAGATTCGAGCGCAGAAAGCATTTTTTAGAATGGTCCCTACTTGTTCCCACATTCATTTCATTCGCCTCACTATCTAAGAAAAAGGAATTGCGTGAGGCTCTTTTTCCCCCTCCAGGCTTACCTCTCCTTTCTGTATCCCACCGAGCCCCCCCAAGTCTATTCTTCCATACAGTAGTTAAATCAGAGCATGCGGCAGGACGGCATTGTGTGAACTGGTGGCCACACAAGTACTTTGTATTCACTAGAGGTTTACAAGTACAGCAGCTGCATATAAATATGCATAGTTGAGAGATTCATGATGGTGCCTTCTCATTCTAGTGCTGGTTGGCTGCAGTGCAGGCCCTACAAATCAATGAACATTTCCCCATCCATCAGCTGCTCGCTTGCAAGCAGACAAAACACGTACAATGCCAGAAACCCACAGAGAGCTCCTTAGTGAACGAAACCTCCCTGTCACAAGATTCAAAATAGCCTTCTCCCTCCCGCCCCGAACCTCTGCAGCTCTCAACCTCAAATGTCTTTTTTTATCCAGTGTGGATTGCTAGCACTTAGAAAACAACACCAAGAAAGAAGAAGAAAAAAAGGAGCAATGATAAATCAGAGTTTTGAGGGTCCTCACATTACACTTATCACAAAACAAAGGATATTTTGCACATGAACCCTTTTAGAGAAAGAAACCCATCATAAAAATGAATCTGCTTATGTTGACTGTACTGACTTACAGTTGGAGGGTTTGCGTGCTGAAGCATTTCAGTATGCAAAGCCTTGTGCCATGCTGTGGCAGACATTTGTAACTTATCCATTGTTATTAGGTGGCTTTGGCTATTGAAGAATTTATTTTTCCTGAAAGAAGGAGAAATCATAAATGCACTTCATAGTAAAATCATGGTGTCTCCCATTAATGAGCACTTTTTGTAGGGTTCAAATATATTTATAATTGCATTACTCAATCTATGTAAAACATTTAGTGAAAGCTTAGTGTCCCTTAATAAAATGTGTTAGATATAGATTCATTACATCTGAAAGGCCAACTTGTTTTTAATTTTAGATGGATTAACATTAGTGATAAAAATAACTTGTTCTTGTGTAGAATATCTACTGAACTATTAACTAGTACACAATTCTTTATCTGACAAGTTGCCAATCAAGTTTCTAATAAGAATAATAACCAACTTGATTTTTCATTCATACGTTCATTCAGTCCTTCAACTATTCTTCAAACACCCACAGTTGTCTGTTGTATAGTATTTTCATATCTATAGTCCCTGGTCTTGTATGAATTTTGGGGCGAGATAGGAAATACAATTATATAAATGACTAGGTGAATTTTAAAGTTTAAAAAGTCAAGTTTAGGGTTTAGTACATTCATGATAGTAAATATTTGATAAGTGTATGACATTTTGAAATCTTACGTATCCGGTTTCTATGTTTGGTTACCATACTTCAGGAAGGATAGAAATAGATTAGTTAAGATCATGAGAATCACCGAAAACTGTGGCTCAGAGAAGCTCACTGACATGTCCACTTTTATGTGCTTGTGAGGAGCAAAAACAAAATTTGAACTCCCCTTTGCCTAGTTCCAGAGCCCATGCATTCGCTTCCACTAAGCCACGTTGAATTACAAGGCAGAATGTGATAATTGCTCTAGTGGATCAGAGGAGGTAAAGACCGCTTCCAGCTGGGATGACCAAAGAAGACATCATTAAGAAGGAGCAGCATTTGAGCAAGCCTTTGAAGAACGGGCACAGGAACAAAGCAAAAACTACAGACAGCGGTGAGCGTTGGCGAAACCCTATGACTGAAAAACAAGTTGCCAGGCAGAGGAAGGACATCACTCTGAGTGAAATGCATGCCATAAATAATGCTATTTAAAGAATTGCCAAGTAGGCTCCTCACTTATTATAAATGGAATCCACAGATGGGTTTATATTTCATCTTTAAATGAGTCACTGAAACTGTCTCGACCTTAGTTTCTTCACTTCTAAAGTAAGAGCTAGAACCAAATAACCACCAGACACTTCTCCAGGAAGACACATTTTGTAAAGCTTACATTTTTAATTATTTTCACAATATAAAAAGATATTAGAAGTACCTCATTCAAGCTATAGCAGCTATATCACCTATGTGCATGGACTTACTCTTAGGGCAAAAGCATATTTACGCATTTATATACCTGTAACTATATATTTATATATCAACCCACTGTTTGCATTTTACGGGCTAATTTTAAGCTCTAAAATTAATTTTGAGAGCACTTTTTCTGCCATATATTTCCCCCAGTTTGCTTCCCTTCAATTTGAATACAGGTTGATGTTTATAACAAGCTGCTCAAAATATAATGAGAAAGTAAATATATATTAAGCATATGATAAATACAAGATTTGGGGATTGTAGATAGTTGCATTTTATCTTTCTGTACTTCACGCATTGAAAAGATATGAAAGTTGAATACTGTATGTTTATATATCAGTGAAATCCCATCCTTGTAGTGTTCAAATGCATTTGAAGCTGGGCATAGTGGTGCATGCCTGTAATCCTAGCTCTTGGGAGGCTGAGGCAGGAGAATAACTATAATTTCCAGGTAGTCTGGGCTACATAGTGAATTCAAGACCAGCCTGAATTCCATATCAAGACCTTGTCTCAAAAACAAAACAAGGGGCTGGGGATTTAGCTCAGCGGCAAAAAGCGCCTGCCTGGCAAGAGCAAGGTCGTGAGTTCGGTTTCCGGTACCGGAGAAAAACCAAGAAAAACAAAACAAAACAAAACAAAAACAAAGCAAAAATAAAAACAAAAACCAACCAAATGCACTATAATACATGCACAAATTTTATTCTTGTAGTCTGCAATCCAGATAATATTCAAAGCAACATTATGTTAAATTCAATTACATAAACATATCTATGTAAATAGTATATGTATATATATAAATCTCAAATACATATACACTTTGAGACAGAAATATCTCAATTGCCTATGTGGGCTGGGTGTCTGTGTCTGTGTCTGTGTGTGTGTGTGTGCTCATGTACACACACAGACAAGTTGAAAGAACATGAGATCTTAAATGGGTCATACAATGATGCTTAGTTTTTATGGACTTCAAAGCTTTATTTTCCAATCAACATTTTCCCTCTAAATTTCTATCCCAAACAAGAAACAAAACCAACAAAAGAGAATTGTTTTGTTTGAATGTAGAGTGAGAAGAAAATGAAACATCCGTTTCCCATGAGTTTTGCAAAGGCTACTGCATGGATTTTAGTGGGAGCTCTTCCTTGAATAGAATTGCCCAGGATGGCATTCCATTCTGCCAATGTTGCTGCCAGACCCATTCAGAGCAAACGGGATGTCGTGAGAGTTCCAGACTTTCTCATTTTCCATCCCACACTCTTGCTCATGTCCTCAAGGAGTGTGCTTTGCAAAAATGGATTTGGATCCCAATCTATTTGGACCTGAGCTTTAGATCTGGATTCCAATCTACTTGCGATTCATTAGATTTGTTTAACGATTTGAATGAAATTGAGCCTTGTTTCTAGCAAACAATGCAATGCTTTGTTCATATTAATTGTGATCTTAAATGGAGATACTTTAAGCTCATTTTGATTAAATCAGTTCACGGTAAAATTAGCTAATCTTAAATATTTATTGAACACTATATCATTAGTGTGGAGTGTTGTTAAGATGAAAGGAAATATAACCTTAATGACATATTTTATGTTGAAAATAGCATTACATGTTTGAGATGGTAAACAATGTTGCATACATAAATCTTACATACATAAATGCTAAATGAATAATGAAGCATACAAATTCTTTGGAATGTCAGAGACCAAGGATTTAGATAAACCTTGTATTTGTTAACTAGGTAGTATCAGCATCACTTTCTAATGGGGAAAAAGTCTCAGGAAAGTCTCAGAATGAATTTATCCTTAGGCTCATTTGAAACAGATGCAGATTGAAAACCCCTGCTCTAGGCATTTAAAGTGGAGCAAAATCTTTAAACAAATAATCACTTAGTGTACAGAGAACTACAGCGATAAGTGCATTATGGTAAATTTCATTATTATAACAGGAAAAACAAACATTCCTTCAGATGATATATGTTTTTACAGTTAGAAAAATTTAATAGATATTTAAGAATGTTACTTTTATAAAGACTTTTCTGATAGGAAGTGTTATGGTTTGTGTCTGGATGTTCCATGCAGTCATGGGGTGGGCTTCTGAAGTTTTTGATTAATCCACAGTCCAATGCTGGGATTATGGGTATGAGTGCTACACCCTCCCTGGGGTGGGTAGTTTGCACACAATACAAGGGAGGGAAAGAGCCTTGCTCTCTGCCACTCCTCTGTTTTGCTCTTGCTGTTTTTGCTATCTTCCACCACCATGAATGGTTGCCCTCTGCCATGTGCCACTCTGCCTTGGAGCCGGCCAAGTATGGACTGAAACCTCCACAAACTGTGAGCTAAATAATCCTTTCCTTCCTTAATTTTGGGCATTGGGTATTTTGTCTCAGCAATGAGAGAAAAGTAACTAAGACAGGAAGGGTTAAATATTGTTAAATAAACTCAGTGGTTTTGGTGAAATTAATAGTCAAATTTATACCATGTAAAATTATAAACAAATGTTTAACGTATTTTAAAAAATAGGCACAGAATTGACTGTTATATCTCAAAAAAGGAATATTCATAAATATCAAGATAATACAAGGACAATTTAAGACTGGAACTTAGATAAAGTATTAATCCACTGGCCCTTATGTTTTTCCTCTCTCCTAGATAACATTTATATAATCTAATAAAGTCAGCTTTATAAAGAAATGTCAGTCTAACAATGTTAAGACAGACTTGAACATCTTTCCCAGGGTATAGTTATCTCAGAGATTTATATTTTTTGCTTGAATAAAAGTATTTCTCAAACTTTTGGCTGGAGAAGAAGAGAAGATGAAAAATCAAAAGTAATTTTAAAAGCATTCACTAAGAAAAGTGCAATCATGTACCAAGTGAAAATAATATATAAATTAATGCTTAAATGTAACTGGTTAATTTTAGGTGGCTTATTGAACACTGGATCCTAAAGCATATTATTTCTAAGTGTTGAAGTTGTTGAAAACAAATGCCTCAAATTTTTATATTTAAAATTTATTGTTTACTTCACAATGAAGTGCTAGATGGCAAGGATATTATTAACTCAAAAGATACAATATTTAGGTGCAAAGAAGTAATTTTGAACAAATTAGCTTTCTGTTGTTAGTATCCATATACAACATGGTCAGTCTTCAATAAAATTTTGACTACTCAAAATAACTTAGTTAACTGAAAATCGTCTAATCTATAGGGACATGTTTTTTTTTCATAGACCACTACTGGGGCCCAGATACTAATGTAGAATGTTACCCTGATTTGAAATCAAGCAGCTTCTCTTAATTTGAAATTTCCAATTCACTTACTAGTTTCCATAGACAACCAAGAAATTTCTGCCTATGCAGTTGGTGTGCTGCTTTGGGTTTTAGACTCAGGCTTTGGAATTGCAGATTCTAACTAGACCCTGTTGGGCCTGGAGCATGTAATTTAATCTTCATTTCCCTCTAGTACTTTCAGAATACCCGACACCCAGAATTAAGGAAGGAAAGGTTTATTTAGCTCACAGTTTGTGGAGGTATCAGTCCATACTTGACTGGCTCCAAGGCAGAGTGGCACATGGCAGAGGCCAACAGTTCATGGTGGCTGACGAGAGCAAAAGCAGCAAGAGCAAAGGGAGGAAGAGTGGCAAAAAGCAAGGCTCTTTCCCTGCCTTATATTGTGTGCAAACTACCGACCCCAGGGAGGGTGTAGCACTCATACCCATAATCCTGGCATTGGACCATGGATCAACCACAAACTCTAGAAGCCTGCCCCATGACTGCATGAGGCTTTGGGGGAACATCTAGACCCAAACCATAACAAGTACTCTGTGAAAATCGAGATTATGTCATTTGCTTTCACGTGAAGATGAGATGAGCTGTGTAGTGCCCCAAGAAGCAAGCACATCGCCGGTCACGTGTTGAGTGGTTAGTTATTAGTAGTGTTACTATTCATCCACTCTCTTGTTAAATATTCATCTATCTGTTAGGCACTGGGCTGGGAGGTAAGACTATGAAGAAGAGTCCAGTGCCTTCTCTGCCCTTGTGAAATTGTGAAGGTGATGATGAAGAAGGAGACAGACACACAAATCTGCCAGTTAAACTACATTAGAAAAAGTATACATAAAGATAAATGGAGTTAATGAAGCAACTAAAAGTATTCAACCCAGATGTGAGGGCAAAGAATTGCTTGCTAATTAAATTAATTAGTCACTTAACAAGAGTGTACTTAAGTGTCTACTGTCTTAGTTACTTCACTCTCATATCTGAAACAAAGTACCTGAACCCAAAGTGAAAGGAGGAAAGGTTTATTTAGCTCACAGTTTGTAGAGGTTTCAATCTATAATCAGTTGGCTCCAAGGGTGTCTTGGCACAGGAGGATTGCAGAAGAGAATTTGTTCATTGCAAGCAGAAGACAGCAAGCAAGGGAAGGAGATGACAAGCCTCTTTCTGTGCCTTATATTGTATCCAGGTTACCAGGGTTAGGACCACGCCAAACCAATCCATAGACTGATTTAGTAATCACACACCCTTAATCCGAGCATCCATAATCCTAGCATTGCACCATGAATCAATCACACACTCTAGATTCAGTGACCTCTGGAAAAGCCCCACTTATAACTGCATGAGGTTTTGGGGGAACACGTAGACACAAACCATAACACCTGCTATGTACTCTTACTGTCCAAGAAACTGAAAATACTAAAATGAGGGGAAAGAATGCATTGTATATTTATGGGGACAGTTATAATCTTGTGGGGAAAGACTAATTTATATTTAATAATCACTAACATAAGCGTAAAACTATACATTTTACAACTGCTACCAAATAGATCAATGCTTCTAAACTAGGGGCAATTTGGTCTCCCCCTTCAGAGGTCAACTGACAATATCTGGAGATATTTTAAATTGTTATAAATGGGGGCAGGTGCTACTGACATCTGCTGAGTAGAACCCAGGGTTGCTGTTCTCCACCATACTTTGCACAGGAAATGCACCTGAAAGAAAGAATTATTTAGGACAAAATACAGGAAGAGCCAAAGAAATCCTAAAAGAACCCCTCTGCCCCATGAGCTTAGAGGGGACTTTATTTTTTCTAATGTTTTTCAGGTGTTTAGATATGTGTCTGTCACATTATAGATTTCTCTCTAAGTGAAGAGTGAATGAGTAGGTTGAGTGATTATAGGAAATAAGAAAATAGTCTGTACAAAAGTCTAAGCTTAGAGGAAACAAGTCACAGTAAGAATTTGAAAGGCTAGCGAGTCTGGGATCACAATTAGCAAGAGGGTAGTTCTGTTGGGAAAATCAGTGGGACTGGGCTTATAGGTATCTAAAGTCTGTTTACATGTCTCTGTCATTTTATCTGCAAACCTAAATTCTTCCTCTTGAAATTTTAGTTACTTTTATTATGTCCTCATTGAAGAAGGCATTATACATGTTGAAAAAATCCAGTCTTTTCTTTTCATTCCTGTCACAGAGTCTAAAATTTACTTTGCCTGTCTTTTCTGTCGGATTTCTGTTTTCCAAGTTTTCAAAATTGTGGGCTAGGCCAAAAGCACCAAGGAAGACTCATTCATGTTCACAGCTTAAACAAATTTGTTTGCAAAACAGATGATTCTGGCAGGGACTGGATTTCTTAGAACAGTAGTTCTTGAGGGAATATTTGTGAGGTGGGTGGGGTGCCAGAGCAGAAATAGGATGACTACTTTTAAAAAACTGCACAACTTTTTTCTGTATTCTCCAAAAGTTTTATAGTAAGCATATTTCATGGTAACAATGAAGAAAAATCACTACCTCATGTTCAAATAAATGCAACATCAAATTAGCAAACACCTATCCATGCAATTTTTGTTTTGTTTTTTATTCTCTCCAGTCACTTCTGTTTCTCTTCGATACTCCTGATATTTCACATGGGGGGTATTAAGTGTGGATATTTTGCTAGTATCCATCCCCCTTACTTGTGCATACACCCCTTTGCCAAGCTTCTTATTTCTTACTTCTGCTTCTATTTACATTCTTTACACTCCAAAAGCGGAACATTGCATTCTCAAGTAATGTGTTCTGCCTCTCCAGACTAGGGCATACCCTCTTGTCACCAGCTCACGCATTTCTCACTTTCTTTCTTTCTTCCTTCTTTTCTTTCTTTCTTTCACCTCTCTCTCTTTCTCTTTCAACTTCATTCCTTCCTTTCATTATTTCTTGCTTTCTTTCTTTCCCCCTCTTTTTTCTCCTCTTTTTTTTTTTTTTTTCTTTTTTGGTGGTACTGGCAATTGAACCCAGGGCTTTTACACTCAATTACTTCCTGGCCATCCATCATTTTATTTTATCTTCCTTCATTTTTATTTTGACACAGGCCTTCAAAGACCCTCCTATCCTGAGTACAAATGCCTAAGTAGAAGCTGAGAGGAGAAGGGGAAGGAGTCCTTCTGAAGGTCCTTTTCTACCCACCTAGGTTCCATTCTACTATTCCAAAACAGACTTAATTAATAAACAATTTAAATTTGTGACCATTTTAAATGGAATAATTCACATGATATCCACTCATTATTAAAATTATATCAATATATTCTTTGAGATAGTGTGTCCAATTATAATGTTCTTAAGAAGCTGGTGTAATGTTACTTAAATTCACTTATTTTAAGTCCATTTATTTAAATTATGAGTTTTCTGTTTTACTTGGGTATATCACCTCTTTAGCTTGAGTTTACCTGGAAAACTTGGAAAATCACAAACCGAAATATTAGAAAAAGGGTGTAAAACCACACAGAAGTGCTCCTGAGATAAAATTGCCCACCTTGTAGCTTTTGTTGGAGTGAAGAAAGCCGCACACTCCCAATGGATGAGGGCAGCTGCAGGGCCATTTTGCTTGTATGATGACATTTTATTGAAGTAAGCTAAATCAAGGGTGGAGACTGTGCTTCACTGAGCTGGCCAAGCCTCACGCCTGTGTAGGGCAGTGATTGTCTCCTACTTATACACATCGGTGTTACCTAGGGATCCTTTACAAATGTGTGTGCACTGAACCCATTCCTGGACGCACTGACTCGATGTGTCTGGGGTAGACCTTAGCATGTGCGTTTTGAAGACTCCAGGTGATCTCCATGAACTTTATGGATCAGAAACAAATATCCAGGGTTTTCTTCTCAAAGTAGTGCTTGTAAAAGCCCTTTGTACTAAGAGTGCGCACTTTTGGACAGAAGGCTCAGAATCCTCGTTCCCAAGGACCGTGGCCTGTTGCCCTGTGAGTTTGCGGTGTATACTTAGTTGGAGCTGCCTGTCTTCTCACATTCTCACCTATGATGTGGGCTTTATAAAAAATCAGGTCCTAACTTTCTTGCCCACTTTAAATAGTATTTCAAAGGGAAGTAATTGTAATATAAAATGCCTGTAAATCCTAACTGAAAATGTATGTTAAAGAGTCATTTTAAAATGAAATAAATTAACATACCCCGCAGGTTTCTTTGCAAAAAAAAATAAAATAAAACAAACACTAGAGATCTCTTTTCAAAAGGCAATGATACGTAATGATAGTTGTAAACAAATTAATAAATAATGAAGAAATATACAATGACTTTAGCTATGGGGCATTTTCATGCCTAGTGCCCAATCCACTAGACTGTAGGCTCCTCAAATCTTATATTTAAATTAAAAGGTATTTTATCTGTCTATGTATTTGCAATGGCATAAAATAGCCTATTTTCAAGTGGATTTTTTATTTGCATTTTATATATACACAGAGGAAATCATAGTCTTTGGTTTATTCAGTTAATGTACAACCTTCCATATATATATTGTGACATATTACCTCTATAATACATACCATTGAGACTATTTCCTTACCTTATAGTCCCCTAAAAAGCTCATAATAATTCAATCCTAGGGAAATATGTAGTCCTTAGATGATCTGAGTTCTCTAATGCATTTGACTTGGTTGACTACAGTATTTAAAATTCTATTGAGCTTTGAGCATCTCCCTGCTTTTTCCTTTTTAGTCATTTATCCTTCTTTCTCTCTGCATCCTTCAGTAGCTGCTTTCTCCTATGAACATTTTCTTTCTTAGATTTCTTTATCACTCCCTCTAAACACCTTCTAGAGAAGCAAATTGACTGCTGTGATTTCAATTCTTACTTGTATGCTATTAAGTCCTCCCACAATGACTTCTTACCTGAGCGACCTAGACACTCCTAGTTTACCTTAGCATATCAGAAATCTCCAGACTCTATCTCAGCGTTTTCATCTCCCTGTGTCATTGCTCTTATACCTTCTATCTGCAATGGTGGCATCAGAGGGAACCAGTTTCCCAATCTTAAATTTGGAATTCAAGCATAACTCGTCCTTCTGCCTATCACCCATATCTGACTCCTTCCAGTACAGCCTCCTAAACATTTCTTGACACACTTTTTTCTCTTCCTGTGCATCCCCATTGCCCTGGTTATGACATTCATTTCCCTTCTGAACTATTATCAAGCCCCCAAACTCCTTTTCTCCATTCCAGATCTTGACTAAGTCATTTACACTGTGGGAAAACATTAACATTGTACCCCACATATATACTGAAAGTATGTCAAATACATCATCAATGCCGTACATGCAGCTGGTGTATAACCAAACTCTGTATGAGTTAATTCATAGAAAAATATTGCTGCATATAGGAAAAAATAGGAATACTGATGAGAAGTATTTCTGTTTTCTTAAAACAAAATTCAAAAACCCCAGACATTCATTATTCAGGCCTTAACAGCCCACTCCCAGTCCATGTAATTAATTTACATAGATAGGTTGTTCTTGGAATTTGAGTTTTAGACCCTTGTGTAAAGCATAGAAACAGTAACTACATTATTTGATGAGAACAATGCAGTTTTAAAAATAATTACTGGATATGTTAATATAAAGAACACAAAGGGGTTTTCTTTTTTCTTTTTCTCTTTCTTTTTTTTGAAATTTTTCCTAAGTGCCTAAGGGTTTTTTGTCATGAATTACTATCACCTATCAAAGCTAAATATATTTTATTTTTCCTTTTCCTTGCTTATGTTTAAAAATGCATACTGACTTTATTTCACGTGCAATGTAAGTACTACTTATTCATCCATAGATATGCTTTGCTTTTACATGGTTGACAAATCGCTAGTCAAAGTGTTTCAAAATATTTTTATAGCATAATTCATATCACTGCTGTAGGCTTAGTGATAAACTGTCGTAAACTGACTCACAACTTACAGATGTGAAGATAAGCATAAGATCTGTATATGGTGCAAAGAAATTTACTAGTATCAATGTATTTTTGCAGTTCTCAGATTCAGTATTTTCCTGTTTTCCTAAACCTTTGCTTTCTTGGGTTTTGTAAAAAGACAAATTTCATGCTGACAGGTGTGTCTGTACATGTATATACATGAATTCATATGTGTTTATACACATTAGAAAGAGTGCAAGGAAACAGATGTCAAAGGAACGATGACTTAGTTTCAAAGTATAAGTGCTCTGTAATTTGATCCAATAATATGACCTTTAGAGTAGGAGCTTAGGTGAGCAGGATCTCATTTTTTTCATGGACTAACTGAGAATAATCATGCAATATCAATTTGAACTATTTCTTCTTGATTCAGTGACACATCACTAAATAATATAGTCATTTCCTCCTCTGGTGCCTAAATATAATTCTTAGACTTGGAATGTGTTGAAATAAATGTGTTTGCCTCAAAATAAGGAGCAATATGTTTACACGCCAGCTCACAGGGATGAATGAAAAGCTTTCCAGAAATATAATGAAGATTGTGGAGAGACAGTAACCAGTGAATATAGAAGTAGAATTCTGTTATCTTTGTTTCACACTAGCCAGGCAAACCAATTTCATTTACGGGAAAATCAAGAAGGAAATATCTGGTCCAGGATATAACTGATTCCTGGGCTTAGTAAATCTGCACCATCACATGTGGGAATGTAGATCAGAATCACTTTTTCTAAATAGTGTTGCAGCTCAATTAATTTATCTACTAGCATTTTCGGAGCACCTATCATGTGCCAGGCATAATATCCAAACACAGAATTGACCCATCTTTCTACCTACACATTCCTGAAATATATATGTATAAGAATCCATCTCTATATTTTCAATTATGCCTAAGTATATGGCTACTTTGTGCTTCTATGTTTCCTCAATACATTTTTGCATATGAATACAAGTGTATATTTATCAGGCAGGACTGTTTACATGAAGTATGGTATAGGGCATTCATCCTGGCACGGTGACCTCCACATGGATGTCCATCTCCCAGGACTTCTGGTCCACAGACCTTAGACTTGGCTGATGTGTAAAGCTATATGCTTTGTTCTCTATTTGTACACACCAAGATCAATTCTGCAAGCACATCTTGTGTGCCACTCCTTCTTCACCCAATCATCCAAGGCCCTGAATTAGATGCAATGTTCTTCCATCTTCCTCCATAGTCTGGCCTAATCCTTGACCTCTGATCTGAAGAAATTGGTGCAATACAAGTGCTGTTGTCTAGAAAGCTTTCTTGAATCAGCTATAAGTTTTTAAACTCTTTAAGAATGTGAGTCCACGGATTCCTGTGTCACCAAGCACCTGGCATTAAGGGACTCTTTAGACCTGTGGACCAATTAAATTTCTTTCAATATAACTGGAGATGGCCAGATCGCAAGTTTAGGAATCAGGGTCTTGATCTTATCTATGTGTTTTCAGTCTCCGAAATACCATAGTTCATTTAATTCTGCCTGGTCTCATTCTCCAGCATGGCAGCACCTTAATGCATGATTTGCCACACTGCTTTCTATTCAACATGAGAGTTCAACTCAGCTGATGATCACTTTAGTCGCACACGCTTATTTCCCCATTATCAGACACTCTGAGTGATCAGAAGGTGTGTGTTTGCCCTGACAGAGAAATACAGGAGGCAAGAAGATAAAGATGTACCTCGATTTGGTTCTGAGAAAGCTATGTCCTGGATAGTGACAAGAGATAATAGCCATTGTTGAACATTATGGATGAGAGAGATTGGCATTTCATTTGCTTTTGCTGTCTAACAGTGGAGAGAGGCACAATATTCAACATTTGTTTGAGCAAAACTAAAATCGTTAATTGTCACATTAGCTGAGACATAATATTGCTAGAGACCACTTGGATGAAACAATAAAGATTAACTCTTGTTGAGAATGTATGAGCATATTGGATGCTATCCAACTGATTTTTATTTTTAATTGTTTGAAATGTTATGGACTGAACACAGGGCCTCATATATGTTCGGCAAGAAAACGCTACCATTCAATAAAAATATTTTAGGGTCTTCTTCTGACTTTACATTGCCTACTGATTTGCTATCATTGCCCTGGCATTTTCTCATTTTCCACAAAATGTGACTAAAGTACTTCTAAGAGATATATCAAGTTCATTGTTTACAATGAGTAATAATCAAACGATTATTGATCCATTTTTTAGTTGCATAGAAATGTGAGTACCAGTTTACACCAATATCTCAAGTGATTTATTATACCTAGGTATAAATTTCTAGCAATGTATAAATTTAGCAAGAATGCTAGTTTTAGAAAATAAGAGAATGTGATTTTTAATTCTTTTATTTGTTATTACATAGAGTGCCCCATGTAGAAAGCTGGATTACACTCTTGGATTGGAAAGGCTTTCCTTCACTTTTAAAACTCTAAGGAGTATGATTCAATAACATAAAATAAAATGATCCGAAGTTCACAAATGTAAGACTTACTACGCTCTTCCCACCAATACTAAATGAAGTTATATAAATGATCATTTGACTACTCAGCCTTCATTTTTCTGAATAATGCCTACTTCAGAACTAGTCAATAAATAAGTAGGAAATATGCCTTTAGGCATTTTAAGACATAGCAGAAACAAAGTATTGGGATTACTATATTAGTTGTTAAGGGTGGAGAGAATTGATATCATAGTGTAGGGAGACTTATAATTTTAGTCTTCTTCAGAGTACCAGTACGGTAGAGTTGGAGGAACTGGGCTCAACAGAGATGGGGCCCAGATCAAAAGGGTGCTTTCAGTTCTCTTATAAGCTTCATGATGTTAAGAAATGACCAAATCTCTTACATATCTGTGTTTCTTTAATCTATTAAGTGGAAATAATAGTGATTAGTTTTAGCAAACATATGTGACTTTGTTGTCCAAAGCTAAATGAAGCCCATTAAATTCATTTTAATCCCTTCACGTTTATCTCTGTCTTCTTTTCAGGTATCTACTCATAATGCTTTTTCAGATATTTTGTCATCAAATATCAGTGTTGTACAATCTTACAAGGTGCATGTTGTTATCCCACATCACAGCGAGAACACATGATGACCTAAGGGAGAATGTCACTCTTGAATTAAGACCCAAAAGAACAGAACTAGGGTGACAGCTGATGGCCCTCAGGAAGCAGTGTAGCATCTTTTGTTCTTCTCCTTCTTAATCTAACACCTTAATTTTCCCTCTTTATCTAACACCTTAATTCCATCTTTCACTTCCTATATCTCTTCATAGTTTACAGTGAGTAATAATCAAACTTGGGTTATTGATCCATATTTTAGTTGCATAGAATTGTGGGTCCAGGTTTCCCCAGTATCTCAAGTGATTGATGTTACAGATTATACATTTATTATTTTGGATGGTACATAAACTTCAGTAAGAGGAAGAATTTCTTACCTTAGACTTTCTGACAAAAACTTATGTATTTTTACTTTTCAAAATAATAGTCGGGATTTTTTTAGCAGTAACATTAGTGTGTATTCCATTCATTGCTATCAAAAGAAAGTACATTTTAAGACAGTATGCATTAGCAAATAATGTTACCCTTATGCTGTAATATATAAGATAAACATAGCCAAAAATTATACTCCCTGGATCTCTGTGATTTTAAAATACAGCACATTTTACATGCATGGAGATTTTTATTCCATAAAGGTATTGAAAGTGACAACCTGACATTCTGTCCTTGGGATGCTGTCAATGCTAGTCTCAGATCAGCTGACAGGACCTCAGCTGGGCCTCTACAAGTTGCTTAAGAACACTTCTAGAACTATCCTAATAGGCATGTCCTAACTGTCACTTGGAAAAAAAATGATCACTTGAGATCAATCTGTACAGCAAGTTTCATGGCAGAACCAGTTGTATCACTGTCTAATAGACTTTGTGGAAAAAGACCTGATCATTTCCTTGGCCATGAAGTGACAGACAGGTGGAATCATCTTATTCTCAATCCGTTCCATCACCAGAAGAGGGAACCGAAGCTTTTGAAAGGTCACAAGGGGCCTTTTAATGATATAAACCACCTTATGACTGCTAGTTAGGAAGTGAAGATGGTTCTACAGTGACACAGCAAAATAGACTATATTTTAAAATTTGATTTTAATTATAGGTTAAGCATAATTTCTCATATATTCTTATATATTTATATGCTCTGATGAGAAGAAGCTGTGTGCTATTTTTTATACCACAACTTTCTGACAAACGTATTAATGAGATAAACTTGCAGGGAGTAACAGTCACCCTCATCCTACCAGAACTCAGATTAAAATATGGAATTAAATTATTCAGATTATAAAATATAGAGAAAATGGAGTTTTTACAACTCTAGGAAGAAAATATATTTATACTTACATTTTTTCCTACAAAAAGGAATTCTTGCTTTCTTAGCTTAGTATTTTTAAATTAGACTTTAGGTTTTAATCATGTAGATGCACATATATGTATGTATGTGCATATATGTAGTGGTTCTGGGTATTAAACTCATCTTCTCACATGGTAGGCAAATATTTTGCCACAAAAATGTATATTTTAAACAATATTGTATTAGTAAACATTACTTGATTAGAATACTCAAGAAACACCTAAAGGTAAACTCGAAAACTACAAAAATGAGAATGATTTCATTGTAATTTTATTAAATGGCAAAATTAATTTTAGGAGAAAATAAAAAAAAATACATTCTGATAATAAATTATGCTTTGATCAAAATATAATAGTATGCATCTTCATTTATGTGTCCACAAAATAAAAGGCTTATCCAATCAAAAAGTTTTTACTCAGTTGGTCTATCCATAGTATATTTTAAAATTTCATTTTAATATGTGAAGCATCATTTCTTATATGTTCTTTACAAAGACCATACATATTTTGTGTCAGATGTGTATAGTATAGACATTTCCAAGTTGCTTCTTTCGATGCACCACAAGCTGCAACTTGCTATTGAATGCAAACTTGTGACCTTTTGTTCTGACAGAAGAACTCAGGCTTTAGGAATGAACACTTAAACACACAATATTGTAAATTCTCTTGATCAGACTTCATTTTTCTAAAATAGGTTTTTAACATTTTTTTTTGTAGCATTTCAATAAATACTCCCTCAATGGAAGAGCAGAGTAGTGTTCAAAGATAGTTTCTAATTAACTTATATTAAACACTACTAATGGGAATTAGATCTCCTTTGTCCTTTAACTCTGCAAAATCTTACCTTTCACATTATGGTAATTCTGATTTAAGTTAGCAGTCATTTGCATGATGTGTGCCACTTTAAAACTTGGAGTGTATTTATTCGTTAGAATCTTGATTTTGAAGATAATGAAAAAGCAGAAACTTTTCTTCTAGTCAGTGATATTTAGAACATAAAGTACATAATGGATTTGAAGTTTATATTTCAGTGTTTAACGGTTTTTGCTAGTGTAAAACATAATTGTGTCTGGCCACAATAGCATGTGTATAAATTTATGTTTTTGTAAAATATGCATGCTAAAACTATGATTATGTGTCAGTAAACACAAAAATGTAGACACATTTCATGCTTAATCTATTACTGATATTTCAAAGAATATATTTGTTTGGAATTCGTTCTGTGACTTTATTTCTTTTATTATATGTGCTGCCAAAGCAAGCAGTGTTTCTTTTAAATGTGGTTGGGTTACATTACCTAAAATAAAATAGTTGTCTCAGCATTCCATCTTAATGATTCAAGAAGAACTGAAAAAATAGAATAATGAAATCCAGCAAATATGTCTATTAAACATTTAGTGTTCTTATAGATACTATCTCCTATAGCAAAAGACAACTCTCTCAAGTTAAATTTCACCTTCTTAAACTTTTTTATCTAGTGTCTTTTATATGTGATATGACTTTTAAACTTATACATTCATCCTTTAACATTCTGCAAAGGAAACATACATTAATAATTGCATTTGTCCGGCAAGTAAGATGCATTTTACTGATACTACGAGCTTCTAAGGAGGTACATACAAGCTGACATTAGAGCACAGAAAAACATTTCCAGAGCTATTGTACCACTGCTTGCATGATTCTCACTCTCTTAGAATTCTATGTCTTGGTAGCATACATGTGGAATCTCTGCTTATGTAATGTTGATTTTGTTCTTGCACTGTCTGTAAACATAGACGTTACTATCTATTAATAGCAAATCAAACTGGGCCATGGTTATTTGGTATCTTTTGAAAGCATTTACAAGAAACTAGTCATTGTTACCCAAATTATATGTTATTATAGTTTACAACTCTGTGTGTGTGTGTGTGTGTGTGTGTGTGTATGTGTACGTGTTTAAATTAGTAGTCCAGCCAGGGAATAGAAGAGTTACTACATTATTATCTACAATAACCAATCAATTTAGAATGAGGGACCATGTGTTAAAGAACAAAGAGAGATTTTTCTTTGTTCAAATTCTGTTCAGAAAACATTTTTTACATAATGGATAACTGGATGGTTTCTTTGATATCCAGCTAGTCTTGTTATTGACTAGTTTTGCCAGTTTAGTAGCACATTTGCTTTATCTCCCTGTTTTCTCTCATTGATTTGTAAATGGCTCGCGTCCAGAATCCTATCCTCTGACTCTTCATCAAGGAAAGGGGAGTAGAATGAAGTAGATACAATGTTGAATATGGATCTTGACAGGCAGAAATATTAAGTTTCATTAAAAGTGTGCTACTTAGGAGCAGAATGCATGTTCCACTCTCTCTACTTCTTTTCAGTCTTGGAAGGTGCAAAAAATGAAATAACTTAATGCCATGGGACCAGTATGAGACAAGGAGATGGAGATTTTACCCTTAGTTCAGCCATGAGCTAGCTGAGTGACTTTGCTTTGCTTATTTGTAGAGTGAGATGGCCTATCCAGTTGACTTTTAAGTTACCTTCTAGTCTAAGACTAGTTATGTCTCAATGAAAAGCACAAGAATTTCTTGATAGCAGTTCTGTCTGCCAGATAATGTCTCTATGAAATCCTTTCCATGTAGAACTTGGGTTGCTCTGAGTTGAAATTTTATCTCATCCACAAAATGAAATAGAATCTTAGCACGTATATTTTAATGATGTAAAGAGACGTTACTAAATCTGAAATTTTTTACATTTAATTTTGTTTGCCTTAGTCGTCTTGCTTCATTTTAGTGATATAGTGTTGTTTTCCTTGTTGCTTTCAAACTTTATCAGCTGTCAATAGTAAAATTACTAAATTGGTTGATAGTTATGAATAATAAAGAGTTTTACACTACATTCATGCTGTACAGAGCACAAAAGTGCTCAATACATATATAACGCTTTTGTCCTAATGCTCCTGTGCCCCATGTCACTGTTGGTATTGTCATCCTCGTGTCTACACAAGAAGGGGACAGATGATGCCTTGCCACCATATATGGTTGCCTGGGAAATAGACCACTGACACTCATGGTTGATAACGTTAAAGAAGTCCTGCTGCTTAAAAATGTTCTTGTATTTTATTATGTAATTTCTTTTCTACTTCTTTTGCAGGGTATCCTTAAAGATTACACAGAGAACATTTTGTTCACCTGTAAAGGTAGGGAAAAAAATGTTTCTGACTGTATATTAAATTTGTTTTAGTAGTTTCAAAAATTTACTCACCTTATTCCATGGTGATAGAATTGATGCTACTTACTCTGAGTAAATGGAGGGTGCATTGTATCTATATGCTAAACTTGAAATCATCCAACACAAACTGTTTGTCAATTGGAAATTTTCTCCTGTACCAATACCATTTGCATTTTACTATAGACAGAAGTTTCCTATACATGTATATTTTTCTTTATGGTATTTTGGTGTCTTGAAATATATAGAATTTCAGTTTCAGCAAGACAATTTAATAATATATATTACAGTACATATGTTGTTAGAAAGTGAAACTACCATAATTTTGTATTTTTCTTGTTATTCTAAAGTTATAATTTTAAGGAATTATTATCTTACTCAAATAATCGTACATATCATTATCTGTCAAAATTTATCAATATAAATGCTAAGTTGGAGGAATTTGCCTCGGTACTTGCGTTACTCGAAAGTGCAGAAAATGTGGCCCTTTTCTAGGTAGGGCATACATGAAGATAAATATAGAATTTCTACTCTAGTAAATACTTTTCTGATAATAACTTACTTGTAGGCATTTTAAGTGAAATTGTGTTAACCGTGGTGAATCATATGCAAATTGTTCAGATGTAGGTCAAACCCCCACTTGCACATTCTAATTCCAGCACCTCTTTTCCAGTTCAGGATAGACTGCTCCATGACACAGTACAGGGTAGCAACATAGGACGGAACCAAACAACACGAACGCTAACAATGGGCCAGTAGGCAGATTGCATTTATCCATTCCTTGGTTCATCATCTCGCAGGCTTGCTGTGCAATTGTAGAGAATTATTTCTTCACTGATTAGGAGATTTTGTGGCAGACAAATCATGGTACCTGTAGGATGTAGTTTTCTTGTCAATAAAGTACATGCAACAGCATCATTCTTGTCTATTCATGGAACTGAAATGAGGATCAAGTGAAACAAAGGCAGAACATACCCTGTAAAATGAATTTCTGGCTCTCATACAGAGAGATCCTGCTGTTTTGGGTGATATACTTGAGTGAATGAGGAGCAGGCCTCAGGTACCTTGTTCAGCTCCAGGAGAGCCCCGCTGAGATGAACTGCGATTGTAGAAACCACACAGATCATTATTTTCTCTAACTGCTGTACTCTAGATCTACAGATGCCTTTGTGATAAAGCATTGGGTCATTTTCTAAAGAGTGACCACGATTTCATGATTAGACTTAGTCAGCCATACAGTCAAAGGAAATACTTCATTTCTACTTAGCAGTGCATTAAAAAATGTTAAGCAGATTGTACAAAGTTGTTGTACCATTGCCTGTCACCTTTGGTTGATTATTGCGGACTCTTTGGTATATAGACAGAAAATATTTAGACCTCCTACTTATTAATGAAACTATATTTTTTTATTTCTACTATATTTAGAATCTTGTCAAGGTTTAAGACATATTTTTTATCACCACTGTTCACTAGAATTTTCTTGTCTAAGAATTTGAACTTACAACTGTAGATAATATATAATCTCTATAATTTTCTACAAATTAATTTTTAAAAATTGGCAACTGCGTTTGTAAATTAGCAACGCAGTTTGTAATGGTGTTTTTTTAATTGTAAAACTGGGAAACTGATGGTAAATACTTTGTGCTTATCTTTTTTGTTCACATGATCTAAAATTAAAATGACAGAACATTATAATAAATTAAAATGATTGTGTCCCTCAAAAGTAGCTACTGGTAAAACTTTAGTGTCTTCAGATTCCTTCTCCATATATAAAATATCAGCATCAATATGCTCAAATACTGGTTTCATATTACATACACAAGTCTATGCTTTTTATTATTTTAATTATAGATATTCCTCTAAGCCAGCATATTATCCATTTCCTCCTATTAATGGCTATATATTAGGCAATCTTGAGTCATAATTTATTTAATAGACTTTCTAAACGTCTTTTTAAAAAACAGAACTTTAAAATAGAACAAAAAGAGGCCTTCCTTAATTACACTTTTGGCAGGCATACAAAATAATAATTCCCATTTGTACATGCAATCAAGAAATTCAGGAGTGAAGACAAAGTGTTACAGTAAAGAAGCACAGCAGACAGTATTTGGTAAGTGTAAAACGGTGGCTGAGGGAAAGAAAAACTCAGAATGTAGATGTTCATGCTATAGGTGTGTAAAGCTGAAAATCTGCCAACTTTTCCAATATCTATTTCCGTAACCACTTAGAGACCCCCAGTTTACCTCTGCTTTCATGAGTTGTTGTTTATCTCTCTAGTACTTCAGAGAAAATAAATCTTCTCAGATAATGTCACATATAATATTCATTTTGTGTATGTATCTTTTATCCCACTAGATTTTCAACCCCTGGAAAGTAATAACTATGTATTAGTCATCTTTGAAGTTAATACACAGAACAAATATTTGTTCAGTGAGTATAAATTTAAGAAAAGGGAATAATCAAGTATAACTCTTAAATATCAAAAAAAAATTTCTAATGTGCTAATTTCTGCCTTTCTACCATTCATGGAGTGAAATAGATACAAATGATATGAATGTAATGTTTGAGTATAGAATGGAAATTATTTTGAATTTAGTTTTAGTGATTCTCAGGGAACTCATGGTCAAAATGATATTTGAAAATAATACATCAAAGTCAAGTATTCCAGAAAATTGTTTATACAATTTTGCAAAAAATTATTTATGTGGTGCTGATATATATTACATTACATGCATGTAATAGCACCTTGTCCTTTTCCAGTCATTGAAATAAATATGACATTAATGTTAATATTACAATAAAATTAGCCCTGTGGAATAAAAATATTCGTGGTAATTTATAAAAGAAGAAGTTCTTTATATGAATTTTGCTAGAAAAAAACTGAAGTAGTCTTTTCAATACCTTGAGTAATGTATTGTTCATGCTGCTTGATGTTTGACATTACCTTGCCAAAAAAAAGTAGAGTTGTTACTAGTTTGATTCATGCCTGAAAGAAATTCTGATCTCACATTAGTCTGAATTCAGTTGTAAGGTAAATTTAAAATGTGGTGAGGAGATGTGTCAATCTCAGTTGTCCTCAAAGAAAAGTTAAGGATTGTTGGGAATCAAAAAAAAAAATCACTTTTAGGCTAATGTAATGTTTAGTACATAATTTTTTGCCCTCATGTGACTTGTAGAAGTCACTAACTCTAACTCTGATTTCATATACATTTTACTGGACAAATCATTAAGTCATTGGGAAGGAGGAAAGGGCGTTGGTGTCATTCATTTTTTCTTCTTTAGTTTATTTTTTATAGTAATGGATCAGTAAAAATGAAATGACAGAGAAAATAAAAATCAGACATTCTAGTGTTGTCACAGAGTCATTATTGAATAAACTGAGTTTACTGGACCCTAACTTGTTTACATTCTTTGCTGCTTAAGATTTATTTTCTTTTTGAGATATATCCTTCTTTTTTTTGGACAAATTTATCCTTCCTGCTCTATTTCAGTCCTTTATTATACTCTAAAATATGTCATTGCACTTAGTGATATTTATTTATAGTTGCTTTCATGCCTTTCTTTCCTAATGGAATGGAGAATCTTAAGTTAGGAATAATATCTGTAAAATGCTTTTTGAAAGAATCATAACTTTTCAGAAATTTGCAACTACAGCATAGAAAACTTTTTCTTCTGATCCATTTCTATGTCACCAATTAAATAGCCACTACCCGCAGCTTCTTTGGCTGTGTCTCCTACAATCAATGACACTGTCCATGTGAACATGTGGAATCTTTGAGAGGTATTTAGATTTATATGACATCATGAGGCTGGAGCCTCCTGGGGTTATGCCTTTATAATAAAAGTCACCAGACAACTACCTTCCTTTCTTTCCACCAGGTGAGAGAGTAGTAAAAAGATAATCACTTGCAAGCCAGAGAGAGAGCCCTAACTGGGATATCTAATCTGCTGGTTTCTTGATCATAGACTTTGTAACCTCCAAAACTATGAGAAATCAGTTCCTGTTGCCGAAGCTTCTGAGGCTATGGCATTGTATTAATGGCCATCCAAGTTGACTGGGCAACAGCGTCAATACATTGCTAACCTCTGATTTTCATGTTTTCTTCAAATTCTTTCAGGTGATTCTACCAGTCATTCCCATGAATGCATGTACTTTAGAATATAAGAATTTGTTTCCCAATGAAGCAACTTGTTTGTCAGTTGTATTTAATTAGCCTCTGTTGGTGGAGTAAAATTCTGCAGACCTTTCTTGACTTTCATAAAGTGATAGTTTTGAGGATTATATGCTAGCTATTTTGTAGAATGGATTTAATTTGAATCTGATACAGAGACTGTATTTTATGAAAAGTTCTAGCCTAGCGTGTGAACAGTGTTTGATATGGAGAGGATGGTCAATAAATGCTCAATGGGGAGAGAACTTGTGCTTGAAAATGCTATGAAACTCGGACATTGAATCTCTAACCTAATGTTGATAACACATTATTTTAAGATACCACACACATTTAAAATACAGTGGAAAAAAAACAGACTCTAACATTCAGACTCTGATGTCTTCTCCTGGTAGCACTGAGGTGCTTTGTTTAGTGAGTGTGCATACATTAGCCACTATGTAAGTTAACACTAGTTCTCTTACAATGTTTCCCAGATCATTATCTATGGATTGATTTCATGATTAAGTGTGATTTCTAGTTCATACTAACATAAAAGAAGAAATTGGGAATAAGAATTCAGGAAATGTTTTTAACATTTAGATAAAATTTTATTTTTGCTGAATCTCATAAATTTAAAATACATTTTACTGAACTTTTCTGATTATTAATTTGCACTGTACTTACATTAAGATTGATCCATAATTGAAATTTTTCAAAAAAAAATATAGTTATTTACCATCTTTTGTGATCCTTTGTCATCACTGTCAGGGCATCGGAGTAGAAATGTGCATGGTAAGTTCAAAGAACTGGGTTACCTTTCATCACCTTTTAATTGAGGATTGTATACTAAAGGCTTGTCTGATTTTCTCTTTTATGATGTTGCTGAGGAACTTGAGGAGGTCTCTTAGGTCTAACATGAAGGTACACTCCACCAGCAGCAGCCTCAAATGACAGTATGAGAGTACAAGTATAGTAGAGGGTGATCTTGAGTTTCTCCTGCATCTGATTTTATTGCATACCAAAACACTGGATTTAGTAACATTCCTCTCTATAGAACATTCTCTTGTTTTCCGTTCCCTCCCCAAATGCATTGTTTTCATTAATCACCAGAAACATAGAATTTCCACTGAGGACAGAATACCAGTTAGTGCCTTTTATCAAGACAATAGTCAGTGCAATAATTGTCACTTCTGTGTGTCAGAGTCTAAGTATAGCTTAAAAAATATTCAACTCAAGAAGGAATAGACACAGAAAGAAAAAAAGAATTAGAGACATAATAGAGTGAACATACAAAATAATGGAGAAAATCCTGAAAAAAATATGGTATTGCTTTAAATTTGATTTATTTTAGAAGCATACAATCTCTGTAACAACTTAGTTCAAAACATACGTACGAATCAACGTATTTATGGATCAGAGGTGAAGATTATGAATCAAATAAATTCAAGAGATGAAGACAAGAGTAAAACAAAAGAACTTGTCCTAGAATGACATCAGTGTTTTGGGCTAAGATAGAAACAAGTATAAATTCAATGTAATTGACTTAGGTACATGCTAGAGTCTCTGTAAACCTCCTTTGGGAGGAAATGACACCCATAAAGAATCTTGATGAAGACTAAACTAATTGAAAGAATACAATGGGGAAGGTGTGCAACTTGCAAATCAGTATTCAACCAAGAGACTTGTGTATTGTCAGTGCTTAGTAAATATTTATTCAGTAAATGAGCAATTTAATTAGAAGCAGTTTATTAAGCAAAGGTAAAAGTGCTAGATAGAAACACAGAAGTATAAAACATCCCCATGAATGGAAGAAAGGGACAAATCTCCACTTCCCTTGTGGTAGATTAAAATTGTGTGATTAAGAAGCTGACTTGAAAACAGAAACATAAGTCTAGGCCGGTAACAGAAACCATTGTCTCCATCACAAAATCTCCCGGCTTTATTTATGCATAACAGGAATGCAAGGTTATGATCAGAAGTGTAGCTTGTTTGTCAGTGAGTTTAAGAAGGCAGGACAGACATGGGAATACTAATTGGGATGCTTTTTCACTCCTCTTGGCGAGAACATTGAAGACAAAATGGAGCAATGGAGGTCAGGCCGAGGAATACAAAAGCAGGGTTGATAGAAGACTCAGGGATCATTTGAAAAAATGGGATCGGTAGAACTTCTCACTTACTTGTGGTGTAGTACAGAGTGGGAGTATTTTGTGGTGTGAAAAGGAGGAATGAAAGCTTACACAATTAACCACATTTTGTGACTTGTGTTCCTGAGTGGATGACAGTATTTTAATTAAACCCAGGTGTATGAGAGGACATCTAAGTATGTGGAAAGTAGAGAGAAACATCAAAAGGAATCCAGCTTTAGACATAAAACTTGAGATGCCTGTTAAGGTAGAGAAAAAGCCAAAACAGGAGAAATGTGTGTAGTTTTGTTCCTATGCACATAAAGCAAGGATTCTGTGTGCCAATTCTGTCTGCAGAAAAAAACCACTTTGCTTTCTCATTAACTTATTGCTGTCAAATTAATATATGGCTTAAATATATCATTTGAAGCTCCAGTAATTTAATCCATATTTCTAAGTGTACCGCAGAGAGGAATGCTGTAGTTTAAAACTGGTTCCAGATTTGTGAAAGCATCATGTGTCTGTAACACAAAAGCAGTAGGAAGACTGCCAGTTACATGCCTGAACCTGTTTCGGTTTCAATTACCTAGATTATTGAGGCAGAAACAACCTCTGTGCCTGATTTACTCTTGTATTTGTCTCAGTCTTTGGCTTTGACTTGCTTTGGGCATATTTCCTTGTTCTACTAATATTAGAAAGGAAAATTCATTTCCTATTTTGATTGTTCTATAAAAATTTTAAATGTACAATGCACAGAACTAACATTTTACAAGTCTCTATATTTCAAGAGTAGTATGCAGAGCAAAGGGAAAGTGATTTGCTAATACTCATCTCACTGTTATCATCTGATAAGTCAGTTATCTCTTATTGTTTTTCTGCAACAAACCTCAGTGATGGGTCTTATGAGTGAGAACCCTTGCGCACCTCCTGAGTTAAGGTACCCAAAAAAACCAAACACACTTGGAACTCTCCATACATTTGAGTCAGTCTTGTAAAAGTCAGTCTTTAGTTAATCAAGTACCTGCAGTGAAGCTCAAATTTGAATAGATGAAAGGAGGTGACTCATACAACTGCTCTCCAGCCAAAACCTCAGCTTTTGCATATACTTACCCCAAACCTTAGAATCTTATCCAGGTGACATTAATAGCACAATCATTGTTATATCACTAATATGTCACTCATGCTACTTAGTAATTTTTTAAACCTAGATGATGGAAAAATTAGAATAGTAAGGTAGTGCATAAATTACAACTGATTCAAAGTGTATTTTTGGATTATCTGTTATGAAACAGAGTTAGAAAAAATTTATGTGCTGCTCTTCTTCTTACACAATCAGTGAAAGAGCATCTTATGTTTTAGTAGTTAGTCACACTTAAATATCTAAAATGGATAGAATCCAATGTATAAAATTCAACATATAGAAACCCAAGTTTGTATACCACAAGCATTTTATGGCCTAAACTCATAAAGCATGTAAGTAACTATCCATTATTTATTTCATCTATTCATGTGTTCGTTTCCTAATAAATTTAATAAATAAGCACTATTTTCATTCTTTCTTCCTTCCTTCCTTCCTTCTTTCCTTCCTTTCTTTCAGGGCATTCACACAGATACATCTCAGCTATGTCTCCAGACTTTTTTTTTTAATTTAATTTGTCAGTCAATTGCCCAGTGTCGTGGTTGTTCTGCCTCAGGCTTCCAAAGTTTAGGTGTTACAGGTGTACACTACCATTCAAAATCCTAATTTTACACTGTGTTGATACTGTACTGGGCTTTAGAGACTCAATAGTCATAAATCACATTTTCTGTCCTCAGAGAGATGCTCACATAGAAAAGAATCTCTTATTCCTAATCCGGACCAAAAACATGAGGTGTGGCTTCTAAGGAAAAAAGAAGTGAAAAAAGAGATTTCAGAAGTTAGGGACACTTACTAAATGGATAATGTAGTTCCAGGCAGCATAAAGAAATAATGCTGGGAAGAAGATCACTCCTGGTACTAATAATATGGTGTGTGTAGAATACAGAGAGTAGGTGGGGGGAGGGGAAGATAAAATGGGATGTGGCAGATTACATGAGATTTACATGTAGTGTTAACTTTGAACCAAATTTTAAACACACTTAAGAATGGATGAGTAAATTTGAAAGTTGTCATGTTCCATTGATCAGATTTATCCTTCAGACTGGTCTCTGGATATTTTTGCAGTTGTGAAAGCAGGAATGATCTACGAAGAGGAGAGTCTTGCAAGATGTATTTTTGGTATCAAATTAGCAGGGCTTCACCACTCACATGTGCAAAGCTAGCACAAGCTGGAAATCTTGGCTAACTTCCAAAGGCTTGCAATAAAGCTGTGCAGGTAAAGGTGCTGTTTGCATTTACTACAAAGAACACGAGTTTTGTGAGAAAGACACTGAGCTCAATTGTTCACATACGGAGAGGGCTATGCGTACTGAGCATATGCAGGTAATTACATAGGTAGACTATTGAAAAGACAGCTCTATCTCCTAAGAGAGAAACATAGGCTAGAGTTAGTGATTTGAATGTAATCAGTAGAAAAATGTAGTAGAAGTTAATTCATTGATACAAATAAGATAACCTGGCAAGATGCTTCAGGTAGGAAGTGAGCACACTGTGAAAGCATGGTGAGCCTCAGATTACATGAAAGTATAAACACGAGATTGATGTGACGAAAGCTTCCCTCTGAATCTTAATGCTTTTAATATTAATGTGAAATGATTTATTTAATAGATGCTTCTATATTGAAAGACAAGGATTTGAAGTCTGGAAAAATAATCTTTCCTAAATAAAAGAAAGAAGTTTCACCTTGATATATAATACATTCTGATAAAATCTTAGCATTTTTACAATGCACTTTACATTTTGAGTCACAAAAATTGAAACCACTTCAACTATGAGTGTCTCAGCACTCAGGCATCCCTTTTATGCCTATCACTTTTTGTGGTTTTGTTTTGTTATTCCGGTTGTGTAGAATCCAACTCACTTGAGGAACAACTTCTTCAAATGGGAAGTTTTTAGTGAGGTAACTCAGCCACAGCAATATTTTCCTGCTTTAGTTCATAAGAAAAAATGCTAATGATATAAAGTATAAATAGGAGTAAAATTAAATAAAATATTTTACCTTAGTAATGTGTTGCTTAAATCCTATTATGTTTAATGTCACTTTCATCTGAGTTAGCATAATTAAGAAGAATGATTTAATTTTTCTATACTATAAAACAAAGTAGCAGTAACATTAGATAGCAACAGGAACAAAGTTTGGGACTTTTTTCTCCTGTGAGAATTAAATAAATTTTAAGCAGCTATTTAATCTTATAAAATATATTTTAGGACAATACTGTAGTTAAGTTCAACCTTTAATTACACCTGTAAGCATCAGTATTATCTCCATGGAATTGCTATTAGTAAGGGACCAGAAGTTGAATGTCAGAAAGAAATGTCAATTCTATAGTCTTGAAAGTTTTAGGGTTCATAATTGTTCAAGTTTTACTACATTTTATCACCGTTATGTTATTACTTAAGTGAGTCTATGAACTTTTTCCAAAGTAGATATAAAACCTAATTAACTAATTTGATAATATCTTTTCCCTAACTTCTGTCCAAAAATTTATATCCTATTTTCATCATATACCACAATTGTCATTTATATTAGTACATACTTGGAGCATACAGTAATTACATTTGTCACGGGAAATTGGTTCATGTATGTAACACATCATAATTCTTTTTTTTCCTGTCCCCTACCCCTGTGCTCGAGGATACACCTTGAGACCATATTAAGTGAAGTAATTTGGACATGTAAGCTCAAATATTGAAAATTGAATGGTTTCTCTTATATGAAAAACACACACATGGGGGGAGAGACAGAGAGAGAGCGAGAGAAAGATAAATAGGAAGTATGGAGATCTTTTCCTCTTTCTTTTTTTCTTTTCTTTTCCTTTCTTTCTTTCTTTCTTTTTTTATTTCTTCTAGTGACAGGGTCTTGCTATGTAGCTCAGGTTGGCCTTGGATTCCCTATGTATCCCAGGCTGGCCAAGAACACACAATGAACCTCTTGCATCATCGCCGGAGTGCTGGGATTACAGGTGTGCCCCGCCACGCCAGGGTTGGAGATATTTTTCAAATAAATAAATAGGGAGTGTGGAGATCTTTTTCAAATGGATAGGGGGAAAAAAAGCGAAAAGGGATTGGAAAAAGCAAACTGAAGAAGAAAAAAATGAAAATAGAGCTTTTACAATTGTCATTCTAAAATATTTATTTGAATCATGTCTAATAATAAACAGATAAACATTTCCGTCTTTTGTGATATTCACAGTTTTATGAAAAATGAATGTTTAAAAACTTTGCATAACAAAAAAATATTAGTTTTTCAAATAATCTGAAGGTCAGGTATACTCGCAGGCATATTGGGTGTGTAAGACTCCAGACACTCTTCGCCTCTCACTCGCTTTGTGCTTCTTCCCGCTTCTCTTTTTGGTGTACTCTTTCCTTGACTGGATAGCTCCATGCAGCTCTGATCTGTGCGTGGTCAGTGTACGCCAAAGGTGTGTGGAATGCTACCCAAATATAATTTAAGAACTACTTTCTAAAGGTAGAGATTTTCTAAAACCGAAACCTGTGTTATTTTTTAGTATAGTTGAGCAAGGGTGACAAGAAGGTGGGACAGTGTGATTGAAGGAATAAGTGTGGAGGTGGTAGGTAATTTTGTCAAGACCAGTATTTTTATGAGTTTCTTGATGCAATAAATAACTAAAAGACATGCTGACTTGTTAAATATTGCTCCAAATTATTTTTGGCAAAAAGCTTGCATCCTGTTTTTATGCATTTTTCGTTTACTATTTAAAAATAAATCACTCCTTATATTCAACTGCTATCATACTTTTCCAGTTTAGAATTTTGGGAGCAATTTTTTTGAAGTTTGTAGTTTTTGTTACAGGAACATAATATAAATGTCTTTGACATCTTAGGTTTAATATAAGGAATTTGAGTATTCATAAAGGAGATTGAAAAAATTGAAGACACTTTTAGAAATAAATTGCATTAAGAATGTTCACTTCACGACACTTCAGCTTTTTCTCTTATAGTGAAATCAATTAGATATGTGATTTTGAAATATTCTCTTTTTTCTTTGTGTATTTTTTATTCTGGTTATATTAACATAATAAATTCAAAAGTCTTCCAAATTTCTCCTCTTCCAACATTGGAAACTCTTGGTGTTTCAAATCTGCTAATTAGATAAGGATAACAAATTTGTAATTTGTCATTTTGGGTTTTTAAAATTGTTGTTAATAGCACATGCTTGCAGTACGTAATGATTACATTCGTTGTGGGGAGCTGGTACATGTACACAACACGTCTCAGTCCCTTTTCTTTTCTCCCTTTTCCTCCACCACTCCCAGTTTGTTGCTGTCGTTGTTTTGTTTTGTTTTTGTTTTTGGTCAGCATTAGATTCATTTATTTATCATGTGTTTTTATAAGATTAATTATCATATATACAGATTAACAACCAGACTAATAGATCAACAAACACATAAAACACATAAAATTATACTAAATCAAGGTATGCTTTTAGATTCCTGGTCCATGCTATATTACTGTAACTTTCTTTTCTCTTTTTCCCTATTATCTGTTTTTATATTACACCTTACTTATATATTCAGTTTCTCATATAAGAGAAAGCATACAATAGTTAAGCTGTATGTCTGATGTATTTCCTTTAACGTTATGGTGTCAAGATGCATCTACTTTCTTATTCAATTCCTTTTCAGAGTAACTTTTTCCCCCATTTCTGCCAAATGAAATCCTTCTTACATTTACTATTTAGTAGATATTCTCTAACATTCATGTGAAATGGATATTTAATAATGCATTTAGTAATCTGTTTTCCCATTCTGGGTGTACAATTGTACCTGAGAAGACCCCTTATTGACATTTCAGAAGACCTCTGAAACCCTGTCCTACTGTCACAAGATTTAATTACAAAACATTTAGGCACCATTAAAGTTTTGTGTTTGTCTGATTTATTGATTGATTGGTTGATTGATTGATTGTCTTTTTTAGACAGAGTCTCACTATGCAGTTCAGTCTGGGCTTGAGCTCACTTTGTAGCCTAGGCTGGTCTTGAACTCACAGGAACCCCCCTGCCTCAGCCTCCAGAGTGCTAGAGTTACACATGTGTGCCAACACACCCAACAGTTTTGTGTTTTAAAATAACCCAATTGACTTAGAAATATTTATAATATTTTGATTGCTTAATCTTTGGAAAGTTGCTTAAAGTTATATAAATATAAGTATTTGAATCAAGATTATTTAAAATATATTATGTATGGCAGCTATGTTCTATAAAAGTGAACATTTAAATTAAGTGCAAAATTATCTAAATTAACTGTATAGATGTCACCAAGTAGTATATTAAAAGCTATTTATTTGGTAGCATTTATATGTTGCATACATGTGTTTAATTTTTGATGGTCTTCCTTCCATTGAGCTATATATACGTTTGTTTCCAGAATAAAAGTGTGAACATAATAACCAAGATATGTACTCGATTTACAAATAAATAATTGGCAAATTCAGATCAGTTGGTTTGGTAATCATCCCCACTGGTATTGTTTGTAAAGAGCTGTAACTTCAAAAGAAGAAAATACCTGAGGATTTTCCCATGTGTTAATAGAACTATCTCTATCTCATTTGTATGCATATTTACATTTACATTTGCATTTATATTAGCATGTGTATAGTATATAGCATAGTATTTACACCAATTAATCAGAAAACTGCCCTAGTCCCTCTTTTAATAACCAGTGATAGGGTCAATTATAAAGGGTACATACTGTATAAGAAGTCAACCAGAAATGCTTAAATTGTTTCCATGTTTCTCTTAAATAACTCTGAAACAGACTTTTTCCTTTCTAGACTAGGTAAAGTTTGAGTGTTTTTAAGGGTTTATTAATTTATGATAACAAACTAAAGGAAAATATAGTTACTGGTTTAGATGCATTTAGCGTAGAAACTAATATAAATAAATTCTCAAATCATATGCAAAATTATCGCAATGTAATTATTGATTAACTCCGTACTGGAGGAAATTGATGTTGTTATATAATTCAGTTTAATTCAACTAAAATAAATTTCTGTCTAGCAAAAATGATTTTGGCTTCCTGGTTCAGCACTATTTCCAGTCTTCAAACACCTCAGTTACTCAAGGTTCAATTCCAGCAGCCTTCAGACCACACAAATAGTACAGTGTTTAATACTTGGTTTAACAAAATAGAGGCATTAGCACTCACAATTTTGATTCTTTACATGTTGACCAGACTCCTTAAGGGAAAAGATCAAAGGCTCTTTTTTAAAAAGAAAAAAAGAAAAACCACCATGCTAGAAAATAGAGAAAATCTGAATCTGAAATTAAATCTTAAGCCCAATACACAGGCTTTTCAACAGTTCAAACCTCATTTTCATTGCCATTTGAAACAAAAAGAAACTTGCCAATCCTAAATTCTGTGCTCTATAAGACTGTTCTTTTCTTCATAACAGCATTTCTGTCTGTATTGACTGTCTTCTGTTTTGTTATTTTTAAAATCTCTGCTGTCTTTTCATTTTTTTCTATTCAGTCTCCTTTTCCTTTACCTTTTTCTTTCATGCTCTCTTAGATCATCATACTTGACTCCAACGTCTGGACCTCCTAGCAATCTGATTACTTTGTCTGCACAAAATACTCACAAATACACCAAACGCTGCAACTTTCTCAGCGCCATCGTCCCATTTCCACTGTTTTCATACTTTAAGAGATTATGGTAGATGACATTTGAGTATTTTCAACATTCATTCTTGGTACCATTTTAAAGTGTGGTCTATCTAGGAATGCTGATATTGCAATCCTTCCCTACTTCCCAAAGAAGGAACAACATCCACCTTTGTATAATTATAATGCATTATTATAAACTGCTATGAATTACTTTTACTTTGCTAATAAAATAGCTACTATGAGAAAATATGCCTGGAGTTACAGAATATAGAAAAGTCCAAGGGCTTAGGTTAAACAGAAATCCATCCTGTTAGGTGGCTCAAACCATGGCACTTCAGAACATGCAATGTACTTCATCAACACTTTAGTTAGACCGACCTTTTAAATATCCTATAACCAGAAACAAAATACAGTCTTCCCAGAACAGTTAAATTACTCACCTCAGTTGGTATGTACATATTTTTTGCATGAAGCATGTACACTTTAATCATAGAGCATTTTCTTATAAGGGAATAAAAGATGCCAGCTAAACGGGGCAAAACAAATCACAAAAAAAAATTCAAAATGAATTTGACTTTCATGCAGACACTGTGGTAATGAGGCTGGCACTTACTTACCTCATAGGGCAGTGGTTTATGTCATAGTTGCCATCCTCCCTGCTTTGACACTTGGACATGGTAACTGCTTTCATAAGAAAACTAAACATAGCCCTTAATATGAGGAGATCTCTTAGTTCATTGAAAAGAAAGGTTCATGCTAATACTGTTTGAAGAAATTTTTATGCTCATACCATGTCCTCTGAGGAACTACTTTAATGATAACAATACACAATGTATTAACTATTGGTATTCTCGTATTATATTGTTGTAAAATCTTGCGCTTTTTTCCCCCATAAAATAAAAAAAAAATATGAGGAGAGTACAGAAAAGAGTTTGTAAAGTGGGATTCATGGACATAATTTCATTCATTATCTCTAAAAACACTCAACTCATTAGTATTATTAAATCAGTAATTTGATTTTCAGGCACTAGTACATAGAGTGTATGAAAGTGATGACTTGGGTATAGCCAATTCCAGGAAAATGGATACTGTGTTGTTACTGCACTTGGGCCCTCACTGAAAGGCTGCTAAGCTGATGGAGGCTAAGAAAAGACACTGCCAGGCATTGCATCGTTAATTGTTTAGGTGTTCTTCGAGGCAAATGGAACAGAAGTATGCAAAGAACTCCTCCTCTGTCAATATTAACATAGAAATAACAGTTAATTCAGACATTTAAGAGCAAAACAATAAGAATAGATTTTAAATTCCACATCTGGAATAAACTTGACTAAAAAATTGGCATATTATAGGTTCATAGAGTTTTCTTGATTTATTTCTGTGCTCTAAGATTTTCCTTTGAAGTAGAGTTGTATAGAAGATAAATGGGCATCAGGGATATAGCTCACCAGCATAATTCCCTGCCTGGGAATTGTGAGGTCCTGAGTTTGATTCCAGGTACGCCCCCTAAAAAAAATAAATAAATAAATGATAGCTACAATCCATGCCACAATTGACAATATCCACTTCGTTAATGTGGTTAGATTCTAAAGGAGTTACATATCAGATTTCTGGGAATACGTCTCCAGTGCTAACACACACACAAATAAAGAAATAAATTGCATATAACATGTTTTTCCTTGATTTTGTACTTTTTATATTACCTACATCAGAAAAACATTCAACTGGTTTCCCTAGACCATCCAATAATTTTGACCTTTCCATTCTATTTCATATGAGTTCTCATATTTATCAACATCCTCCCCTGTGTGTTTTGATCTATCACTTAAGAAGCATTTTCTTTCAAAATGCTCTACACTTCTGTATATTAGTAACTTTAATATTATCAAAATATTATTATAAATATTGGTAATACTGGCCATTTCACTGTCACACTGCACTCTTCATAAATAATATATATTTGAAAATATTTGGATAAATACAGAGTTAGTGAATTCTAGAACTCGGAAATACATCTAGGAGTACTTCTTTTGGGGTCCTTGTTACTGTTTTGGTTAATTGGGATAGTTTCCCAAAGACTTCCTTGTTTGTAAAGTAGTAACTAAAAATAGAAATGCTATAACTTGTCACTTTAGGATGCTAGTTCTTCAAAAGTCTATACAGATCTTAGAAGAATTCTAATGAGTTCACTTTTATGATTGTAAATTACATTTAAAATAATGTATAGGCAAAATAATATATTTAGTATTATTTTACAAAAGGACAAAAGACTTTCAAAACAATTAAATCTATCTAATACTCATCAGGGCAGTTTAACAAGAATTGGTCACCCCTGAGCTCCATGACATTGTTACTGATCATAGAGCTTGAAAAACTTTGCTAGGTTATTTTTTTATAACAATGAAAAGAATCAGAAACAAGGTGGGCATGGTGATGCAGGCCTGTAATTCCAGCACTCTGAGGCTGAGGCTGCAGCAGGAGGATTGCTGAAAGTTCCTGGCAGGCCTGGCCTACCTAGTGAGTTAAAGCTAGCCTGAGCTACATACTGAGATCCTATCTCAGAAGCAAAATAAAACAAACAAACAAAAAAAGCAGCAGAAACAAAGTAAAAATTTATGGATGTACATGTATGGCCAAGTTCTTTTGTTCTTATTATTTATTTGATTTTTGAGCAAAAAGCAAAAACTAAGTGATATGTAGTGTGTACCTTTATCTGCATGTTTTTGAGGTTCCCAGAAATTAGGCTATTTATGTGTCTTCACAAGAAGATGAGACACATAGTATATAAAGGCATAAGAATCCAAAAGTTTTAATATAAAAGTTTTATCTTTTATATTATTGTGCAACAAATATTAAATTTTAATACAGAAATTTGTTATATGTTGAAGGCCCCTTGCCTTAGTAGAAGACCAGAGTTTATAGATTTGGATGTAGGAATATAATACTCTATCGTTTATTGCCTGTGGAAATGAACTACAACCAATCGATACTTTTTGAGTGCTGCTGTATTTTAGTTCTGTTTTTGTTATAGTAAAGTTAATGAAGTCATTAGTATTGACTTCATTAGAAGTAGTATTCCATTCAACTATATTTTGATATAATTATGGGAATGTCTCTAAAGCCCATGAAAGAATCTTGAATCATAGAAAGCCATTAAGCAGGAAGCCTTATTGAGGCTGTAGAATCTGAACAGGCTGTAGAATCTGGGCATCATGGTGGTGGCAGTCACGAACAATGGCTCACTGAAGCACTGAGATTATAACACTGATGACTGTGCAGAACTTGGTTAGTGAAACAAGAGTAAAGGGAGAGGGCATTTTGTATGAGTGGAACCTCATGAATGAAAGAAGGCAGTTTTCACTGAGTATAACCTTTAGGGAGACAGTAGGAAAGTGCCTCTAAGATCTCCCCTGATGAGTCCTTGCAAAAACATTTACCTGAGAATAGTGGAAAAAGTTTACGTATGGCTTTGACATGCACAAAGAAAAGTTTGTGTTTGGTGTGGTCTGAAAGAGGGCTCCATAATTGATTTTTAAGCTGAGTTGTAATATAACGAAAGCAGAATTTAAAATGGATTAGTCCTCAAGTGGCATGCAATGTATGGTGATTGCAGGGTGGCAACAAAGTCTGCAGGGGCCTGGAGCCATGAAAATCTATAGGAAAGGTTTCCAGGAAGGCAGGTGCGAAGTGAGTGATAAGCTTTTAGCTTCAGGTGGTGACAATTAGAGAGGAGCGAAAGGAGACAAAACCTGAGGCATGTAATTTAAAATAACATTGAATATCTATATTTTAATCTTACAACTACCCCTACATATTTGATCACAGTTGTTGGTTTAGTTCTGTAAGCAAAAACTGTTGCCACTAATGCGTTTCTTATCTCTCATTTAATGATATTATTAAAAATCCAAATTGCCATGCCTATGAAAAGATAGTAGTGCATTGCATTATGCATCCACTAAAAGCATGTATTTTCCAACAATAGCTGTAGCACTTGGTGAAACAGACTCTCTGTTTACCTGAATTATGAAAAATAGTTGGTATGTTTGAGATTGTTGACAGGGATTAGTGACCCACTGTATGTCTTGGGACTGAAAGCTGTAGATCTATCAAAACAGAAGATACGTAGGACATAACGGGTATGATATGTAGGACATAATCCCTAGCAGTGTCACTAAGGCCATTTATTGAGCAAATGAACCAATTTACTATGTGTAGTAAGGAAACTAAACGAGCTGTCAGAAAGATGCCATAAAGTCAAACTAGCAACACTCCTTTTAGTTCTAGGTCAATGAATGTGTTTGTTTTGTTTTACTAATTCTCTACATTATCAGAACACAAGCTCCAAATTAAACAGATAGCACATGTGATGAGGACATGAGGTGGACGATGAAGTGAACCTCGTGGAAGTGATCCAAAAATATCTCAAACAGATTGCTTTTAATATGCTTTTTTGCCTTGAACATTTAGACAACTTTTTATGATGTCTCTGTGTCCCCATTAGTCTATTTTTACCAGTTATACTTTCCTCAAAAGAATGCTGCTTACATAACAGAATGTTGGTCACAAAGTTATGATTTTTGGGTTATATTGTTTTAATCAAATTATCTCTATGCTGTGAATCAGGGAAAAATTTCAGAGATATGAGTAAAACATTGTCTGAATCTTACATAATTAGGCAAGTGAGACATGTTGAATCTAGCCATTGCAACTTCTCTTTTAGAAAGATGGTGAGGACCTGCATTTGAAAATCTCAAGGCATATATTCTTGTAAAGTACTTCCATTTTCAAGAGTTGACTATATGTAAGGGAAAACCGTGTTAGAAGCTTGGTATGATCTTGACAGGCAGCCTAATCACTCTTGGTTCTAAAATACCTAATAAAACCTCAGGGGGAAAATACACTTAAAGTATGAAAAGCATTCATTGTTTTGGGTCAAATTATCTAGACTGTTCTACAGATATGGTGATAACCAAAGCGTAATCATCAGTGGAAGGATCACCTACCTAAAAAACACTTCTTTATGGTAATATAGAAAAAGGTGTACATATTTTAGCAGAAAGCATGAAGATAGAGCAAATGAAATGATTTTAGTATGAGGGGGAGGGCAAAAGAAGGCATCAGAGGCTCTTGTAAGCACTAAAAGCAGCAAATAGTACATAAAAAAACACAGCAATACTTAAGAACTGTCTTATATGCTTTCTTTCTACTTCAAAAATGAATTCTGACTAAACAAGCCTGGTGCATAATTAAATTATTAGATCAGAATACAAAGATCAGGAATTGATCATTCAAGGTTATCCCTACTGAAGGAAAATTAAAATAGCTATTTTAGATAAAGTCTTGAGATAGGTCAGTTTTCAAAAATTCTAACTATGCTGATTAACACAAATTAAGCTGATATCAATTAAAACCAGGTACTTGAAGTTCTTATGCTAAACATGAGCATAAACTTTATCTGCAAACTGTTGATATAATTTTCTCCATGAGAAAAGTTCAGGTAAATTCAAAAGTAACAAACTGCACTAAAATTTTTTAAAAAATGTTTGTATCATAATTCAGTTTTGATTATGTTAGAAAATGAGGGGATATTGTCTTTTAAGCAAAAAAAAAATATAGGAAATAGAATTTTGAAGCATGTAAAGAATTTTTGCCCTTATTTACCATGTATGATGTGACTGAGGTCCTCTCAATTGTATAAGCATCATGGAGCAATCCCTTAATGTTTTATTTTCGGTTTTGTTTTTCTGTTTTCACTAATCACATGATACGGAGATATGAATTCTCAGGGTGCTCTATAAGTAATCATATTATATTGGAAAATTACTATACTTATTAAGGTTTACTATTTTTAAAGAAATTGCGCATTTTGTTATAAAATAATTTTCCTGCCAGTCTTTGTATAGTTGGAAAACATAATACAGAGAAAAGAAGCAAAACACAGATAACTGGTAAATGACTCAACTGTAAATAATGAAGATAGTAAAGAAAAACTTAAGAAGCTGTATCATAAATAAGAAAAAGTGAGGGTCTGGGGATTTAGCTCAGCGGCAAAAGTGCCTGCCTGGCAAGAGCAAGGTCGTGAGTTTGGTTCCCGGTACCGGAGAAAAACAAAAAAAAAAAAAAAAAAAAAAAAAAAAAAGAAAAAGTGGTAATGAGAACAAAGAGAACTGACCATATCCACCAGAGAGCTTACAAATAGCTCTGGACAGTTGACACATGTTTAGAGGGGTCTGGGACATTGAGAGATTGACATCAGTGCTTTTCTTATCATGGGCTAATTTTTCATCTGAAAAATTTTTCATCTGAAAATTTCAGATTTCTTAAAAGAGAAGACATTTAGATTCTTCTTAATTTTCACAAATGTACTTTACAGACCCTGTGCAAATTTATACAACTACCTTTTGATATAATTTATCACCATAAACTGTAATTTTCTCAAGTAGTGGCATCAGCGTGGTAATTGTGCATCTGCAGTTAATTAGTGCAGCTTGTTGAATCACGGAGCTAATGAAGCCAAACCCAGGTTTGATCCTTGAGTGGCCCAATGAGTTTTGCTTTTCTCCTACATTATAGACTACAGTTCAAACGCAGGCCAACCACCTCGTCGCTGTGTGGCCCTGCAAATAAACAAGCACAGGCCTAGAGAAAAGGGAGTCCACCAGCAAGCCCAGAATAGACGGTGATGTGTCTGGTGCTCGTGTACAGACAGAAGTGTTAGCTATGCACTCAGTATGTTACAAAAGACGTGCAGAAGACCTTCTGTGGCCTCAAAATGACACACTGAGGAATAAATAATGCTAAGAATCACCTAAAAGGAGCACGGAAAAGAGCTAATTCCTAACCACAAATTGAGTCTACTTCAAATTGCAAAGGAAGTAAAATCCCTGCTGTTTCCACAAGCTGAATTTTCTTCAGCAGACTATAAGGATTTTTAAGGGGTCTGATAAGAAACACCCTGAAGCTTCCTGTGAGCTCTAAGTCAACTGTGAATTAAAATGAAGAAAGAAACAGAGAAGGCTGGTGAAAGGCCAAAATACCGTGTTTTCTGGCTGATAAAAACTAGATAGAAAGATGTAGTTTAGACCCTCAGGGAAATGGGCTACTTCAACACAAACCTTGGAGCTACAAAAATTTGTCCATATATTTAGGATGAGAAAACATAGGTGTCTGTAGTGGGACCTGCTCCATTTTGCTGTCTGACAATTCTGTTTCATGAGAAAATCATCCCCAAGGCAAAGGAGCATCAATCAGAGGAGGGCGCTAAGAAGACAAGACTGAAAGCCCTGCATTGTTCCAAGTGGGAGAGAAACTCGGGAGTGCTAAATAATTGTAACCGATTCATTTCACTTGCACAATTCCTAAAAATTGAATAAATGGCAGGAAAGTGAAAAAAAAAAAAAAGAACAGGAAAAAAGCCAGAAAAAACAATTTCGTCAATATGCTTGTTGTGATAAATAGATACTTGTAAACTTACTGCAAATCAGTGCAGTTTTGTAGTGTGGTTGGCTTTGCTGATGGTCTCAAATTTCTGTGTGTGTGTGATGATATCAGCCACATCATTATCATAAACTCCACTTTAAGGAAACGTTTTGCCATGGTACCATCTATGTACCACGATGGTAAGGACAAGTTGAAACTGAATATCTTGCAGAAATAATTCATTTTACTAACTATCTTAGTCCCTGTCTCATGCAGAGACACGATACGCAATACTTACATATTAAAGAGGAAGAGGTTTGTATTGGCTCGTATTTTCAGTCCATGGCGGGCTGGCTGGGAGGCAGAAACTGCATGGTGGGAGGGGTTGGTGGCAGAAAGATGCTCACGTCATGACGAGCAGGAGGGTCAGAGAGAAGGGAGGACCCAGTAGGGAGCACTGCCTTTTCAGACCACACCCCTTGGTGACCCAGCTCTTTCAACCAGGCTCTAACTCTGAATAGCATACCCAGCAACTGTTCAGTATTTTCGCTTTCTTTTTAGTACTGGGGATGGAAGTCAGGACATCGCGCTTGCCAGGCAGGCACTGTGCCACCGAGCTACACCTCTTAGCCCCTCCACTCAGCAACTGAACTGTCACTGAATGAACCCACTGGTGATGCTACAGTGCCCCCCGTGATCCAATCACCTTTCAAGTGACCACTTAATGTAGGAGAATTTGGGAGGGCTCAGTCTTGATCTTAAACAAAAGCACTAACTTATTACTGTTGACAACAAACCGAACTGTATAACGCTAGTCTAAAGAGATATCCCATTTTTGAAAAGGAATCTGTGGTGAAACATGTCTTTTAGAAGTTAATTATATATTGCATGTGGGAATTCACAATGTACTTTAGCACTTTAAAGACTTTATCAAAGTGTCATAATGTTTCCCATGCTTTGACAGGGAACCCCACGTGACTGATACTTGGTAAATTTAAGTTTAGGAAGCACTGGTCAAAATCAGTTTATTGGTAGAAAGACTTTATAATGTCTGGTCTATTACTAATAATGAGTAGAGAATTTATCCTAGTTATGTTTCCACATTTGTCAAATTTTTTTCAGGAAGTTGTTTTAATAAATGAAGATAATAGGTATGAAATTCAGTACAAAATTGGGATTGTTTGTAAGGAGAAAATCTACATTGGAAAATTAAGTTAACTATATGTGTGAACAGTTTAACATTTGTTAATACAATGAATAGTTACAGAGTATGACTTGGCAGTCACTCTTCAAAGTACTTGGGATGTACCAGTGAGACAGACAGATAGCTATCCCTGCTTTCATGGAGCTGACCCTGTCATGTGGCAAGGACACTCCTCTATTTCTGAAGCCTTTTTAATAAATACATCTACAGATTTAAATGAGTAAAAATAATACGTTTCAGAGGTCCCAAATTAGGGGATCTTGGTTGGTTGAGCACATTTGTTTATTTTTTTCAGGCAAAGGGTTATAACAGAACAAAACCTGTTAACTAATTTTGGAACCCACAGACTTCTCCCCTCATGAAAATAAATCGTTAAATGTTTTCATAATCTTTGTAACATTTTCCTCTTCTATCTTCTTCTTTGTCCCAAGATAATTTCTGATAATAATTCATCTTAGTCACTTTTCTTATTTAATTCATTAGCATTGTATAACTGAATATAACTGAATTTCCTATCATTAAAACAATAAACGAATTATATAAATTTCATGATTTCTTTCATGATTTGAACCCTAAAAGTCCTGTGCTTGTCATAATACTTTTCATACATGTGGGCATGTGGGCTTTTGTCTAAATTTGAGGTTTCATTATAATCAAGTGCAAACATACTTTTATCTAAACGCCATATGCTTTTAATCATCTTGAATTAATATAGATTACCCCAGATTCACAATTTTCCATCAAAATACTAAGTTGTAATTACTATTTAAATAAGTGGCACTGCAGCCTTATAGGATAATTATGTGTTTTCTTTTGGCTTTTCTAGATTTCTAATTTGCCTTAAATGATGTTGAATGGCAGAGTAATTAAAAATTTAGGAAAATGTAATATCAGACAACATGGCATATTTTAAATAATAAAATTTTATTTAATCAAGTCAAAGTGGGTATTTTGTTTGAAAATCTTGAAGAATCCTACATGTCACTTGTGGTTTATAAGATTTTTAATTTACTTTGTATATAAGTATTGATTAAATTTAAACCTCCATCCCTAAGTTTCCATTTAAAGTGAATAGAGATATTCGGATTCTGGTGAGGTTCAAATTATTCTTTATAGATTAATTTTGATCTTTGAAGAAGTTATTAACAAAACTCATTCAACTGCATTTGAAATAAGTGAATTTTAATTGTGTAGTTTCAAACTTATACAAGAAAATCTATAAAGAAAAATACTTGATAAAACTAAGCATTACTAGCTAGGCAAAGCAGCACATACTTACAACCCCAGCACACCGGTCAGGAAGGGCAGAAAAATTGCAAGTTTAACTCAGTCTGGACAACATAGTGACTTAGTGAGATTGTCTCAAAATAAGCAAATCAAAAAGAGTAAGCATGGATCTTAGTGCAAAGCTCAGCTGCCAGTCTCCCTTCTGTCTGACAAAACAAATAAAATAAAACCCAAAAAACTCTAGGCTTTAGCTGAAGAAAATGATCATAGAGAACAATTTTTATATGACATTTTGTGACAGTTATGTTGATAAAATTGAATTCATCTTGAATGTTTAACGGACGCCTTTTCAGAGTTTATCATAAAATAGAACTCTGCCCATTCTTCCAGTCCTCTGAGCAATAGTACAAGTAATTGAGATGTTACCAAACTCAAAGCTATTTACTTCTACTTCTTTTCTGTGAATTTGCTCCTCCCCCAAAATGACTTTAGCACTTTAAAGTACACTAAGAAATTTAATACAAAATTACAGGAAAAATAATTTTATGTTGTATTTTATACCTAAAGCTGCCACCTGCATTAGGCAGAGGGGTTGAGAGGAGTAATCACTGGAGAGAGAAGGAGAAAACAAAGAGACAGAACGAAAAATTGCAGTAAGCTACTAATTTATTTATTTATTTGTTTATTTAAAAAGGCATGGTACAGTCAGGCCTGGTGGCCTCTACTTGTATTCCCAGCACTGGGGAGGCTGAGGTAGAACGGCTGTGAGGAGTCGGAGGCCAGCCTGAGCTACAGAGCAAGACATTGTCTCAAAAATATCAAAATCGAAAATCCAAAACCAAAACTAAAGAAAAAACAACCCAAAACAAAAACAAAATAGCATATGTGGTGAAGAAAACCAGTCCTTAAATAGTAATCAAATGACCTTGGTTCCTGGGTTTTATATTAAATACGTATCAGTTTAAATATAATAACTGACTTTCAGTTTATTGATTTATATAGATGAGAATAATAGCACCTGCCCTGCTGAAATTTAAAGATTATGGGTGACAAAATATGTGTAAAATATAGCATCATATGAATGTATAATGATGGTATCATCACTGACTTATAAGAAATACTGGGTAATTTTGAAGATAGCTTATTTGTTAGTAAATGTCTTCAATTAAGTATAAAGCTTAGAAGCCAAAAATCATAACTGACAGGTCACTGTATTTAATGCTAACTATGTACTAGGTAAGTTCTAATGCCTTTGAGTTTATCCCTTTAATCCTTTCAACAACCCAACGAGATAATTATTGCCATCACTCCTTCTGCAAAGGAGAGAAAAGTACATAAAGGTTGATTAAATTATTTACCCCAGACTACAGCACAAATAGGGTTTGAAGTTATCTAGTCTGTCCTCAGTCTCAACGAGGCAATCTCTTTTACAGAATTCATTCCAGAGTTTTCCAGCTTCTGCTGACATTTGTGAAAGTAAAAGAAGAGGGGTTTTTTGTTGTCTTCATTGTTGTGTGAAAACCCACTTCCACAATAACCATAATAACTGCAGCTTTCTCCTGAGGAACCACTTTGAAGATATCAATGTGTAATAAAACAACCATTGTTCATTTCCTGTCACTTTGTCTGTAACTCTGTATTACGTGTATTGTCTTTATACTGTTTTGTAAATGGATGTCTGTTTGCTAATATATTTTCCTTCTTTTATTCTTAAAATAAATTTTAAAAACACTGCAGCTTTCAAAAAGCATTTCATCGAATTAATGACAGTTATTTCTCTTATTAATAGCAAGAATGACTATCTAGAGCAATATTATAAAAAATTTTACTTCTATTATAGGTAAAGAATTTAATAATTTGGGGAAATGATAATGAAAAAGTACAGGCAACTTATAAATTCTGAAATATGATGGTACTTTATAAATGTAAACTTAGATGCTTTGTATTATAATCTTTTATAGTGTAATCTTTCACAGTATACTGTGTAAGCAATAAACTTTTTGAAATGAAACATATTGACAATTTTAACTCAACATATGTAAGAAATTCTTGTACACACACATGCACATGTTAGTACTTCAGAAGCTCAAACTAGTTAAATAGATTCGTGCTCCATAACTTGGAAATGTATCTTCTGGAACCACTAATACCTGCAGTTGAACCTAGTGAGCATTGATGCATTGTTTGTGAATAAAGTAAATGCAGTTAAGTAGTCAACTATGAAATTATGTTTTCTAAAAACAAATTTGATTTTGAAAAGTTATTGGATTGATTAAACCACAATATTTACTCAGCATATGTACATACTCAGTACCACTTTCAGTTTTGCTAACTTGTTCCTTCTCTTTAACTGTTTAACAAACAGGAAGGTATTATTCTTCTTTTAAATTGAGAATACTATAATTTGAAATAGTTCTATTTTCTAACTGTAAGTACACACATATACATACTTCTCTTTTCACATCATTTTCCATTTTCCTATAATAAGGAAACCAAATTGGAGTAAATACTATAGGTTTTCCATTAGATGTCCATTTCAAAATTATTTTTAAAACATGGTCAAGATATATCGTCTGCTTTGTAGTATATTGAAATTATTTGTTAAAAATCCTCACAACTAATAATTATTTTATATATATGTACAATATATATTATAACCTAGATTTATCCTTTTGTTTGTATCTGCCTTCTGTCCAGTGTGGGATGTTACTTTTTTTTTTTTTTTTTAGTATTGGGAATTGAACTCAGGACCTTGCATTTGCTGGGCAGGTTCTTATGCCACTGAGCTACATCCCCATCCCTGGGATGTTACTTTCTATGGGCTCAGATAGACATCACGCTCAAGGCTTACTTCTTTTGCATCCTTCTAGATACTATCGAACTGTAATGTCAGACTTGAAGTGTTTTACACTTCAACTATAATACTTTATCTAATACTCAGAACATTAAGAATTGTCCTTAATTTATAGTGTCCAGGTATACAAAATCTTTTCTATAATTTGTTTTCACCCTTTCTCATTGACCTTATTTTTATATCTGTTCCTAATCATGAATACAGTACTACTGTTGAATATATCTATGGTTCAGCTGTCATAATCTGTTTCAGGAAATATACTTGTCCTCGTTATTTACTCTTTGACATCATGCTTTTATTTTCATACCTTGCTCTTTTTCAAAACATAGACATATTTCTTTCATAGAAACTTGCACACATAAAGCCTTAATTATTAGTTTAATATTAAATAAGTAAGAGCACTTTGACATTATTCTAACAACTTGATTATCTATATTTTCTTCTGGGCCATACAAGATTAAATTCCATAGATGAGGAATCAACATAGGTCCTGATAGACTGGAGAAGACTGACATACTGACAGAAATAAAGAATATAAAAGTAAAGGAATCCAGTAAAATTGGGGAGTTGGGATATGTACCTAACACATCTTAACTCTTTGCACTCCTTTCCCTGCCTTTCCCTCCCCCCTTTCTCTAGCTCTTGATCACTTTCCCTTGCATACATTTTGTTCCTGTTTCCTAATATCTATGTTTTATTTTGGAGTTGGATTTATTTATATTTTGGGTTTCTCATATAAAAGAAACCATAAGATATTTAAACTTGTGTGTCTGGTTTATTTCACTTCACATTATGGTGTTAAGGTGCTTGCCTGTCTTACAAATGACTCGAGATTATCTTTCTTTAGTGCAGAGTAGTACACTCGCTCTTTTTAATTTTTTTTTTTTTTGAGTCAGAGTCTCTTTAAGCCCTAAGTGGCCCAGGCTGAAGCTGAACTTTACGTCCTCCTGCTTCAGTCTCCCAGAGGGCCCTCTGCATGGCTTCTTTCATCTATCTACATTCCTTAAGATTCCTCCATTATACTTAACCATCGTTTGAGCATATTCATCTGCTTGCAAAAAAACACTCCTATCAAATAATCCAGTTGCTGCAAAGGAATAATTAGAGGCGTTCTCCATTCTGACTCATGCCTGTCTCTTCAGTAGAGCCAACTGACTCAGTCTACCACAGACAGAAATTTAAAGTGAACAGTTGCATTCATCCTGAATAAGCACAGGCTTTTTCTCACAATTACCCTCTAAACAATGTAGTATAACCGCCATTTATATTGTATTTGATAATATAAGTAGTCTAGAAAGGATTAAAGTATAAGAGAGGGTGTGTAGATTATTTACAAATATTATGTCATTTAAAGTAAGGCCCTTGAGCATCTGTAGATTTTGGTTATTTCTGGGGAAGTCCCGCAGCCAATCCCCCATGGACACTGAGTATGACTATATGGTTTCAACAGGATGATCTTGGCAACCAAAATTCTAAAACCAACCAAACCCCCAGCGAGGCTGCCAGTTACTTCACTATCACATCTCTGAATCTGAAAATGTCCAGATATGCAAAAAGAATGAAAAAAACATTTCAAATTGCTTAGTAAATATTCATATGGGGAAAATTATATATTATGCTATTTCCTTATTTTGGAAAAATTTAAATTAAAACTTCCATTCAGAGTTACTACATAAATAATGTCAGAAAGTATCACTGAAAGATTCTAGAATGTTCACTTATATGAATTTAGTATCTATTATAGTGTCTGTGATAATGTCTTGTGTGTCTGTTACAATGTCTTTAACCATAATTTATGAAAGATATTATTTTTTGTAATGGTAAGAATTTCTTTGAAAGCATACCCTTTTTCCATATGACCTCAGTGGAGTATGATGGCTTCAAAAATATACAAGTTACTGCCTACTGTCTTCATCGCTTCTAGATATTGCTTTTAATTTTTAAAATCTAATTATAAATTTAACTTTAATTGAAGTTTTAAATTTCACTTTGTGCTTGGTTTTTTTTCTTGACGTAAGCAGTGCAGTTTCAGTTTTCTTCTTACTGTCACCTACTACTTTTGTTTTTCTGCTTTCACTGTGACCCTTGACCCTCTGGCCTTGCATATTCTCCCTGTAACCACAATATGCCACACTGCTTCTCAGGTTTTTTCAACGTTTTTCCTTTTCTTTCCTAACTGCTAGTCTAAATAAACCTGAATCTTTCAACTAGGCTGCCTCATACAATTTGCTTTTTTAGTGACCCTCACCACATGTATAATCAAAGAAGCCCTGCAGAGGCAGTATTTTTCTCACTAAAATTGTGAGCAAATTTAAATGAAAGGTGATCTTGGGAAGATAACCTCATCACTTTTCTACTCTAGCCCAACCTCCACATTTTTTACCATGAAAGTGTTTTACCCCAAACTGCACGATAAAGGGAAACACAGATGGAAGAACACTGAGGAGCTGATTCTAAATGGAATAGTTAGCAACTTTGGAAATTGAGATGTTGAAGAAGAAGGAAAAAAAAAAAAGGGAAGCAAAACTGCATCATGAGACACACTAGATTCCAAAAAAGAGCAATTTAGCTCAGCGGTCAGCAAGCTACAGCTGGTGGACCAAAGTCCAGGACCTACTTTTGTGCAAGCTTCTCACTAAGACTGATTTTTACACCGACTTCGAAAAAAAAGTTCTGATGTAAAAGTTGATGATATTAATTTTTTTTCCAAAAATAAAGTATATCAGAACCCAGGCCCTCTCTTTCACTTGCAGACTGGCTATGACAGCTTTTATGTCGCAATAGCACACTGAACAGCTGGGACAGAAGCCATATGACAGATAGTACGTGAAACATTTATTATCTAGCCCTTTGCAGAAGACTGGGGTTTCCTAATTTAGAACATTCTTCTGAGCTAATTTTCCTAGATCATTGTTTATTGAATATCAATCTAGAATTATGATCTGAATAAGCCATTAGGCATCTCCTGTCTTCAGATTTTTCCATTTGAGTTTTTCTTATACCAACATAAGGCATGTGCAAATAATCAGGAAAATCAGTTACCTAACTCTGATTGTTCCTAAAAACTAAATGACTTAAGGTAACTGTAGTCTTCTGTACAGTTGTAAGAAATGAGATACTATGTATTCTTTGTCCAAGTTTTCTCAGCAGTAATATTTTGAAAGCTACAGTACAATATTATAGTCAAGATGTTGACACTGACGCAGTCAAAAAGCAGACTATTTACATCAACATAAAGATTTGTCAAGTTATACTTGTATAGCCACACCCACTTTGTCACCAGTCCCACCTGTGCTTCAAGCCTTTATCCACTTACCTATTTTCCATTTCTATAATTTTGTCCTTTCAAGAATATAAAAATGGAATCATACAGAATAGCTTTGGGATTCAATTTCTTTAACTCAGTATAAGTCTCTCAAAAGCATCCAAGCTGTTGCATGTATCAGTATTTTCTTCTTGTTGTGTATGTTCTGTGGTAGGGATGGGCCAATTTTTCTAAGAACTTATCAGTTAAAGACCTTCTAAGAGCTGTTTCTAGCTTTTGGCTATTGTGAATAAAGCTTATATAATGATTAAAATTTTTGTGTGAATATAACTTTTCATTTTAGGGGAATAATGCCAAAGAGTCACATTGCTGGGTCACAATTACAGTTTTTTTCTGTTTTCTTTTTTAGTATCAGGATTCAAACTCAGGGCCTTGCACTCACCAAGCAGGTGCTGCGTCACTGAGCTACATCCCCAGATCTTTTCTTTTCTTTTCTTTTCTTTTCTTTTTCTTTTTTTTTTTTGGCTTTATTTTCCAGTACCAGGAATCGAACTCATGACGTTGAGCTTGCCAGGCAGGTGCTGTGCCGCTGAGCTAAATCCCCAGCCCCCCAGATCTTTTATTTTCACAGAATTTACTAGAGTTCCCACAGTGCCTGCACCATTTTAAATTCTCATTAGCTATACAAGAGTTACCCAATATGTTCTCTATCACAATAGTATTATTTTTCTAGTATTAGCCCTTTTGAAAAATATGTTCTGATATTGTGCTTCTCCTTTTGCATTTCTCTAATGTCTCATACTGTTCAGCATTCCTCATTGTGTTCGTTTCACATCTGCACATGTTTTAGGGGGAGATGTCTTCATATCTTTGGCCCATTTTCCTTTTAGATCATTTTCTTCAGAGATATCATTACATTTGCTGTATACTGGTCCTTGGCCAGGCAGTTTGAAAATACTATTTTCCAATCTGTAACTTGCCTTTTTAACCTTTTAATGGGGGCTTCGGGGACCAATTTTTTTTAATTTTCATGGGTGAATTTATCAATTTTCTTAATGGATTATCATTTTGGTGACTTAGGAACTATTTGCTGAGCTGCAGGTTGCAAAGATCTGCCTATAGGTTATTTTCTAAAAGTTTTATAGTCATGTTTCACATTTAAGTCTGTGATTAATTTGAATTAATTATACAGTGAGAAGTCTTTGTGTGTGCATGGGTGTGTGTGTGTGTGTGTGTGTGTTTGTATCTGTGCATATGTGTATGTTTCTCTGTGGATATTCAGTCAAGCCTCACTTTTTGAAAAGTCTATCTTTACTGAATTAGTTTTGAGTCCACCAAAAATCACTGAGGCATACAAGTGTGAGTATCTATTATTCCACCAATATCACAGTTTTGATTTGTACCCAGTGATAATCGATTGTTACATTTATTAATACTATTGCATTATATATCATATCTGACATTACTTTATTATGCTGATGTTCTACTATATAGTCATGAAATTAGATAACTGATTCTTCCCACTATATTATTTGCCCCAGAATTATTTTAGCTACTCTATTCCCTTTAGGTTTTCATATTAAAAAGTAGAATAATTTTGTCTATACTTACAAAAATACTCAAGAAGATTGTCTCGGTTACTTTTCTCTCATTGCTAAGACAAAACACCTGACTCCCAAAATTAAGCAAGGAAAGGTTTATTTAGCTCACAGTTTGTGGAGGTTTCAGTCCATACTTGCCTGGCTCCAAGGCAGAGTGGCACATGGCCCAGGGCAACCTTTCATGATAGTGTTAGGCAGCAAAACAAGAGCAAAATGGAGGAGAGCAGAGAGCAAGGCTCTTTCTCTCCCTTATATTGTACGCAAACTATTCACCCCAGGGGCAGGTGTAGCACTCACACCCATAATCCCAGCATTGGAATATGGATCAACCAAAAATCTAGAAACCTGCCCCATGACAGCCTGACACGTTTGTGTCTTGGGAGGACACCCAGACACAAACCATAACAGAGATTTCCATAGAGATTGTGCTAAACCTGTGTATCAGCATAAGGAGAACTGACATTTTCACTATGCAGAGACTTGCGATTCATGAACCTGATATTTGCCTCCAGATGTCTTTGCTTTTTATGCATAATCACTATTTTGTACTTTTCACCATACAAGTCTTACATATTTTTTGAGATTTAGATCTATTTCATTTTTAAGTGATTATAAGTAATATTCCTTCTTCCTCCTCCTTTCCACTCCCCCTCTCCTTCTTCTTTTTTCTTCTTCCTCTTCTTCCTCCCCTCCTCAACTTCCCTTCATCCTCTTCTTCTTCCTCTTCTCCACCTCTTCCTTCTCCTCCTTCTCTTCTAGCTTCAAACTCCAGCACTTTGTTGAATAAGAACCATGGCTGGGCATCCTAGCCTTGCTGGTAGTCCTACTGAGGAAACCAGGTCTTCAATAATAGTTTAATGTTAATGTCAAGGCTTTTTTTGTTTTGTATAAGGTTTTATCAAATTGAAGAAATTCTTCTCTGTTCCTAGTTGTCTCAGTCCTTTTAGTCATGAAAGGGTGCTGAATTTTGTCAAATGCCTTTTCCTCTTGTAATTTTTCTTATTTAGGCTGGTAACTTGGTGGATTAATACTTACTCATTTTAAAATATCAAACTGGTCTTGCATTCCTAGAATAAACTTACCCTAGACATGGTGTATATTTTTTTTTGTATTTCTGTAATATAATTGGTAATATTTCACTAAGGATTTTTGTATGTGTATTAATAAGTGATACTGATCCATAGTTTGTTCTTTTTGTACTATCTTCTTTTTTTGGTATCAAGGTAATATTAACTTGAGAAAATGAAGGGATATATACTCCCTATACTATTATTTTCTCAAACATATTATATACAATTGATGATAAGTCTTCTATAAATGTTGTTAGAATTACCCAGTGAAACTGGTCCTGGAGATCTCTTTGAGGAAGTTGTTAAATTACAGATTCAATTCCCTTAGTAATGGTATGGCTATGCAATGATATATTCCATATCACGTGAGTTTTGGTAAGCTGTGTTATGAAAAATTGATCCATTGCAACTAAAATGTTTAGTGTGGTTTATTGTTTTGCTTAATTATCTTTTGATATTTATAGGATCTGTAGTGATATCTCCTGTTTTATTTCTACTACTGATAATTTGGATCTTCTTTTTTATCAACCAAATTAATGTTTCTCTAACTTTTTCTATTGTTTTCATATTTTCAATTTAATTTGTTTGTGCACTTATCATTTTTCCCTCCTTTTCTATTTTAGGTTTATTTTAGTCTTATTCTTGGTTTTTTAGTTTGGAGCTCTCATTATTTGTCTGAGACATTTCATCTTCTACCGTGTATGTATTTAGTGCTGTTATTTTCCATAATGGCACGGTTGTAACTGTAAGGCATAAATTTTGTGATATGTTCTATTTGCATTGTCATCCTCTCTGGTATTTATATTAATTCACTATAGACCTTCTCTTTGATCAATAGTCAAAGAGACCTATGTTGCTTAGTTTCTAAGTGTTTGGATATTTTCCTGTTATTAATTTCCAGTATGATTACATTTTGGTCAGAAAATACCCTGTATATGGTTTCAATTATTTTTAATGTGTGAGATTTCTTTTATTACTAGGATGTGGCCAATCTTGATATATGGTTTAGGCATTTGAACATTTCCTTCTTTTTTTTAGATAGTATGTTTTATAAATGTATAGTAGATCCTGCTGATTGTTGAGTTCTACATTCTTATTTTTTTTGTTTATTTCTTCTGTCAGTTGTTGAGAGAGGTATATTAAATATTCGACTATGATTGTGGACTTATTTCTATTTTGCTAGTTTTTGTACTTTATAATTTAATCTTTTGTTTGATGCACACACTGACAGGCTGTTATATCTTCCCGTTATTTCTTTTATCATTTTATGGTATCTTTATTTGTGATCATTTTCTTTCCTTTACAGTATGTTGTATTTCATAATAATAAAGGCATTCTATCTTTCTTTTGATTAGTGTTTGTGTGATATATACTTTTGCATTCTTGTACTTTTGATCCTTGTATAATTTTATATCTGAAATGAGTTCATTGTAGATAGCACATAATTCGGCCGTGTTTTTTAACCCACAATGCAAATCTTTTATTTTCATTTGTGTACTCAGACAATTTACATGGAATTTAATTACTTATTTATTTTTGGAGTAAATTTAGCTACCTTATTTTTTGTGTTCTGTTTGTCTTTTCTGTTTTTAATTTCTTTCTCATCTTTCCTGGTTACATGAACAATTTTTGAAATTCGTAGAATTTTAAACGTCTAGTGTTTCTAGTGTCTTTCTTTCTTAGGGTTGCTTTATGTACTATATTACACACACATAGCATTTCACAGCTCATTGCTATCTTCATGGTACCAGTTCAAGTGAAGTGCAGAAACCTTACCTTCCTTTTGGTAGGTTTATGGATCCATGTACAATATAATTATAATATTTGCTCTATAAATTTTTAGAACTACATCACATAGTGCTACGTTATTTCTACCATCAATTATAGTTTACAAAACTTTGGGGAACGTTTATTATATTTACTTGTTTGTGCTTATCAAATTCTTTTTTTCTAAAGTTCCAAGCTCTCCTTTTTATTATTTCTTTTTGGTTTGAATAATTTCCTTAGACATTCACTGAAAAAATAAGCCTGCTGCTCACAAACAGTCTCCACTTCTCCTTCATTTCTCAAGGATATTTTCTATCCATGTAGGGTTCTAGATTGACAATTTTTTTTTTCAGAAATTGGAAACATTGCATGCCTTTCTATTTTTCCTGTTTTTTTTTTTTTTTTTTTTTTCCTTTTTTTTTGGTACCAGGAATCAAACTCAGGGCCTTGTGCTTGCCAGGCAGGCGCTTGTGCCACTGAGCTATATCCCCGGCTGTTGCACCCTTTTGTTTTGGACTTTACGGTTTTGGTGAGAAACCCACTATCCCAGTTGTCTTCCCACTCTAGAAAGAGTTATATTTTTCTCTTCTTCCTTTCAGTATTTCTTTGTCTTTAGTTTTAATAATTTTGCTTGTGGTATTTTAGTGTGGATTTCTTGGGGTTCAGATTTCTGGTATGCATAGCTTTTTGAATCTGGGTATTAGTTGCTAAATTTGGTACGTTTCAGCAATTACTTCTTTGAGAATTTGGAAGCCTTTGCCCCCTTTCTCCTGTCTTTCGGAAATTCCAGTGACAGTGTTTGATCTTTTATTATAGTTCTGCAGTTGGTATGGTCTGTTTACTTTTTTGTGTTTGTTTTTAAAGTATATTTTCTCTCTTCTCAGACTGAGTCATTTCTATTATTCTTCTTCTAATTAACTGATTCCTATTGGTATACTTTCCTGTGAATATATCTATTGGCTTTGTTAAAGTTTTAGTTATTGTATTTTTCACATCTAAAATTTATAGCTAGTTATTCCATCTGGCTATATCTTTTGAATCTTTGCTAATGTTTTTAATTCTTATTTGTTTCAAGTGTATTCTTAATTGCTCATGAAAGCATTTCCATGATGTGAAGGATGCTTTAGAATCTTTGTAATATAATTTAATATGTATCTTTTTGCTTGCATGACTGGTCTTTTTTAAAAGATCTGTTTAAATCTTCTTTGTATGACAAATGATTTGCAATTGAAACTGGACATTTAGGTACTAGGTATAAGACTCTAATTTTTATTTAAATATTCTGGTTTACCTGGCTTCCATTCACACTGGTCCAGTGCAAGGACGGAGGGGTGCCACCTCACTATTCAATGTAGGTAAAAGCACCTGTCTTCCCGCTTGGCCACCATTGACACTGATGTGGAAGGCATTCTCCTTACTACTGGATGAAGGTGAGGGCTTTGTACTCTTGAATAGTTTTCTACTGCTATTTCACTAAATAGTATTGGCTTGCCACTACCAGGATAGGGGTGGTTTATTACTGTTTCCATAGCAGCCTCCCAGACCTCAGGGGCACAGATGTAGAGTGACCTTGTTACTTCTGGGCAGTATCTAACATTGCGTTGCTCTACCAGGCATCCTCTGATACCACTTAAGTGCAGGGCAGGGTGCGGCAGGGAAGGGTGCCCCATTACTATTGAATTGGCATGGAATCCCAGGCTCCTGGTGTAGTCTCCATTTATATTTTAAGGAAAGGAAGAAACTTGTTACCTAACACTGACCCCCACCCCCTGCCAGAGGGAGGGTTTTCCCAGACCCTGAGATTTACACTACACTTTAGGGCAATAGCTTGACAAGGGTCAACATCCGGGCTCATCAATCTGATATTTGAAGATATGAGTTGGCAGGGTCTGCATTTTCTTTTCTGTTATGTTTGACTAAAGATAAAAAATATTGTCCCAGTGTTTTCAGTCTTTGGAGACTATTTCATAGGCTACTCCTTTCTTCATCCTATGTCTAAGGAAAACAGCCCTCTCGGTCTCTCTCTTTCTCTCTCTGTCTCTCTCTTTAGTTGGCATTTCTGGGATGCAAGCTCAAAATATTGGATTCATATGACACAAAGAAAACAGAAGAAAGTCACCACCATGCCATTCCTTAAGTCCTGCAATCTCTAGCTGTTTTGTCATCATCTCTTCATCCTTTAGGCTCTTTATATTTATTGTATATATATAATGTCTAGAAATTTTTTGTACCTATTGGGAGGACTAGGAAAAATCATTTCTATTCTATGTCCTAGGAAGCAAAAGAGTCCTTTTTCTCTGAATTCTTTTTTTTTTTTTAGTTTAGGAGGAATACATACAGTTTTTATATTAATTTCTTGAGGCAAGTTGAGAGTCACACAAAACTTATTAATGAGTTTTATATTGAAAAAAGAAAACTTCTGATAAAGAAAACACCTCCATTTGTAATTTATATTCTAATACTATTTTACTTTCACTTTCCAATTTCTACCAGATTATTGAGAAATTTGTTCTCTAATAAATATTATCTTAAGAGTGAGCTTTTCTGACTTGAAAATATTTATTAAGTAATTCTTACATGGGAGCCTTACCCACTTGGTACATTGCTATTCCTCTGTATCTGTCATGACTCATCACATACCAATTCTTTATATCTGATGGAAAAATGAATTCTCTCTGGGAGTTTAAATTTTCCTTCTTACAAGTGGGGTATTTCTACTTTTTGAAGCATGCTAAGGATGCTAAAGCATGAGACATATGTACCTGCCATGTTTAATTTTCATTACATGTTCTTTAAGTACATGGTTTGGGGACTAGCAATATATTTTTCCAAACTTTTTCAATCTAGAAAAATGCAATTTAAAATTTTAGCATATGAGTAAGGTTGTGTTTTATGGTTTGAAATTGTGTGTGTTTTGAATTACAAATGGGACAAGTACTATCGTGGTCTAGATACATGTATGTTCACATGTATGTTCACTGCTATTGCTCCTAAATAAAGAGACCTGGAGGATATAGCACACAAAAAGACCATAAGGCATCTTTTTACAATACATTTCCCAGATTCTTGAATTTTTTGGCAATTTTATTTTATTAGGCAAGTCATGGTTTGATTAACTTTTTAAACATATGCCATGTATTTTGTATTGTATATCTCAAATGTGGGGATAGGTAAAAATCTTTTTTGGTAAGGAACTGAGTATAAATTTTAATTTCTTATACACATCATTATGGTTTAAATAAAGATTTTTCCAATCATTGCAAAAAATGTTAATGGAGTAGGAGGACATGGTTCTTTTTAGTGCTACTCAGTGTGCTTGGCATAAATACTCGCAATGCTTGTCTTCCTCCTTGGCCTTAGATTCTGCTTAAGGAAATTGTGAAAGATTTAATTCACTCCACTTTTGTTAGAAAGTATGGAAATGTTTGTACATGGGAACTTGCATTGCATGCTAGAATGGAAATTCACAGGGGAGGGGGGCCGTTTCATTTTATTGCCTAAGAGCTGTTGATATTCTCCCTGCATCTTTCAAACGCATCTTTCATGCCATACAGGCAAACTGTAGCCAGTGCGGGAACAGAAAGAGCACTTCTCACATGTGTCACTTTCAGCAATCTTGCACAGCAGCTGTACTAGGTACGGATGAAGATAACCACAGGACCCAGTTGCAGGGTTTTGTGTGGTGGAAGACACAACTGGCTCTCTCGGGGTACCACTTTGTTGGAGATTGCAGCAATAACGCATCCCCACTGCTGCTATTGGATAGTGTGACCACATAGTACAAAATTGGTGCCAGATAAAAATCAGAAAGTAATAAAAAGTGAGAAGAAAACTCACAGATTTGTTTTAAGCCTTAAGTGAGAAACTAAAACAAACGTCTCAGGCTTGTTGCATTCACTTGTAAGGAAAAGGAGACAGAAGAAGAGATGTCTTTAATGAAGGAAACTTGCGGGGCATTCAGTCTTTTCATTTGAAAGCCATTTGGGTGTGTTGAGGAATAAAGTTGCAGAGTAGGCATGTTCCAACCTTTATTTGCTACTTTGGTAGAAAGGATTTTTTCCCCTCTTAACTACAAGAAGCCAGAGTTTTCTGTGCAAACGAAACAGGCGTTGCAAGAATCAGATTCACTTTGGACGACTCTTCACATTCCAAGTCATCATTGCATTAGGCAGCACAATTCCATCTCTGGTTGATGGGCAGAAAAAGTGGGCAGCTTGCCAGGTAGACGTTTCCATGACTCCCAGCCCCCAAAGGTGATGCGTTTTTCAGCTAATTCAATGAAGAGTGGGCTGAACTTTGGGTCTAAACGAGACAATAGCTGCCTTCGCAGTATCAGCAGAATGGTTGATGGGAATGCACTCTACATTTGGCAGAGAATCATGTGACCTTACGACTGAGATTTTGTGATGGTGCCAACGGAGACTTGGAAAGCAGCAACGGTCCTGACTTTTTTCTTTTTTTCTAGCGTGGCTCAGAAAATGGTGGATCTTAATACTTGACTTTAGCCAGACTCAGCAAGCAACTGAGCTTTGAAGCACAACTTCGCCTTTATTCTGGGTTTTTGGCAGGCCACCAGGAGGCTGTCCCTTTCACGCCTGATAAATTCTGCTGCTTATGTCCAGAGAGGGAGAGAGAGAGAGAGAAATTATAACAGAATATTGAGGCATAGCAAGTGAATCTTAAATTTTTCTGTTTTCTGTTTTGTTTTCTTTTGTGCCTTTACTGACTTTTTAAATGTTAATGTGCTTTTCTGCTTGCTGAAGAATCCAAGTAGTTGGGTTATTTATTTATTTATTTTTTGGTTTGTAATGAACAGGCATTTGAACTGGGCAAACAGGACGACAGCAGCACTGAGCATGAGATCATTGCAGCCCTGTAGCAAACTGGCATCCTGCCTTTTCACCACTCTGGTTCGGGAGACAAACGTGTGCAATCCTCATTTCTAAAGTCCGCACAGCCTGGAAGGATTCCTGGTATCTCCCACCTTCTACCATTCTGCTGCCAGTGACGGCAAGGATTGGTGCAGTTTCTGCGCAGTGCTTTGTGCCTGGAATACGGAGAAGGAAGAAAAAGAAGACAAGCGCTCTGTTTCTTCTTTTCTAAGAAATAACAGGAGCCCTGAAGAAAAAAAAATTTGAGTTTGTCTTACTACAGGCAAGAGTTCTGAAAAAAGAGAGATGCTCCTCCTCAAAAACAAAAACAAAAACAAACAAAAATCCAATCCAAAACAAACAAACAAAAAAAAGCAAACATTGGCTTATATAACTGCAGAGACATCGGGCTTTCTAAAGCAGCTTTTTAAGGCAACATAACCAAACGAGCCTTCTTTATTTTTACTATTTCAAAACAATATGGCATGATTAGCAATACATTGCACTTGGTGAAAGCGCACCTTTCATATCAGGTATAACTTTTTTGTTGTTTCTTTTTAAGCCTACTGTTATATAAATGAGGATCCTTGAACTTTCAATTTATTCTTATTTCACTCATCATCCACTTTACTCTAAACTTTTTCCCTTTTACTTTCTTCCTCTAACCCTAAAGTAAAGCTAGAAAAATCTCTATGAGAATGTTTTTCTAATTTTTCTTATACACAGACATTCTTTCAGGACGACACAAATGTGTCCTCTGTGTTTTTGTGGCCAGCATTAGTTTTGCTAAGAAATGTGAGTGTTTAGATCCTGTTGTTAAAGACAGTAAAATCTTTCATGTGTTTCACAATTTGGGCTGTAAAAAAGGAAACTTTTTGAACTTCTGAAAAAGGATCATGCTAGAATGCATGTTAACCTACTGATAAATAAAATTAGTTTGAGAAAAGTTATACTTAAATTATTTACAAGGATTTTAGTAGCACAGAAACAGATGAAAAGCTTATGTTCTCAGTTGCTAAGTAGAAAAGAAGCTTGTTCCTTAATAACGCTCTCTTTTAAAATACATTTAAAAAGAAGTATTTGTCCAAGAGCAGTTGCAAAGAAGGTTGGAAATATCCATTAAGTATTTTGTGAAAAAAGTACATACAAACTTGCTTTAAGTTCAGAGCAACATATTGGCTCAGCACATAACTGCTTTGCATTCTAATTATTTGTAGAAGTAAATTGCTAAGCAATTTAAGCATTTTATTAAAAAAATGCAGTTTTGCCTAGCTCCATGTAAAAGGATTAGCATATTCATCCTAATTATTTTGGTTTTTATAAAAATGTTTCTAAACATATGTAGAATTGTTCAAAAAGTGAAAGTGCTTTCTGAAAATACAGCAGGTATCCGTAAAGTCTATATTTTCATATTATTAATTGATGCCATGTTTTATATAAAGCAATAAGTTTTCTTTAAACTGTTATATTCTTAAAATCATACTGTATTACATTAAAAGCATGCAGGATCAACAAAGCGAAATGTAGAAATACTGAATTCTGTCTTCTATTTTGTTCTTCTATGAAGAATTCATAAGAAATTATAAAAACACTCTATAATGACAACGTTTAAATAAAATATTTTATCACTTTATTGGTTACTGTTAGCTAATTATTTACAAAATAGCTGTTGTTCTTTCATAGTGCTTCAGCTAATAGAATGCCAAATTTGAAAGGCTTCATTAATATGGATAAAACTGCTTTCATGTTTCAAGATCCTTTAGCTAAAAAACATTATTTCAAATGTTATTTTTAGCAGTCATTAATCTGTATACTCTTAATTATCTTATTAAACTCCATGCCAAATTCAAATCTCTTCAGCTCTCACTACTTCATTGTGCTCAGTCTAGTCGCTTTTTAAAGAACCATCCTCCTTTCACTTTCAAAACTGTTCCTGTTAAAACAACACCAACCCAAATGAACACATAAATGTAAACCATGAAACCACAGTATATGTCATATGAGTCGGCTTGGGTGGGGCCCTATGAGTCTTCCAAGCCTATTTTTTTAATACTTTAAAAGATTTCTTTTCCATTTTGATATTGTATTTCCTTCTCGATCATCTACCTTCATTCCCACCATCCATTCAGATCGTCCTCCTAGACAGCAGTTGTCTGATATTTCTCCTTTTGTGGTTGTTTTAGGGAAAAACTTAAAATGGATATGAGAAGTGAAGAAAGTGATCATAGGAGAAAATCATCTCAGGTAAAAATAAAAAGCAAAAGAGCAATTACTATGTACATTTTTCAAGAAAAAAACATTTTCCACTGTTTAATTATACAAGAATTCTTTTAATGTTTTTTATGAACCTAGGTGATGGAAATTTTAATTTATGGTTTTCATTTGAGACTTTGTATGCTATCTTTGTGGAAAAATTTGCTGGAATTTAAGATGAATGTCCAGTTTGCATCACTTTGAATATATATCTGTATATACATTCGTGAAACATAGGTAAAATATGGTTGAATAGAAAGCTATTTACAAAAAAGAAACTATCTTTTCCATTTGCTGTACCATAGAAAAGGAAGTGAAATATGGGTGAAGGAAATAAAGTTGTGCTTTTAAAATCTTTTTTTATATGATCTCATATGATAATAAAGCCATAACACACGTTCATACAGTGATAAAACTCTGAACCAATGTTATCCTTTATTTCACATAGAAATTCATAAAAATATATTGAAATTTTTTATGACATTTTTATGGTTTATTTCAGTTTTTAATAAGTATGGAAAAATTTTGAAAGTAAATAATGGTGAAAAATTGTGTGGACCAAATTATCTGTATGAAGTCTTAGAAAACTATTTTATTGCAAAGCATAGAAAAATCATAATTACTATGTTGTATTATTATTATTTTTCACAATGGAGACATAATTAAGAAAAGCTAAATGGTTATAGATAACCTTGAAAAGATTGTAAAACTTATAATTTTATTGCAGTTGAGCTTAGAATCTTAAAAAAGTCTACGTGACTTGCTTTATGTTCATTCATTTGTGTTTGCTTGTTGTGTTTTGGTTGAAAATTTTTTTAAAAAAAGAACTTATTTTTAAGCAACCTGTTGACCACATAAGAATTATACATTGGCACATATTGTGTTTTAAAGAAATCTTTCAAAAATAAACTCAAATATATTTTGTTCTTGAGATAAAATATCCTCTCTGATGTAATACAGTTGGAGTATAAATGTTAGTACAGAGATCAGTAATGACACTGTTAATATGTCACTAATTTTAGGTTTTGGGTATTAATTCATCAAAACATTGCACATTTTAGTTTTATTCTGAATACAGACATATGTGATTATATTTCAGATTTATAATATCTTTCTATGTTCTTGACTCAATAAGATCTTATCTATTTTATAAAAAATATATATTATCAGTTTTTTAAAAAACGGTTACCAAACTTTAAAAGAATCAAAACAAGCTCTTTAACTTAAATACATCTAGCTTAATAATTTGGTTTTAATTGTAGACTCATAGTACTACATCATGCTTTACAATGACATAATTTATATGTATGTGTATGGATTCTTTTTCTTTCAAATCTCATTGTTGATTATGATAGCTGGTCTCCAAATAGTCATTATTTTTTTAAAAACCAGTCTGAATAATGGAGTATTTTTTAACCTAGATTCAGTTTAGCATATTTAAATAGGTCTTTAACAGGGCACATAGAGCCTCAGGACTCGGCATTTAAAACATTTATACTAAAATATTAATAGTGTTAATTTTCACTCCTAAATTGCATTATATATATACAACAAATTCTACACTAATAGGCAGCCCATGCAAGATGTCGCCTGTTGGCATAAACCCGTAGATCCGATCTTGTGGTGAAGTGGACGGCACAAGCTCGCTTCTATGGGTCTGTGTCAATGTGGTAATCTGACAAAACACTATATACAAAGTTTATTAATAATATTTCAGTATTCTTGTTAAGCTCCAGTTTATTAGTCTCTTAAGTAATTGTGTTTTGCTTTGTTTTCTATGTATATGTTAATCCTCATGTATCCTACAAAGCAGGATTTAATACTTGACCACTTGGAAATATTTATACCACAGCCATTCAAGTTTGATTTCAAGTGCAGTAAACTGCTTTAGAATGTTGAAATTTTTTAGAAAAATATCTGAACCAAGACTCCAATAAACCTAGTTCTGAAACTTCAGAGCATACTTCAGGGGTTAGTGCAACTCATCAATTTTAATTAAAAAAAGAATGCTATTGATTTTATATGTTACTATGGAGCCTATATCTCCTGGAATATGAAGTTGAATGCTATTGGCTTTTAATATTATTAATTGATACTTGAACTATGGCAAGAAAGATGTCAGAACTCATTGTATGTGACCCACGCTAGAAACTCTAAAAGCCCTATGAGATATATTTTAAGTGTATTGGTAAAATGTTAGCATATTATATCTACACCCTTGCCAAGTCCTTAGGTATATGGCCGCCATATTTGGAGGAGCTGACAGAAGATATGATAAGGAGTTTGAAGCCACATTGGAAGTTGTGTGCATCCGGGTTGAGGTAGTAGGTTGTATGGTTTAGAGTTACACCCTGGGAGTTAACTGTACAACCTTCTAGCTTTCCTTGGAGCACACTTGAGCCACCGAGGAATTCTTCATCACTTTAATATGACTGAGCCAATTTCTGTGCAAAGAAGTAATGTGTCATGAGTGTTTTAGACAATTTACTTAATTCCATGTAAATGGTCATTTGCTCTGTTCCAACTGCATCTCTTAAGAACAATGACAGAATTGTTATCTCTACCAGGTTAGTACTCTATATTGAAACACTTTAAAGAACTGGTTGGTGGTGACTTAAAACTGCATTACTATTGAAGCCTATTTCATCAATAAATTCACAAAATTTGGCACATAATCTTTAAAATTAACCTTTGGCCTATTTTTGTCGGCTACTTATTACCTTTTTAAAAAGTGAATGGGCCAGTTGGCACATACCTGTGATCCCAGCATTCTGGAAAGCTTGAGCAGGAGAACTGCGGGTTGCAGCCTAAGCTGGGCAAATCAGTGACTCAAGGAAACCTTGTTTCAAAATAAAAAACACAAAAAAATCTGGAGATGTTGCTCAGGAAAAATGCAATGGATTCAATTCTTAGTACCAAAACAAACAAACAAACAACAAAATCCTGTTGTATTAGAAACTCCCATGACATATTAAGTGAATTTTCTTATGACACATCACTTTCTACCTTATGTTTTGGCTATTTATGTGCTTGTTTATTTTTTCAATACTAGATTGTAAGCCCCTTGAGGGCCAAGTCCATGCTTCATTTTTCATTGTATCCCTTTCAATGTATTATATATCATGAAGAGTAGATATTTCTTAGATCAGTGTATGGCTTTTAAGATCTGACTTTGTGGTGAGTTTCTATTGAATTATCTGAATGGACTACAACAGTGGTCAGAATCTCAGTGTTGTTTATTAGCCCTAAAATTGCATTAATTTAGTTTCCAGAGTGGTCTGCATTAGTAACGGAATGACATGAGTTTTGAATGTGTTTGGTGTCAAGTCATCTTAGACATAAAATTTAAGGTTTAGAACTTTCTCTGTGGTACAAAAAGAATAGAACAAATTTATTTTTACTAATTAGTAGGTTACAGTTTATATTCCTCAGTTTAGATAATGTTAATTTCTGTTGAAATTTCAAATACCTCTATTTCCAGATGTTATTTTTATTTTAGCATCATTTCAATTAAAATTGTTTTACATTCATGTTTAAAGAATATGAATTTTAAAATTATATTTTCACATCTCTCACAGGTATTTCTCTTATATTTAGCTTTATATTTATACAGCTGTATATGCTGAATAAACTAGAAACAACTGAACAAGACATGTTAAAACTTAATATTAAATAATTATATGTGATTTAAAATTTTAAATACATTTTTGTTTAAAAGAAAGTGGTATTACAATGTGCTTTATGTATTAACAAAATACATAACTTATTAACAAATAAGCCTTTTTAGAGTCCATTAATTTGCTGAGAACTTAAGGAGCAATTAGTTGTATAATTTGTATAATGGCACTAAATCTTATACAGGTCTTTTTTCAGCTACAGAATTAGTTTTCGACATTAGAACTTTAATTTATAATTTGAAACATGAAAATGGCATACACAAGGAAAAGTTACTGAAATCTTATGATCTTGAATATATGGAGATTAGCTTTTAGAGTACTTAGGCATCCACCTTTCTCAGTATCAGAACCTCACCAACAATGGTATAGACAAGGATCTTCTAACCCCCAATATGTAGAATGTGGAGTCTTAGAAAGCTAAGTACCAATTATTTAAAATAAAGTATCATATTAATTATTTGATTATTTAGAAAACTAAAGACTGTTAGTGTCGATAAAAGAAAAGTATTTGCAAGGACTAATCAAGAACCCATGAATAAGACAAAAGAAACACACACACACACTCACACATACACAGAAGAGGATGTGAAGAAAGGGAAGGGAAAATGACACATGACAAATAGATGTGACACTGTGTCATGTGGTGCCAGTTCAACACAAAGGTGGGACCAACAGACAACAGAGGGATAAACAACTACATCTATTTAATTGTGAGAGCCAAGGTTCTTTTACCTGTGTGTGTGTGTGTGTGTGTGTGTGTGTGTATTCCAAAACTGAGTGAGTAGATTTGAGCCCTACTCATGGACACATTAGTGACCTAGATTGAATACTGTTGCCAAAAAATGCCTGTTTCCAAGTAGTATAGTAGCATAAAATACCACAAAATTCAACTATGATATGCAGCAAAAGGGTGATTTTATAGAAATATAACAAAATCATACAGTTGAGTCTCTTGTAAACCATCTAAAGTAAATTGGTACTACAAAACAAAATCTGAAGGGTAATGAAGGTGTGACTGTGACTCATGATATTACTCATGCAGAAATCATAAGAAAAATTCTGAAAAGCATAAGATAGAGGAGCAAGGAAGAAAAATTTTAAAACTTTTCCATAGGATGTTAATCATACACAGACAAATAATATTCTTGCCTTTAATTCATGATAGCTTTTACCAAGCTAGCTATGGGGGCTATTTAACTTATTATAAGTTTATGAGCAAACTGTAAATTATAAGTTGTTAACTTTTCTGAAATAAAATAAGATCTGGATCATGGCTGATATGAATTAGAAATAAACTATGTCTAAGAAATGCAGAGGAAGCATACATTTAGAGTATTGCCATTCACTTAAGAAAGATCAGCTATCCAGATTGAAGAATTTCCTTAGTAACTTTAAATAGTAAAGTTTTACTATAGGTAGTTTTCATATTTGGTATCAGAGAAAGTGCAGTAATTTAAAAAAATTAAGTAACAGTGAATCATACTCTATCAATATTTATTTTGGGGAACTAAATGGAGTATACTTATATGTTCATAGTTGTTGATTTATCTTAAATACTGTGTGGGATAAGGAAGGAAAAGCTAGACAGAGAAGGAAGATCAAGGGAAAGAAAGGTAAAATCAAGTACAAAGTAATAGATAGGCCCTCAGGAGAAAAGTCCAATTTAATTCTTAATACTACAAACTGAATTGGCCAGAATAACTGTGTGGGAATCAGATAAATTACTTGGCAATGGGAATGAGTCTTCTTGAGAATAATCCAGCAGTATATGAACTGTGTTATTATAATAAGTGAGTCATTTTCTGTAAATAATCATTTAGTTCCTCTTACTCCCTATTATCAAATGGTGACTCATGAGCATAGGTAATTCCCCAAGTGATGTGATATAAATTATATCGCGCTAAGCATTATTTCACATTCAGACGTAGTTTCTCTGCAACAGCTCATGAGACTATCTCTTGGGGAAGCTGACCTTTTGAGGCTGTATTAGGCCCAAAAATACTCTTTGAGAGTGCTTGCAAAAACAGTAAGTGAAGAGTTTGACACAGTGGGAGAGTTTTATTTCTTACTTTAATGCCTACTGCCCAAGCAAAACTGCTACCTGATAGGATCATATTTTTAACATGAAAATATCATGTTCATCCACAAAGTTGACTGATTGCTAAAAAGATTTTTCTATTTTGAATCCTCAAAGCTCTTACAACTTTCATTCCTACAGTGTTTTCTATGACTGCTATTTGTAGTAATTAAGTTTCCAGACTTGTGACATCCCTTTGTATTTTTTCTAATACAGGTGCTTTTCAAAGATTTGCCTGAATAGGTATTGAATTGATGCATGTTTATTGAGTTGAACTTTAGTTCATTTATAGGAAAAACTCTTCATACCTTACAATAACTTTTGATTCAGTAAAGTTTTATGTTAGCCATTTATGTTTCTAGGCTCTCTGGAATATATTATTATGGTACTAGGCATATTCTAGGAGCATCTGAAAGGTCTACAGACAATTTTGTGTAAGCCTGTGATGTATTCTTTGGAGGTCAGTTACAAAACTAGCTAATTACTATTATTTATAATAAATCTAAGCCTCTTGTGTACATAAATATGTGTCCTTTCAAATAATGTTCTGTTTATAAGACAGATTCATCTTCCAGAAGGCCAAACCAAAGCAGGCCTTATTTAATATTTTGTCATTGTACATCTTGTAGTTAAGTTCACAGTCCAGATTCTACCTGGGCCAATGATCTGTTTAAGAACTAATATTTTATAATTGCTGTTAATAGGCTTTTACCTAGTTCTCAGCTTCAATTTATTTAATAAATTTATTGAAAAAAAGAATTAAAATGTGATATGTACCCGTACAAACTCTCCATGATGGATGTAAACATTTGCAAAAAATGAAAATAAGAAATTGGAGAATAGGGTGTTGTTTGGGGAAAACTATAAAACACATAGTAATTCACCCTCAGACACAAATATGATAGATATGTAGTTTTGATTATTTAAAATGAACTCTGTCCTGTCAATAACTTCTTACTAAGTGCAATTGCACTCTTATTCTTCTAGGCATCAAGAGAAAGTTACCTACCTTTAGTTGTATCCTGTTATTTATTTCTTTGAAAACTTTTCTAGGGAAAGAGAAAATGTCCTAACAGCTAGTGGTATACCTTAAATCAAATAGAGAAAATTGTGAATGATTAGCTTGGTAGCATTGTGTTGCTTGGGAGAATAAAAGTTAATGTAAAGTGATTAGCATAATTAAGTCCAACTTGAAGATTCACTTATCCATGTTTCCCATGACTTATGGAAAATATCACTGTGTCAGAAACCTTAGCAGGGATCATGAATGTAAAGAATTTCCAGAATAGGTCCTGTAGCAAGGCAGACTAAGTCAAGGTGAAATAATATAGACTGTGGTGACAAAGAAACCATACTTTTAAAATTTTCCAAAATGACTTTGCCAGTCATTGTAAATTTGGCTTATAAAGGCAACCATATTTCCACTCCTGATATGAAAGCATCACATGTAGAAAAGGAAAATGTTAATCTGTCCCTTTGGTGAACCTAGCAGAATCTTTTCTCAGAGGACTAAATAATTTTTTAGGTTATCTATTATACTTTTAAGTCATTCTAGAGTACATAAAATAGATAAATATGCTGATACTGTTGTTTCAAATAGAACTGTGTAGTCCACGCCATTCTAAATATTTCCTTAAATTTATTTGAGTAGAAAAATATTTATCAGTCAAGGAAAAATTAGCAACAGCAGTATTAATGTTTTTAAATGAAAGAAACGTAGTGTCATAATGATGGTATTCTTAATAGTATAAATTTTCCATTTACATCTAGTCCTCAATACACAAAACAACGACATTCTTAAAATTCCTCTTTCCCAAATAACTAAACTGTAAGTGGATGAATATATGACACTTTGAAGACAGAGAAAAGCACAAGGTTAAAGTGGACAAAATTATGGCTCAAGTATTCTCATCTTCATATAAAGGCTCAGACAACTGGACAGAGTTCAAGAGTAAAGTCATATTGGTACTGTTGTTAATTATATTTTATTGTGTTATAATTAAGAGGCCAGTTATGCAGAGGTTTGGAATTAGGTCAGGTTCCTGTCCATAAGTTTTCAATATAATTCAATCCAATGAATTTAAATTTGGAAAATAGAAAAGACAAAATGAATTATAAAAACACTAAGTTTCCAGTAATAAAAAACACATTGTTTGTGATTGCAGTTTGGCTGTGTGGAATAGAAGCCTTCCCTTTTCATATAAATATGATCAGTGGTTAATCAATTACTCCATAAATATTTTTGAATATATTGATTGTAAAAATCTGTATATATGTGCAGTATATGTTTTGTTTAAATCTTAAGCACTGATCATTTATTTATTTTCCAATACTTTTATTTAAGCCCAGGACTAGTTTTGCATTTGGGCTGCCAATTACAGAGCTTAGTCTTCTTTCCTTTGGTAAATCTCCTAACACATTATCTGTGATTTCTAGTTTTTCGATTGTGTCATGAATGCCCTTAAGTACAAATCCAGTGCAAAGGAAGTTACCAACAGAATTTTTAATCTGGCTTTTTCTAGTTTTTGTAATATTTTTACCTACATATAACTCTATATACTTTGAAAGTGACTGTATTTTTTCTTTCTAAAGTATTTAACTTAAAGATATCCAAATAGAATAATCCCTCATACTCTTTTTATACCTGTTTCAATTAATTTACATGACATTTAATTAAATCACTTACTTTTATATCAACCTAATGATGTAAACTGGTTTGGGGAGGGGCTGGGGATTTAGCTCAGCGGCAAAGTGCCTGCCTGGCAAGCGCAAGGTCGTGAGTTTGGTTCCCAGTACCGGAGAAAAAAAACAACAAAAAAAATAAAAAATAAAAAAAATAAACTGGTTTGGGGACAAAAATAGCTGATTTCAGCCAAGCATATAAATCAACTGATGGAGGGCTAGAGATATAGCTTAGTGGTAGATTTACTTGCTACTATGTTCAAGCCCCGGAGTTCAATCCCCACCATCAATCAATCAATCAATCAGTTTGATGGTAGTGAAAACATGGACTTGTTTGTTCTAGATATTTCTTAGGTGATGGAAAAGTTTTCTCTGTATCACCTAAAGCAGTAGCCACCAGTCACATGTCCCTGTTGAGCAGCTGAAATGTATCCAGTACAACTGAAGAAAGAAATTTTACATTTTCACTAACTGAAATGTAAGCAAGTAGATATAACTAGTAACTAGTATATTGGACTTTCTTATTCTGAAAAGTAGCTTACTTTCATTTAGCATAGTGATGCACCTGTTGAATATCAGATAATTTGCAAAGTGATAAATGTTTACCAGTATTTCCTCTGCAGTTGAATTAAGATTTAGGAAAAGGATGGCTTAGGAAACTCAGATTAATTTGGAATTCATGCTTGTTTTACTTTGTATTGTTACTTTTTATTTGAGTAGGGGTTTAGTTTGATGGGATTGAAAGACTATTTAAAATTTTAAAATATCAATGAATAAAACAGTAGAAACTACACAGGTTTGTATTCTTTTTGTAGCACTCAAGTCCTTTTAAACCTAATTAGAAAGTAATGACACTGCTTCTCACCTAGACCCCACCAAAAAATAGTTCTTATTTTGGGGTCATAAAGTACAGCTGTTAATTTCCTGAGATCTTTGAAATTAGTCAAACACTACAAATATATTCATTCATTTTTGTAATAAAAAGTGCCAACTCTTCTGATTGTCATAAAAGCCCTTAGTTTCCTGAAATGTTAGGAAGGATTTCATGAAGTTGCTATTTAATATCTTTTGACGTCTCAGAAGTTAATTCAGTAGTCATTTCCGGTAGAATGAAAGCCCTTTTCACAAATACTACAAATCTATCATTTAGTTATCCATCCACATAAACTTTCAAGTTATGTAATTTGTATGTAATTACATATGTGATAGTTGTAATATTAAAAAATCCATAGTCTATATGTAATTTAATTAGCAACATATGTATAACTTTATTAAACTCAACCTATGAAAAAATGTTGAGGTAAATAGAATAAACACTCAGGAGAGATTCAGTAACATGTCAGTAGTTAGAAACCATTGTCATGATTTTGAGCTGTAGACTGTAACATGGACAAACAATGAAAATATAGACCGAGCCATCTCTCAGTTTACTGAGTGCCTTCTTCCTCACTTTTGAATGACTGAGTTCATTGGAGTGGTGCATTATGAGTATGGCTTTATGAAGCCTGAAAAGACAGTCACCAGTTCCACCTTCAAAGAAGGGACTTATCTCACCTGGAAATATTGAGAAAAAATTAGAAAGTGATACTTTTTCTATTTTATTAAAAATATTTATGTTTTTAGATATCTTTGTTCCATGTGTGTATTTGTGTGATAGCAGGGATCAAACTCAAGCACGCTCTACCACAGAGCTACAACCTCAGCCCTTTCTTTTTTTTATTTTGGGACAGGAGCTCATTACATTGCCCTGGCTGGCTTTGAATTTGCTATCTTCCTGCATTTGTTCCCTGAGTAGCTGGGATTATAGGCCACCCTATTCAACTTTTGCTTTGCTTCTATTATTTTTGTTTATTAACCACCGATTTCAAACACATCAACTCCTGTAATGGTATTTGTTGCTTTGTAAAAATGAAAAAAAAAACAGGGGCTGGGGATTTAGCTCAGCGGCAAAGCGCCTGCCTGGCAAGCACAACGTCGTGAGTTCGGTTCCCGGTACCGGAGAAAAACCTAAAAAAAAAAAAAAAAAAAAAAAGAAAAAAACATTTCAGTATGGTGGCATACACCTGTAATCCTCGCATTCTGAGGGGATGAGGCAGGAGGATCCCAAGTTCAACTCCAGTCCCAGCAATTTAGCAACTTTATGAGGTCTTGTCTCAAAATAATAAAGGTCTTGGTATGTAACTTAGTGCAAAAGCCTTTGGTTCAATCACATTAACATACACATGCACACACGCATACACATGTGCACACACATACACATGCGCACACACATACACGTGCACACACACACACACAGGACACCATGGTGGTCAAGAATATAGACAGATAGACAGATAGATAGATATGTTGAAGGAATGTACAGTATATAGATATATATGTATATGTGTATGTGTATGCCTCAAACATATAAGTAGTAATTCTTAGAAGTGAAATAAATGTGTCTTATACCAAAGCATTTTATTTCAACTACTTTGTCATTGTGTCTCTGGATGACAGAGGCCCAGCAATGTGAAGGGTATAAGTACCCACAAAATTTGAAAGTGAGATTTGATCCCTTCATTTAGAATGAAAGTGTACTTTTGCAGGTTCGGTTGGCCAGCTATTCTGCTGTTTCTAGAGACTATTTCTAGCCCAGGGTTTCAATTTAAAGATGGATACAAGAAAAGTTCAATGAATTATTTTCTAGTTCAGAACTATAGAATGGCACAAAGTTGCTAAAGCTATAAAAAAAAAAAAACAAACCCAGATATTCTCTTCTAACTGAGCATGTATCAGTTCAGTGCAGTAAAAATGGATAAAGAGAAATCCCGTGCAGTATCTCTTAGTCATCTATGTCATGACTTCTACTTTTAAAGTCCAAAGTGGGGCTGGGCATTTAGCTCAGCGGCACAGCGCCTGCCTGGCAAGCGTGAGGTCATGAGTTCCATTCCCGGTACCAGAAAAAAATAAAATAAGATAAAGTAAAATAAAATAAAATCCAAAGTATTTGGAAATGGAAATACTGCATACCTGACCTCATAGAATATTTAAGATTAACTGACTGCACTTGAGAAGCATTCTGACAGTTTTGCTCACATAAACTACAATTCAGAAAGTTCACTTTTTCTTCCTCTCTAATGCTATTAACTTGACACTTTGCTTATTATTTCCTTCTTTGTCTTATATTGCCCATCATACTGTAAGCACAATAAATGACTATGTGCTATCTACAGTGATACCAGGATTGAACACCAGCCTAGAAGTCAGGTGTCTTTGAGTTTCTAACAATTCTGAATGAACCAGGACGTTAAAGATGACTCATCACATATGAAGTACTTTTCATCAGTACTTAATGATTTTCATTTGAAAGTATAAATTATAAAAACCAATATTACAAGATTTTTGTGAGATTTAAAAGATTATATACATATTCATATTATGTAAAACATTTTCAATTTATTAAAGACACCACATGCCCAGTGCTGCAGAAGTTACACAGAGCCAAACACAGGAAGCTTAGGGAGATGATTGATTTTCCTGAGACTTTCTCTGTACCTTCCAAACAGCATGGCATTGCTGCCTGGATTTGCTATGTTGAATAGACCACATTTCATATATCCTTTTCTTTGTCAGGTTATAGGAGATGATACAACTCTCACCTTTTCCTTCTAAGATTATAGACCCCTTTCATGTCTCTGAAGTTAATTCTTCTCCCTGTTGCATCATGCTTATTCTGAACACATAAGCAATCTTCTCACTACTGTGTGAATGCAAATGCAGTGAAATAATAAATTAGTAGGGTCTGAGTTTTACTATCTCTAAAGCCGAGCTAATAATCCTTTCCTGTTACACTTCCCCATACTTCTGAGAAAATAAAACTACAAAGTGTAGGGCGGTGAGGGGTGGGGGGAAAGGACAGCATCAGCATTAAGCCACTTAAACTTATCTACCAGAAATTTTATAAGATACTTGCAGGGAAGAAGTGGCAATGTAGCCTCTCTTAATCGATTTGTACTTTTCTTTGTCTTTCTGTCTCATCTCTTCTGTCTCTCTTTCCCCATTCCCCCCCTCTTTTTGTCTGCCTCCTCCTCCTCCCCATTCTTCATTTCTAGATCTTGCTTATATTTCTTCTGTTTCATTATTTAAGCATGTATTTTCAAGTTTTCAGGTGAATTCCTTTTTTAGATCTAGTCCAGTGCTAAAAGTAAGAACAACATGTAGTATTTACTAGATAAATGAATGGTTGGATTAATTCACCAACTACTGACAGAAGCTTCGGAACTGTAGGTTTTAGTTCAAATGAAGCTGAAGTTGACTAAATTGTAAGTAGTGTTTGATCAGTGTGTCAAGTTTACTTATCATCATGGTTTTATTAACAGGGTTCTAGTGTGCTGAGGCTTCCTCCTGGAGATTCTTTCCAGCTTCTTATTAGGTTAATGGCTGCTGTCTTTTACAGCCCCTATTCTTACATCAGATCTAGGTCTTTCTAACAAAGACCTGTGTGATCTTGTGCCAGAATAATTGAAGATAGGTAGCATTTTCTCTCTGATACCAGATGCAGGGTTTGGAAGGTGTTCTGAGAGTGTGTCCTGATCTTTGTGATTGGCAGATTATGCCCTTTTGCCCGAAGTTTTGTCACACCCTAATTTCCTGCCTCAGTTTGGTGATACCATAGAAAGCTATATCAGTCTTGTAAGCTTTTCCTAACTTTATATCAGGAATTTCACCCATATGAGATAAGGCTCTACCACTAAACTACATCCCCATCTTTAAAAAAATTCATTTTGAGAGAAGATCTCATTGAGCTTCCCAGGTTGGCCTTAAACACGCAATCCTCTTGCATTTGCTTCCTGAATAGCACGGATTACACATATGCACCAGTCAATCATTTCATATGAGTCAGGCTGAATGCCATGTCTGCATGACAAGATAGATTACATTAAATATTTCTCACAGAAAAATGAGTTCCTAAGTTTTATGTTTAATTTTACTTTTTTTGATCAGTTAAAACTTTAATCAGTTTCTCATTCTAGTTCAGTGAAAACATATTCAATAATTATATTGTCATCAGTTTTACTTCAAATAGTGGACCAAAGATTTTTGAAGCAGGTTCAAAAGTTTGTGAGATTTTAAACATAGTTCTCTTTCCCCTTTTCTTCACGCTGGATAGAATACTATATTATGTTTTGGATGTGTTCCCAAAATAGCATAATTTCAAGGGAGGAATCAACATAGACATTCACACTTTGGTGGCATTGTGCACTTGTACTATTACTCTGTACCTGGCCCACAAATGTACAGAAAGGACACAATGACTGCTTAGGGTACAGGTGAGGTCCTGAATATTCTCCAGGAAAAAACATTCTTCCTTTTGTCCTTAGTACCTATGTCCTTCAAGTGTTACTAGAAAGTTAGGAATCTGGGGGTGATTACGTTTCCCATTTTCATCATTTTACTGCTTCATGTGAAAGTACTAAGGCCTTCAGAGCAATTCTTTTCAAAGTTGATGGATAATTACTGGGAGTAGGAGAAACAGACATTTCTTTCTTTCAATTTCATTATATAGCATAAATTTTAGATACAGGGTTGCTAACTATAGCAAAATATTTGAACACCCAATTAAATTTTAATTTTTAGGCAGACAATAAATAGTTCTTAAATATTAGTATATACAAAATATTAATGTTTTAATAGCTATCCAAAGTTTACATTTGATGATGCATACTGTATTTCTGTTCAGAGGATTTAGTTAGAATTTATAAATAATAAAATACCTTACCCCAATTTTTCCATACATGTCCCCCTAATTAAAGGATTATAAGCAAATAGAAAACTAGAGTAATATTTTTGAAGTAAAATATCAGAAGAAAATATACAATAGTAATATAGTAATTTATAATATTACTAGAAAATTGGAGAGGAACTTTTTTCCATAAATCTTAGAATGAGCAAAATTAGTGTTGGGCTACATTGCTTCATAGGTTTAAAGAAAATAGTTTAGAAAATGACCTGTAATGAATGGAAAATAACATATCATCAGCATAAACATTAAGGTGTTCAAAATTTGCCAAAGCCATTTGATTTGATGAGTTTCATGATATTCTGCATGACCTTTGCATACCTTTGCCTTAGTTCCTACAACGTTATTTTCTTTTTGGTGAGTTCTCCAGGGAAATCTTTCAGAACAACGAAATCTTGGTTAATGCAATTTTACTTCGCAGTTAATATAAAGCATCACTTGTTTTCCACATGAGGTGTTCTTTTAGTTTAAAATCGTTTTAGGTTTTTAAACATCTCTTACAGAAGATGAATCTTTTACACATAACATGCAGTTTCTGTTTGCCTTAGACACAAGTGATTATTTTACATAGCACCTTCAGATTTGTGGAACTAACTTGCCATTGAACTCATATAGCATACGTCACACAGTATTAGGGCACACTCACCCTTTTCCACAGCCTGACGTCTTCCTTTTGACCATCTGAATTGTTCTTAGCTCGTTACTCCTGAATCTTTCTGATTTGCTCAGATTCTCCCAAAGCTGAGCTCCACCTCTGGGTCTCCTCTTCATACCCGTCGGCCCCTAATCCCCTCCTATTCTTGCAGACTTGAGAAGTGTCCCACAGACCTGGAAAGTGCCACCATCAAGTCATACAAAGCACACAAATTCTCATCCATGTGTTCACACACAGTGAATCTTTCCATTTAAGGAGATCATTCATTGTGTAAACTTGGCCCCATTTCCCTTATTTTATGTACAAGGACTTAAGTACACAAAGATTAAGAGAGTGTTTTCAAAGTCACATGATCACAAGTCAAGGCTGAAATGTAGAGTCTGCCATTAAATCAATCTCTTCAACATGGAATCATTATGTAACATGGGATCATTATGATCACAATAGGATATTTTTGTGATAAGCATTAATTGAGAATGTAAGGTACCTCGTTGAACTCCATTTCTCTAACACAGAAATTTACCCTCCTATTCTTATATGGAGAATGGATCACTTAATAGTAGGGATACAGTAGGAAAAATCAGGCAGTTTCATTCCTGTGTGAACACGACAGAATGCACTTACACAAGTAGAGAAGGGCTGGCCCACTATGCACCTAAGCTGTGTGGTACAGGATCACCTGTCATTGGTAGAAACGTTATGATGTAATAGTTGAGTGAATTTCTTAATTATATTATTAGGATATTCTATGATTTTGTGATTCAATAACTTTCCCATTTAGAATGTAGGTCATTACTTAGTATGTACATGTACCTTAGTGTTTTCAAATGAATCAATACAGGAATAAATATTACTGTAATATTATTATTTTCTAGCTCTTTAATGTCACAATCAAGAGTATTGTAAATATATTGTTTCTGTGGGCATGTTAACGTAAATCATAGTACACTTTAAGGTGATTTTGTGACTATAATCTAAACAAGATAGCGAATATATGGAAAACAGAAGTGTAGGGGAAGCTAGAACAAGAACCAAACCTAGCACTCTACCTTAGCACTGCTCACACTGCAAGCTTATTTGCGTCCCTGACTGGTAGAAGTTGGGAAGATATGTGCAGAGAAAGACAGTATCTTGGCAATTTTTGAGTGTCACTGACTAAACAGTGCCTGATCTAGAGATGGTATTCAAGAAATTTAGAAATTGTCCCATATACCTAAGATATATATTGTTACTTAGCTGCACAGTATTTCACTTTGACTTTCATTTAACCCTGACTTTCTTTCAGTTTCTTAAACTCATTCTTTTCTCTGTATTTCTCAAACAGTATAATATGCTCCAAGTAAAGTGAAACCAAAGGCTTCATAATCTACCAAGAAAGTTGAAATCTCTCTACAGGACCTTACGGAACTTTACACTCTACTTTCAAGTTAACAACATAGGCTTTTCTCAGGCTATGACTGCATTTCCATTTCCTAGCCCCACATCTTTCCAGACCACTCTCTACCTTACTGCCCTTTATCTCCTTCACCCTGAGAATCAGTGTCCGAAGCAACCTCATGAACTGTGTTGTATCATGGAAGGCACTGAGGTCTCGGGGATAGCAACCAGCACACATTGTAGTGTGTTACTTTGCAGCCAGAGCTGGAGAGACTATGTATAATCCCCACTTGATTTACTGTACTGACATACTCATATAGCACAGACCTCCTTTATAATTGGATGAGATAGGAAAATTTAAATTATGTTATAAATTACTTGATCCAGGCAAGGAAATCAGTGGAAATTTTTAAAATATGATAACATAAACATGAAAGTCTGCTTGTTTTATTTCTTGCATCTAAACAGTATTTTGATTACTTTTGTTCTTGGCAAACTGAAATTCAATCTTTGATATCTACTTTATTATCTATATTTACATTAAGATATAATTAATAATGCTAAAATTGTGTGGGTGGACATTTATACTTAGTATTTCTTAATTTACATTGTACTGTTTTCTTTTCCATCTCATTTGTTATATTATTGCCTTGGTAAGGATAAATCATAGATAATAGAGCAAATGAAAATTGGACAATCATTTACTACAATTTCCTTTTTTAACAACAAATAAAACTGAAGTTCAAATGCATTGATAACACATGTTTTCATGAAATTATTTATGCAGTGTCTGCCTCTTTAACAGTCTGAATTTCTTAAAAGGAATAAACTGTCTTATTGTCTTAAGACTCACGATGATGACACAGTATAGCCCCATGGTGATGGTCATTTCTGAAATAAATGAGTCTTGAACTACACCATGCCAAACTTCTGAATTCTAGATTAGTGTTCTTTGTGAAATAGTATGTTTTCTTTCATCCAAATTTCCTCTTATTCTGCATATTTGCTAATCAAAAATCTCTCTTGAAATTTTAACACCCAATATTGGCCTATGGAAAGCTGATCTTCATAAGATCTAGGAACTCTTTAACAATCTGAATTGCAAGTGGTTCTATAATTGCAATTGCCTCTCCTTGGGGTTCTAATGATACACACCCCTAGAGGAAGACCTAGAAAAAATTGCAGACGAAGTGGTGTCTTTTTCTCCTAATGAAATAGATCATGACAAGTGATCATCTATCCTCGGTATCAAATCTAGTGGTGCTACCTTTTGTCTAACAACTGATTGTTTCAACTTTTAGCTTCCTAGTTATGCCTAGATGTGTTGATCTCTATACTACTTTTATGCTTATTACTTTATTTGTATTACAATATAATCCAGAAAGGCAGGGAAAGTGATTAGGATTCACGTTTTTGAGCACATGCTTTCTTTGAATTGAGATTTCATCTCTTACATCACAGGGCTGTAATGCCGTGCTGTACAATCTGGCTCCTGTCACTCAATGAGTGTACAAGACTCCTACCTCAGTCTTGTGGCTCAGCTATTGTACACCTGCCTAAGAAAGCTAGCATTTTCCCAACAGAAGTTCTAACAAAGTTCTTAGAAGATTTCCAAGTTATAAAACCATTGAGACCCTGTGCTAAACTGCTGGGTCCTTAAAGAGCTGGCAAGTTCAAATTGTGTTTTAGGGCTACAATCTTCTTTTAGTAGTTAATTAGCCCATGAACTGGGAAATAACCTTCAATGAGTTTTTATTTCCCTGTTGCAGAGGAGTTTGACAAACACATATTGAGTACGCTCTAGGGTCCGATCGTAAGAGTTTGAGTCACTTGTGATGGCCTTCAAAAAGTTCTCTGACTTTTCTATGCTTCATTTGTAAAGTACCATCAACTTTAAAGATTCTTGAATAAAATGAATGAAATAAGAAGTGTAGTAAAACATAGCCTGACTCATAGGAGTGCTCCATAAATATTAACTCCCAATGCTTATACTGTTAGCTGCCTTTTCAACACTGATGATTTCATCAGTGTGAGATGATCTTAGCCATACTTTTCTTTCTGTAAATAAAAACAGATTCCCTTTAAAACAAGACATAAAGATCGTACTTAATTTTTTCTTGATAGTTAGATGACGGCGGTTGATTTTGCTTTCAGCAAAAGCATTGTTGTAGATTTGACCAGGGTAGAAATTGAACATATCTTCCTGGCATCTTTACCACAATGAGACCTAAATACTCTCCTATTCACAGTACAATTACAAGTGTAACTGTATCTTGATACTTATTTGAAATTCATCCTGCTAGGATGATCTGTTAATAAAGAAGAGTGGAAATTTCCAGTGACCATTGAAAAAAGTTTGATATAGACACAAGCTAATTTTTTGGCCTGTAGTGTGTTCCACATTCCAAGACTGCTTTCTGATTTATTTTATCATATCTATTGTAAAACTCACAGTTATTAATTATTTCCATATTTCCATTAAGGAAGTCAGGACACCACAAGGTAGAGAATCAGTATAGCTCTACAAGTGATGCACTTTCTCAAAGTCTGCCCCCCCCATCTGATGGAACATTCTCCACAAAAAATTAGAAGGTATTTTTTGCCCTCAATTGTTTAAAATCTGTCTCTATAAGTTTATCTTGCTAATTTCTTTTATTTCTAGCATTTTATTTTCCAAATGCACTTTCCAAAAGCATGTAATATTATGGCCCATTACCAACCACTAATGGAGAATTTTATGACTAACTTTTGCACCAAAAACGATTCTTTGCAATGTGAAAATAGACTTGCACAAGATTTGGCCACATAATTTTAGTAGAAGACTGTCCTGTCTGTGGACTAAAATTTAGATTTCCATTACAAGGGAGCATTATCTTCAGGTTCTGATGGGTGTGTCTTGCATTTAAGAGGTGTAAGGAAAACCAATTCAACAAATTTTTTTTTATCATTAGAAAATTTGGATGTGAAAAATACTGTTTGTGTAATAAATGTAGGCCTCAAAGTCTTGTACTCATCTTGCAAGATATTTAGCAGTTCTATTCTTTGAGTGAACAGAAAGGTGATAGATTTCTCTCCTCAATGTTCTTTTCAAAGAGAATAGTAGATGCAAGCCTTTTTTCTTTTGTTTTGTTTTTTTGGGGGGGGTTTGTTTTTTTGAGACAGGGTTTTGCTCTGAAGTTCAGGCTGGCTTTGAACTCGCTTTGTAGTCCAGGCTGGTGTCAAACTCAGTGATCCTTCTGTCCCACCTCCTGAGTGCTGAGATTACAGGAGTGCACCACCACACAGGGCTAGTAGGTGCAATTCTTGATGGATCAAATTGTGCAAAATTAATATTTGATTTAGAGTAGCAATATTATGGAAATTATTCTACTATTCATTAATTCCCCCTCAATCCACTAGTTATTAGGAAACATATTTTGCAGAACTAAGTTTCAAGAAAAATATCTAAGTGCCTTATAGTAACATCATAATTATTTCTACTTTTTATCACTGTTTATCTAAATCCCTTAAAGGTTTTTAAATTTTCATTTTCTATTGATACTGCTACTAATATCTAGGGATAGTCATGCAGTAATGATTTAGCAACAGAATTTATTTAGTACTCATAGTTTAAACAATGCTCAAGGAAACTGAATTCTTATCTAGAATTCATGCCCTGAAAAGCAAAGTGATAATAAAATTATAGAGGGTTTTTACTTTTTATATAAATATTAACTTCTAGAACTTACTTGTATTTTCTGTATTTTAAAACTGACTCCTACCGAAAGCTCTTTCAAATGCTGTCTCCATGTTGTTTAAAGTGAAATGGTAAGATAAACAATTATTAAATGAAATAGAGCTTACGTGACCTGCCAGAAGTCATAGTGCTAGTTAATGGCTTTGCCAAGGATTAAGCGTAGATTTTTCTGGCTTGGCCACATTATTTTACTACTTCAAAGATGTTAATCTTTTAAAACATCTGATCTCAGGACATGGTCCCACATCTTTATTTGTCCGAAAAAGATACATTTCCCACTATGATGGTGTTTGAAACATACAAAATATAAATGCCAATATGACATACACTGTGTGATGATTAACCACAAATAGCATTATAATGTGGCCAAAATTCTTTAAGCTGCTATTCTGTCAGTATAAGCGTTCATCAAAAAAGTGCTCTGTTTTATTTCCAGAAGCCAGCTAATGCCAGTAATTAATGAGAGGTGAAACCACTCAATGGTAAAATACTTTTGGATTTTTGAAACTAATTTAGTAATATGTAGTATATTCAGAAGGATTAGATTTTTTTTCTGCCATCCCATAATGACGTTCAGCTACATCTTTGGAAGGACATATGTTAAACAAAAGACGAATACATATGATTACTGAGGTGAGGTAATTTTTGGAAATGTAGTTGCAAATAGAAAATTTCTTAAATGGTGAGAGAAAAAGACATCAAATTAGAAAGTTTTCTGTATAATATTTAGAAACAGGTGAACCACAGAAGATATTGCCGCACAATCTTGGGAACAAGCCTAAGAGTTAGGAAGTTAAAGGAGCTCTCCTTACACATGTGCTGACATGCTTCCACTCGTCTCCTCAGGGCTTCTCTTTTCCTGTTCCATTGCCTGAAATAATTATCTCAGCATGCATCAGGTCTTAGGAATCACATTCTCCCAGTCCTTCCTCAACTCCTGGAGTCTGCAGTGAGAAGTCTCCAATGTGATCCAGATCATCAGCATTTTCTCCAACAGTTGTCTGAACATGATCAGCAGAAATATTTATCCAGCATCATTTCCCACAGATGGTCAAATTCATGGGGCTAGAAATTGGATGTCCAGTTATCTCATTCATATAGAGTAAATAATCAACTCTGAGTGGAGGAATACTGAAGTTCATTAGACCCTGTGCATTTCTTTATAGTTTATACAAACTCGCCTTCCATGCTTTATATAAGTCCTTGTTTTACCCATATAACATCTAAGAACTAAAACTAAGGCAAGTTAAAATGTCATATCCCATAAATAGCAGAGTGGACATCAAGCTTTTCCTCGCTCATTCTTTCATTTAGTGGATCCTGGTGAGCATTTTCTGTATGGTAGACATTATCCATGAGCTAAGGATCCAAAGATGAATAGGTTAAGATCTCCTGAAGCTCTCTGCTTAGATAGCGGTAGACTATAAACAGTAATTACAATACAATGCCATAAACTCTGACAGAACAATGTACTATGGGTTTTCAGAAAAAGATTAAATGATTGCACATATTAAATTGTTCCATTTTATTTTCATATTCTTTTAATACCCTTTCTGTTTGATTGTTTAGTATACAACCGCCCTAATTCAGAAAAAAGTAGGCAAAGGTATGTGTAAATTAATGAAAATGTAAATATTGCAATATTGTTTCTAATCTAATTAGTTATCATTGTTCATATTATACATTAATTTGAATACCAAGCAAAGTATATGTAAAGCCTAATCTGCAATAATCTGAAATGGCTTGCTTAAAATATCATTATTATTGTCATTTATATAACTTTGAAATCAAAAGAGAATTCTTGAAAGGGAATTTATTATAAGCACATTATGAGAATAGATGAGGGGATGAAGGAGGGCAGGAGTGTAATATAGCCTGAAAGTGGTTTAGGGTGAGTCAGGAATTTGCAAGGCCATTCTAGAAAGCAGCTGTGTGCCTGAGTTTTGAGACATTCACCTGCTGTTTAAAATGTTTCTGAAGAAAAATTGACTGATGATGAATAGATTTATTTTACTTGTCATAGTTTTTCAATTATTCTTTAGAGAAAAGAAAATAGCCATAAAAACTCTGACATTTAATAATGGCAATTAAAAAATATTTTACTGAATGAATAAAAACTAAGTAAATCTCAACAAACAACATGAGCCTATTTGCATTTCTTAATAATCACCAAGCTATTTAAATCAAGAGCAATGAAAAGCTCATAAAGAATGAGCCGTGAATATACCAGGAAATTATCTAGTTTCTTAAAAGGGACCTTGTCTACTTTACTTATATTTTAAAAATTTTCTTATTTTGTACTATTTATTTTCTGATTGTACATAATACTTGTATGCATTTGTGAAGTATAATATAGCTGTATCATCTATATCTATATCTATATCATCTATATCTGTCTAGAGAGAGAGATGATCAACTTTGGGTAATTAGCATATTTATCACTTCAGACATCTACCTTGTCTTTTAAGGTGAGTACATTTGAAATTCTATACAATACATTATTAACTAATTCACTCTGCTGTGCCCTAGCACAGCAGGACTTACCTTCCTATCCAACTGTAGCATTGTGTCTGTTGATAAACCTCTTTCACTCACCCCTCTTCCAATTTTGCTCACTTCTTAGAACCACGATGCTACTTTCAAATTCTAGGAAGAACCTTTTTCATATTCCGCATATGAATGAGATCATTCACGTAGTGTATGTCTTTCAGTGCATGATTTATTTTACTTAATACAGTGTCCTTAAGCTACATCTGTGTTACTGAGAATGATGACATTTCATTTTGTTTAAGGGAGCTTTCCTTATTAAAGGTGTGTCTTTTCTGCCAAGCTCAGTGACTTCCTCATGTCTGTCAGGCTTCAGTAAGAAGCAAAAGACTCACATCCCAGGACTTCATTCTTCAGATTTAAAATAAACAAGTCAGTCTTTGAAAAGATCTAAGATAAATATAGATAAAACAAAACTTTTTTAAAAGCCTAATTCCAAAAGTTAAAAGCAGCCAGTAGTCAGTGGTTAATAGGTAGGGCCTTTTTTCTAGGGAAGCAGCCAGCCCAATGAAAAAGAGTAGAAGCCATTAAGACTGCCATCACCCATTTCAGGCAGCTAAAGAATGCACATTCAACACATTCCAGGCACACCTCCCTCTCCCCCGCTGGTGCTGGGAAATGCTCTATCCAGCGGCTATCCACCTCAAGCTGCCCTGTGAAAAAGTTACTTGAGGAAGACGAGCAGAGATGTTTTTCTTGATTTGTCACATTACTCCACACTGGTAACTTTTTCTCTTGTTATTAGGACACACTGGTAACTTTTTCTCTTGTTATTAGGACAAAGCCACATCGATTGAGACAGGGAAAAGAAAATAACTGCAAGGTTCTGATAAAGGCAGAAGAAAGAGCGGCAGGAATAGACATCAGTGGCCCATTCAGGAAAAACTCTAGAAGTGCTAGATAAATTTTGTTCTGTAAATAAATAAATAAAATAAAAAGAGGGTCTGGGGATTTAGCTCAGTGCCACAGCGCCTGCCTGGCAAGCTCAAGGTCATGAGTTCGATTCCCTGTACTGGAAAAAATAAATAAATAGATAATTTTTCGTTCTGGTCACTTTGTCATTCTCTGCTTACATTCTGCCTGATCTCTCCCAATTGACTGCTCATGTTTTTCCCTACAAGTACAGGAGGAGGTGCTTTAACTATGCAGAGGAAACCACCCCTACCTGTGGCTTAGAAATGTAAATGAAATCTGTAGCTAAAAAGCTTTGTCCTTGCCTATGATCACAAACCATTCATTTGCTGCATACAGTTCAAGTGCATGATAACTAGCAGCAGCAAGTCTAAAAATTATTCTGTGGATATCTGTGGAGTCCTCAGTGACCCTAGAATTTCATATGTATGGAAGTAACTTGCTCCCAACTCCCTTGCTTTCTATAAAGTTGTAAGCTATTGTGATATTTAGAATGAACCCTAGATAACTAAACTTTCTACTGTCAGAAAGCAGAATAGTTGCAGAGAAGTGTAGGAATTATCTTTATTTATTAAGGTGTCATTAATTCATGCTTTTTAAAGATTATCTTTGTGTCTTAGTACCTGTTATATCTAAATAAAATATCTAAAAGTAGAGAGCTTTTATCAGTGCCTATTACATCATTTTACATGAAGGTACTAATTCTTGTTAAATCTAAGTTTAGGCTTTATATTCCAGTTCTTCCTTCATATGAGATATTGTTTGTAAGAGAAATTAATATTATGGGACCAAAAGCTAGAAATAAACTGTTACTTAAACAGCTGTTTTGTTAAGCCATTTTGCTAATTAGAAAATGGCTATCCCTGGATATTATCTGGGGGAGTGTTTTCCCAATCCAAAACTTAAATATTCTGTTTTGTTTATATGTTTTGTGTATTTCAAAGTCTTGACACATGTGATTTTATTATACTCAGGCTGAATAAATTAACTGAAGTGTCTTGCTTTTATTAATCATCTACAGAAGATGTATTAAAATATAGTGAAAGACTTCCAGTGAGAATTGATATACTTCTGTCGGTAGGTGAAAAAGTGTAAAAAGAGGAGAGAAAAATGTGCAAAATGCTGAATAACATGGTGGTACTGAAACCACTGTGGTTCATATTCTGTCTGCAACATACCACCCAAGGCAGTGCTTGTTTCCTACCAGTCCTGACCTCCGTTGTTCATTTTTACCTGATTTTCTACCAAGTCTCTCCTGTGATAGAAAGTACAGAACATGAAGATTTTTTAAGCAAATAGAGTTAGAAATAGAGTTAAGAAACAGAGGGACAAATAGAATGGTAAATGTACTAGTAGTTCTAAATACATAAATTAAACTTCAAAAGAGTTCCTATATATGTTCGAGATAAAAATTTAAAAAGCAGATACAAAGCTTTAGTAGTAATATATATATATCAACCTAAAGCTAAAAGTATGCCTCGGAAAAGTATACAAATATTAAGTGAATTATATCCTGCACTGTCAGACTTATCTATGGTCAAACATTTTGCCTTCTAAATTCATAAAATGGGTATTTTCAAACTCTTAGTCCCAGCAAATAGAAAAATTTGTCTTTAACTTGATTATAAATCCTACTCCTGCCTTATGAACGAATGGCTGTCACAATGTTAGGAATGGCGTTTCGAACTAAAGGAAGTTAGGAGACTTTTAATTGGACATAAGAATAGCTCCTGGATGTCCAGGAGGGGCCTCTAGTGGTGGCCTCATGACCTCTAAGCCAGAGCTGTTTATTGGTAAGGAGAGGATCGGAACCCCTCAGTTGCCTAGTGGCCACCCATCACAGGTGACTGTTTGGATTTAAAGTGACCAATTGGAATTCAGCCTCTCACACCTAGTTCTTTAAGGTTTAAAGAAAACTAGGATTTAGAGGGAAAAAAAGACTGGTTATTTTTCATTTTAAGTTCCCCAAAACTCAGGAACTTAGTAGGGGGGCACTGAGACACCCTTTCTGGGAGAGAGGGCTGGATTCCAGGCTGCGTGAGGTAGTTCATTCTTGGCTCAAAGTCCTGATTCACTCTCCGTTCTTACTTTCCGTCCTCCCAGTTCGGCTGATCACTCAGCCCTGTCGACAGCCCTTCCCCTAGCTCTCAGCCTTACTCATAAACTAACTAAATTGTTTTTCACACTACTTGATCTTTACATTAGGTTCTTAATCAATGCATATTTTTACTTAAAATGTTTGCATAGAGAATACAGGTAAAGGAGTTTATTGTCCTTTTTAGATTCTGAGGGGTTTGGTCCAAGTTGCATACTCTGAGCTTCCTTATAACTTGACAATGCTCTTTTTTCACTTGCTAGAAAGCAAGTTATTTAATTTCCTTTTTCACAAAGAAAGCTTCAGGGAATGAATCCAGGTCTTTTAAATTTGAAATATGCTCATCATTCCTAGTTCTGTTCTCTAGTAACTGACTATGTGTTAAAGAAAAATAATATTAATATTTAAGAAATGGGAAATTATGGACTTTATTTTAAAAGTTAATTAAAAGTTTGTAAAGCCTAGCCACTTCGATTTTATATTTCTTCAATCAAGTTTTATGTGCCCTAAAAAATAAGGCTTTACCTTGAATTTTCATAATTAATAAAAGGCCCTCATACTTTTTAATCTTTTCAACTCTTCAAAGTTTAAAGGATTTACTCAGAAACTACTTAAACTGTATCTGTGGTTCTCATGGTCTCACTGGCTAGTATCACCAGCAACTATTTCTTAAAATATTTAAGTATAGTATCTTCAACATTACCTACTAAAGTTTTTCCTTGTGGGGAAACTCTTCCTTGTATACTTACATGGATTTCTTGTCCTCATATTTGACTTGAATGAATTTCTCTGCTGATTTTCTTTCATACCTGGATAAAGGAAGGCTTCAGGTACTGTGTCACACATAGATAAATCTTAATTTTTTCATTCTTTTCTTTGAATTGTTGAACTACACATGTACGTGCATGGTAATATTTTGTGGTGAGATCAGTATATACAAAATCTGTGTTTCAGTATTGTAAAAAGGCATCATCTATTTGATAGTGTATTATGAACACATAGTGTTTTAAAACATAGGTTGAATTAAGTGCATGAATCTAGTATACTATTGGAAGAAAAGTAATTAAGAGTATTTAGAAATTGTTTTGAAGATCGCTTTGCTGCAAGGTGGCATGGCCATGTAAACGTGACACCGTCATCTTATGGAATGTACAAAAAGAGGGGCGTGTCTTGTGCCAAATAAACATTCTTCAATTAACACTTCACAATATGTAGTGTGAACTTTCCTAGTCTGTGTTTATCCATCCTGAGGCTGCTACTTTTAATGCCTCAAAAACTGTTTCCTGTATATATTCTACTGCTAAATCTTGGGGTAAAGCTCTGATTACAGGCTCAGATTTTCCTAGATTTAGGCCAATAAACTGAGCTGAAAGTAAATGAATACAGGAAAGACACAAAAAAGGTCTTATGATGAAGTAAGTTATGGTTTTATAAATATAAATGATAGTAAGGATTACAAGAATATACTGACATAATAAATTGTTTATTTGCATATATAATATGTACTTATTTTGGATTCTATAATTATTATATCGATATATGAAAAGTTTTCTATTCATTATCTTTTGAGTCAGAGTTATTTCATTTGAGTCAGTTATTTTACTTTGTTTTGAGATTTTTTTTTTTTTTTTTTTGCAGTACTGGAGTTCAAACTCATGACCTTGCGCTTGCCAGGCAGGCGCTTATGCTACTGAGCTACATCCCCAGCCCTATTCTGAGATTTTTGAATGGGTATTTTAATGCACTTTATCTATTTTCAGGGAAATGATGGTTTTTCAGGATAAAATAGACTGTGCTATCCTCTCTATTCTTTTTTCCAGTGAAAACTTACTGTTGTTCGTTTAACTGTTTTGTCCACATAATGCGTACCTGTTTTGAAATAATACATATTGCTTTTAATGGAGTGTACTTATTCAAAAAAGTATTCACATTAATATTGAATAGTTCTCAGCAGCCACGTTCATATGATTTGAGTGTGTAATTCTTTGAAAATGTTCACAAACAAATAATTATAGTGGTTGTATTCTTTACATCTATTATGTATTCATATATTCAGAAGAAAAATGAAATGGTTATCTTTGCCGTGGCTTCAATTGTTTTATCCCTCTTTTCAGAAATGTTCATACACTTTGGAACAGACCAGATTCCTAACACATTGCCAGTTTACAGACCCCCAGTTAATTATGTTTGGTAGAAGGATATCTTTTATCTGTATTTTATAAATGTATCTATTGTATGCAGTGCTTATGACTTGAATTTTCCTTCCTTTGCTCATGTTAATTCAGTTGTTATAGACTTACTTAGAATGTTGATGAAAGAGTTTTCAATGCTCAGATTTAAATTTTGCTTAGTTCTACTGACACTATTCTAATTAAACATTATTTCTCCCCCTCTCTGCTTCTTTGTATATTGTAATATTAGTGATTGATACAGTTTCATTCGTGAAAGTATACAAATGTACTTGGTAGGTAAGGGGCTAGTGAGCTTACATCAAACGATGACTTGTACATTTCTGTTGAGTCCACAGGTTGTACAAACACAGCCAGTGTGACCAGTGTGATCCTTTTTCAACTATAAGCAGTTTGCCTTCCTCTTCATGAATGTTTTACCTTTTTCATCATCGCCAACATTTTCTGTTCCTTTCTTTCTTTATTTTTTTTTTTTAATTTGGTTTTCTCCGGTATCAGGAACCGAACTCACGACCTTGTGCTTGCCAGGCAGGTACTTTGCCACTGAGCTAAATCCCCAGCCCCTCTGTTCCTTTCTTTATTTTCACCATGGAGAAGAGAGATGACCTAATAAGACTAACTTCATTATATGTCCTTTCCATAAATGTATATATTACCTAAGCAACCCATGAATGAAATCCATTCCTCAATAAATATTTTAAAAATTTTAAGACCTCTACTAATCATTTTTCTAAAAATCAATTACTATTAATTTCAGATAAGATGCATAGTTGATAGTATTCTTATTGTGTATATTCTTAATGTACAACCAAGTGATCTTCTTTAATAATCAGACCTCAAAATTTAACAGTTTTCGTTCATAATCATACTGATTATAAAACATACTGATTATGACCTAAAGTTTCAACTTGTTACTATTGTAAAACTCATTTCTCTGGTTAGTTCTTTCTTATTAAAGTTATTGTCCTTCAGAGACCTCTTTCTGTTCCACTTGAGGAGAACTCAAAGGTTTTCTTTGATTAAAAATGTGTAATAAATTTTTTATGCATAAAGAGAAAGGAGTAGAGGTATGTTATTGTTTGAAAACAAGGCTTAGTATATTGTTAAAATTGTCACAATCAATATAGTCAGTATATAATAACAAAACACCAGATTCTCTAATACCATCTAATCTTTAAATGACGACAACTGGGTAAAATTAATGAGGTGTTTACTGAAGTACTTGCTAAAGTCTCAAAGAAAAAAAGAGGCAGTCACAGAATCAGCAGGTCTGGCAAATTTAGATGTTTGATCAAAAGCCAAAGGGAGTTATGGGACTAAAACTACAAAGAATCATGGATACAGATAGAGATAAAGGTATACTCACCTGGTCAAATGTGGTAGGGTTTCTGTTATTCTATGACTACATTAAGTCACAGGGAATGCAGACCAAAAGCAGGATTATCTCAGCACATCTGCTCCATGGATGAGGATATCTCTTCATCTAAATGGAAGAGGACATAAACTACTAAACAGGAGAGTTGAGAAAGTGATAAAATACGTGTTTTAACCTCATAAGTTAAGTTCTAAGAATATTGTCTTTTAAAATTATTATTATAGGGGCTGGGGATTTAGCTCAGTGGCAAAAGCGCCTGCCTGGCAAGCGCAAGGTCGTGAGTTCGGTTCTCAGTATCGGAAAAAAAACAAACAAACAAAAAAAAATTATTATTATATTCTATTGTTATTTCTTCTCCAAAACAAACTGTTCTCTCACTTTTCTTTCTCATCTACATATTTTTAAGAATAGTACCAAATACACTTTGTGTGTTACAGAATTTCTTTAAATTCTTAACTCCAGTGTTTGTTAAGGAAAACCATTCTGAATAAAGGAACATACATTTCTAAACATAGTTGAGGTATACACAAACTCTGAAGTGCTTGGGTTATAAAGACCTGTAGACACAATTTAAGTAGATATCCTGAAAATTAGGGAGGTCAATTATTATCTCTTTGTTTGGAAATTCTACTTGTGTGATTTTTTTTTCAAGATAATCTTTTTGTGAAAAGAACTTTGTCTCTAAAGAATGAATGAATGAGTAAACAATTATTAAACAAGCTCGACTTTGTTCTCTTGCTGCAGTTCTTTTGTTATTATAATCTATGTTTCTAATTTATGCAATACCCAGCATATTTTCCTTCTCTATAAGAAATGTCTTACTAAAATACTTTCACTTCCAAACAATGTTGCATATCTATTTGAAATGTTTCCTTTAGTTGTAAGAAGCTATTTAGGAGTGTTGTCTAGAATATTGATAAAATGTTTCCAAATACCCTCAAAGCTCTATGAAAAGGAGATAAAACACAGTCAGAAATATAAATATCCTATTGCCCCACATTATTTATTGGATACATTCTAAATAATGCATAAAGTAGAAAAAATATTACTGGACGTATAGGGGCCTTTAACCTCATTTTACAGTTGTAAAGTGTGATACTGACAGTTTGGATAAAATACAACAGCCATAGTCAGGTTCCCTTAAAAGTGGTTGCAATTATTTGAGAATATGCAGTAAGGACCTGCCTTGGGGAGGAAATCCTTTACTGCTGCTACTTGTACGACAGATGTCCTATGTGCGTGGGAGAATCCAGCAAAAAATCTTACAAACATTCAACTTCCCTGAGTTGTTCATTTACCTTCCCCTCTTTCCCATTAGCTGATGTGTTTCTTAAGGTTGATGTATAAGTAGTTCTTTAAGACATGATTATAAGGTCATCTTTTCAAAGCAGAAATTATCTTTTTTTATTTTCCACTGGCTTTCTAAAATCTAAGACTTTTTCAGAAAGTGTATGTGTCTTGAGATGGCATTATTACATTCTGGGGATTTTATTTACCTGATGTTTTAACCCAAAATAACAGTGCCCTCAGAGCCTGAAAATTCTATTTGTTGTATCTCAGTAAAGTAATGTTCATTAATCAATAAAAGAAATTCAAATTGTATCCTTTACTTTTTGGTCTGCTTCATATCTTTAAAAATCAACCGTTTGTTCATGGAGTTTGAAGTGCATAAAACCAACCTTCAGGCCATGCAAATGAACTGGGCTTTTTTTCCCCTTTGACAAAATTTGCTCTGAAAGTAATTAGCAAATAACTCCAACTCAGTCTCTTACATGGAAATATTATTTTACATTTAAATATGTCACCTTTTGTTTTCATTGACTCTGAAGTTCGAAAATTGACATTCCATTTCAGTGTGCTTTAATGCTTTTCAAATGAGGAAACTGAAAATTTGAAATGTTCATGTCCTTTCTGTACTTGGACAAAGGAAACGTGAGAGTGACAGAATTAGAGCTCAGAGTTTCTAAGTTTAAGTATTTTCTCTGTCTGCTTCTTTTCTACATTAAATTCTCAACTTAGGTCTCTGAAAAGCATGTCTTGTGATATACTTGCATTTCTTTCCTAAAATTGAAATGCCTTTTTTCAAAAAGCTAAAAGTCTGTTAGAAATGTGAATGACATAGAAATGCTAATAGATAACCTGCAAACAGATAAACTTTACTTCAACAAAACCCACCGGAAGATATGGTCTAAACTTTGATGTTTACCAAGTGACCTTTCCCAGTTGGACTAGATGTAAGAGTGTATTGCTAAATGGTCACTTTTTTGGGAGACTCAAGACTACCTCATGGGAGATAATGGAATATTTTGCTGATTTGTCCTTTACGGATGTATGATTATGTAGTGTTTTCTGCCACAGATCTCCTAGTTAAAGAAAGACTAATCTTTCAGTGAATTTTCAAACATACACAGTGTAATCAGGTCAGAAATTGACAGCAAAATGAGTAATGAATCAGTGGAACAGTGAGTGACTGAAACTTAAAAGCAAAGATTTTAATGAAATCATATTAGATATGATGATTCTATCTTTAGTATTATAAACATCACATAAAAATGGAAATGTCTCCAGACCAACAGTAATTTAATGGAGCCAGTTATTTATCTGTTTTAAATCATTATAATCTTCACTCTTATGCAATGGTATACAAAGGCAGAAATTCAACTGTCAAAATAATACTCATGAAAATAAGTAGTCAATTTAATGTTGAAATAACACCTAAAATAACTCCTACAGATGTTCAACAATGGAGGAATGGCTAAGCAAATTATGGTATATCCCCAAGATTAAAATTCATACAGCTGAAGTATTCATTGGACAAATAGTAGCATATGATAAAGAGTTTGAGGATCAGCCACACTTGTATGTCAGTCTTCTGTCACTTCCTAAGTGTTCCAAACACAACTGGACTTCCAGGGTCTTTCAACCGCCAGACAGGTTCTGTGTAGGATCTCCCTGAAGAGAGACAGACTGTATGCTGTCTTGTAGTGACAGTCACATTCAGTAGGGCACTCTTAGGAAGGCCAATTTATTTTGAAATGTAATCTGACAAAACACTGAAGAAAAAATAAATGAACTTTGGAATTAGCTAGGCTCCAATCAAAGGTATCACTTTGACTACATTACTAACTTCTTCAAAGCTCAGATTTCTTGTCAGTAATCTTCAAATAATTATGCCACTTACCCAACCAGATGCTCATGATGTAAAATTGGCACTGTATATACTAGCAGTCAGTTAGGCAGGGAAGAATTGTTAACTAAATGTTAACTGTTAGCAGCGTTGGTGTGAATCATTATACTGCTCTAAAATAGTTACTTAGAAAAAGATTTCAGTTGTTAATTTTTGTCTAAATTATTATTTTTCACAACCACATTAAATCCTCTGTATCACTGAGCTGTACTTCAATGCTTGATCATTATTCCTAGGAACATTCCTTACAAATGCTTTTTGTCACTCTAGTCTGGTTATTTTCCACAGGGGTACAAATCCCCACTTTGGAGACTTTCTTCCTGCTCAGCTTGCAGGCTAGATGTCTTTTATCTTCCTTTAGTCTTCCAGTTGAACAGTTTTCATATCTTTCAAGTCTCTATTCAAGTGGGGATCAAGCCATAAGCCTTCCGTAAAGCATTCAGCGTGTGCTTGCGTGTTCCCGTGTCCTCATGGCAGTTGGTATTTCCTAGAATGCTCACTTATGCTTTCCGTGAATCCACAACTTTTTCTTTTCCGACTTTTTTGTTGCATATTAACTTTTTGAGGACAGAGGTCACTTATACCTTCATTTTAGTAGTTTTTAACAACTTGGCCTCTTGTACATGGTGGAGCCATTTAAAATATATGTCGTGTTAAGTTCAAGAATGACTAAAAGCTCTAGAAATAACCTCATAGCTCTGACAGGTATGAACCATTTGAAGGGCTCCAGAGTGATTTTTCTGATTTTTACTTATTGAATTTTCATTTCTATGAGACTAATTTTTAAAAAGCAAAAGGTAGGTTGCTTCACTGAAAGTCTCTTTTTATTCCCACTATTTATTTTAATTAATTGCTTGTACAGGAGACTTATGGTTACAACTCTATAATTGTCTTCTAGTTCATAAACAGTGTCTCATATGTAATCCATAAACTCTATCTATCCATTTCTATAACATTTTAGGAAGGTTTTACTACTTTAAGAGAAGACAAAATAAATATATTGATCAACATGTCATGTTTGGAAGACTATTTTATCCTCTGGAAAGAAAATGGACTCATGACATTTCACACATGTTTCATTACTTTTCATCTTTGGAAAGGAAAACATTTTAGTTCTTTAAAACTGATTAGATGCAAAAGAGGCTTGATTTAGGAAAAGAAGAGGTGCAAATTTGACAATAATATAATTGTCATCTCATCTTGGAAGAATTTTTAATTTTTAGTATAATTGAAATAATTTTCAATATCATGGTTTATAACTTCACCAGTTGGTGTCTAAGATCTAATATCAAAAAAGCTTCTCATGTAGGTTCCTGATTTCTTCATAGCTTCACAATATAAGAACCATTTTTACAGGAACATGATCAATGACTGAGAAATATATACTCCATAATTTTGCAATTTAAATGTATATGCAAACATATATGTAGTTTTCCCAAAGGAATTTCCACCCAAATTAATGGCTTCTTTTTCTTTGATTAAACCCTGTTATAAAGAAGTCTAAAAACGGCTGATAGTATCCACAACCCAATACTCAAAATATCTGACCATAGTCTTAATGTTTGAAATAGTCTGTTTTCTTTCACTTCGTTTCACACTGAATGATCACCAACAAGCATCTTTGCAAAGAAGTGATCTGACTTGCCAGAATATGGCAAAGAAAACCCACACAGTTGTAAAAATATCAAGATCAGAGCAGACTTTTTTTTTTTTTGGTTTTTCTCCGGTACCGGGAACCAAACTCACGACCTTGCGCTTGCCAAGAAGGCGCTTTTGCTGCTGAGCTAAATCCCCAGCCCCCAGAGTAGACTTTTAAAAGTCTCCATCCCTGCTCGTACAATAGTGAACTTAAACTTATTGATGGTAAATCCCACAGTATTACGTAAGTAACATAAGTTCCAGTTCTTTTGTCAGGCCTGGAGAAAAAATGTTCAATGCTGCATCTTTTTCTTTAAATAGAAAAAAAGACAAATTTATTTATGAGTAATCCTAGCTGGAATATATAGATTGATTTAGAAAGGTTCTGTAATAATACGTGGTAAAAGTTTTGTTTTATTTTGTTTCACCCTATCTTACCTCTCCAAACTCACATTCCGGGATTTTCCTTATGTTCATTATTGTACCACAAACCTGTCCCTTCACCCTTCCCTGGATATATATTTTTTATCACTGTGACCTTTCCCAAAGTGCAAATCACTTTGAAGTATGTACAATACCATTTCCCATGGGAACTTATGTGTCACCATAAGCAAACCATGATATAAGGGGGCTGGGGATTTAGCTCAGCGGCAAAAGCGCCTGCCTGGCAAGCGCAAGGTCGTGAGTTCGGTTCCCGGTAC
>NW_004955407.1:18133166-18169690 GCF_000276665.1 Chinchilla lanigera
AAAAAAAAAAAAAAGACATAAACAAAGAATATAAATAAGTACTAAAAATGATTATGAAACAATTGTTAACATTAAAATGTTTACTGAATAGCAATCAAATTAATTATTTAGGCTAGTTTAATGATAATATACTTTAATACATATTTTTCAAATTTATGTTGTAATTATTCTAGTAGCTAACCCCAAGAAGTTAAAACTCTAGTTACAAAAGCTCACATATAATATGACTAATAAAGGACTTGGAATATTAATCAAATTTCATATTTTTCTACTGTTAGAGTCAGCTAATGTTAATAGGATAATTAATAAGAGTAAAATATGCTCACCTGTAGACATGGAATATTTTCTAATTCTAGATCATTTTCTCTAGCCTGTCAGTTGTGAAACGTAGTTATACTGTGTAGAAAAATGAATGCTGGCATGCATTTTCAGTGTTTAACAAGTTTTTAAAGATTTAATTATGGCAATTTTCTTTAAAGTGTTCATAATCTGTGTTCCATGGATTACATATTAAAAGTTTATTTTATGACTCAAATATTAAATTAAACTTGATAATACCTAGTTTAAATTAATAACTAGCTTGTGACATTTTATTTATTTGCTGGGCAAATTACATGATATCATTAATTGGGAAACTACTTAAGATATTATTTGCTAATAAGGATCACACAACCCTCTATTTTCCCTCAGCTGAAATTGTCATGGAAAGCCATTTTTTTGTTTACATTTCCTGTGAGTAAGTATTTGTGGAATAGCCTCTACTGCTGTTGTTTTTCAACTATACAACATAAAAATGCTTGAATATTTTTATTCTTACAAATATATCCATTTATATAAATGTATATATATATGCAGCTATAACATGTCATAGATGTTTTATCAGTATTACATATTTGACTTAGTATATTGACATCTCTAGACCATAGGATTCTGGAATACATGTAAATTAAAATAAAATATTTATAACACTGAAAGTTTAGTTGTATGAACTTTGTTGTAGAATAATAATGTTGCACTAGGGAACAGTGTGTGAGTATTGTATAATTTTAATTCCATTTTAAAACAGTGACACATTTACCTAATTACTTGATTTTAAAATGGCATAAAATTAAGCTATAACCCTTCATAAATTTTTTGTATAAGTTTACTTTTCTCTCTACTCATCAAGATATTAGCTAGGTGATTTTTTTTCTGGTTTGTTTGTTGATATACCAAAAAGGAGATTTTTAAATAGCATTGTTTACCTCAACAGTGATGACATTTTGGGGATTAGGTGAGTTGTGGGAGTTTACATTTCAGAAGCAATAGTAGAAGTCTATGTGAATTGAATTCTTTTATATTTTTGCAAAATAATCATCAGTCTACAGAGGCTCTAAAAAGATTATGTACCTTCCTCTGGATGCTATGTGCAGTTACTAATCAGTAGTGACCACAAATGTAGATCTTCTACCTTTTGGCTAAGTACAATTTCCATTACCCTGAAATCCTTAAAGGTAATCCTCACCGCATTGAGAATTTCATTATTTATCAAATAACATTTATCTAACTCTTCTAGACCACAGTTCAGCAATGCATGTACACAATGACTGACACATGAAAATCAGTCACATGTTTAACAGTGAACGAATTTAAACACCTGCTGAGGAGGTGTTACTTACTATGTGCTGCAGTATTTATCTCTATGTATTGCTTCATTCTTTTCAGTTACAGATTTAGTACTGATTGTCAATCAGTGTAATAGAAATGGTCACACATTTGCGTAGGATGGCTAAATAATGATCATAATTTACTTCCTTATATATTGATCTAACTACAAAAAAGAAAAATGTACATTGCAATTTGTTTGTATATTTTTAAATACAATAGAAACATACTCAAGAAGTTTGCCATACATGTATGCTTATTTTCTCAAGATGATTATTTTCTTTTCTTTTTCTTTTCTCATTTCGGTGCTGGGGCTTGAACTCAGGACCTGACATGTTCTAGGCAAGGGTGCTACTGCTCAGTTTCATCTGTAGCCCCCAAGATGCATATGTTCTTGATGTCATTTATGGAAGAAATCGCACATTTATTTGAACTGATATAATGTTCATAAACTAAACAGCGAGGATACATTCGCTTCTCAGGGAATTAATCTGTTTTAATATTACACAAGTTTTATGGCAAGTTCTTTAGGTCAAGATGGACTGCGTTAGCTTTTGTTTTAGGAAGTCTCACCTTTGTCCTATGTGCATTGTGCAGTTAGATGCTTCTCAAGTGGAGCAAAATTCATTTCTGGCTTTGACTTTCTCTTCTTGTGCCTGAGTAACCTCCCTGAAAGGCTGCATGTAGAACACTTCTGCTTTGGATGTGTGTTATTCAGGACTCTGGCTCCTTGAGGGATTTGTCTGCCTAGTTTGATAGAGGTATTCCAGTGGTATTTTTGTACAGATAATATTTCTCATTCATTTTATACAGAGGATTATATTCAATAAACATGTTTGAACTGGAGAAATGAGTAGGCACGTTTCTGGTACCATACCTGGTTTTGTTACAGGTTCTTAAGGCTGATGTTTCTGCATGTAACATAGCTCTGTAATATAACTGTCTTTAAATAGCAATAACAAGAAAGAAAAAAGTTTGGAAGAAACCTAAGCAAGTTGTTTGAAAGAAATGGGCATTTAAGTGCCTAATTCAATTAGTAACTCATAAGGTCTATGTTGACAAGGATGGGATAGCCTTTATAAGCATTAATTTCATGACACGAACAGTTTGTAGAAGTGAGTATAAAGTTTGTAGATCTTTAGGCAAATCCTCACTGTGGGTTGAATTTATTTAAAGAGCTTTTCTGGTCACCTTTGAACCTCAACGATTTCTCCAGATGTACAGAAGTGAACAATGTAAAAATCTTGCTGTTTCAGCAGAACTGATTCCAGCTGGCTGGGATTGGGATCTGCAAGTCATTGGTTACAGCTGTGTTTCGATTTATGTGATGGCTGAAAAAATAAATTACCCGATTAGATGGCTAGAAAGAGGACTCTTTGTTTAGCCCTTGTGTGGGGACAGAAACTGTTTATGGTGCTGTTTTCTACGCAGTCTTTGCAAAGTAAGCTGGACAAATAGACTTATTCAAGGCTCCTAAGAAATGTTGCATATTCAGCTTTAATTCTTTCCTAAAGAAACTGTATTTTTTTAAAAAATTCTGTCATGCACCAACTGTTTTGAAGGTTTACCATGTAAAAGAAGCAGTACGTTTTCTGTCCCACTGAGCATTACACTGGGTAATTGAAAAGCAGTTTTCTTCCTTTTAATGTGTACTTTAAAACATGTCTTTGTCAGGCACAGGAATGAGAGCATATTTGGTCTTAAATTCAAACTTTACAATAGCAAAGTATCTGGACATAAATTCTACTTTAACCTTTTTCCTTAATGGATTATGGCTTGTGTCCAGAGAAAATTAATTCAATAAAACCTTAAGTATTATCAAGTAAAATTTTTTTATTACTGTTAAAAAAGCCAAGCCTTTTATCACTTAGGTTATGGTATTGGGATTGCAAGTATTCATTTTTTTTTAAATCTATGTAAATTTATAGAGTATGGATGAGTTTGAAAAAGCATGTAACTTTACAAGTTCACAAAAGTCAGAATACCAATAACTCTTGGAGGTTTTATATAGTGTCTTCCCAAGGAAGCTAATATTCTAATACTTTCCCAAGGAGATAACTACAGTAATATAATGCTGTATTAGGGGATTTTGCTTGCTTGTCTGTTAGCATTATTTTTCTGATGTAGCATCAATTGGGTCACTCAGGTTTTTTACATTAGAAACCTGTCAGCACCAATGGACTATTCACAACTCAGCCATTTCGATGGAGATGTAATAAAAACCGATGATTTTAAATTTATGAAAATGCTTTCTTTTTTAAAAAAATGTTTTATAAAATTCTACAAAAGCAAAAGCTTCTTCAATAAACTTGAAAATGATGTCAGGCCCTTGACCAGGTGTCACGATTCCCACTCAGTCAGTACACCCCAGTGTGGGGAATACCTGGGGATGTGTCATACTTTCCAAGAAAATAGACTGTTATCTATTTCCATCCTTCAATTGCAATATATACTATGTAATTTAGTGATGCAGAATACCTAATAATAATGTATCCAAAAGGATACAAAGGTAGCATTGATCTGTCTTGAATTGGCAGACAGCTTTGCTGTGTCAGGCTATTTCCTTGATCAATTAAAGTACACCCTCTAACCATTAACAAAATCAATGTAATTTATTGGGAGGGATAGGAACAAGGTATGAGAATGCTGTATACACTTGAATCCTCACTGTTCTGAAATATTTATATAATGTTTATGATGCTTAGGAGCATTTTCTGTGATCCTCATGGAACAGCAGATTGTAACACACACTGAAAACCTGAGCAGTTCAATTTGAAAGTACAGTACTGTCTGCTATTGTGTCATTCTTCCTGAAAGAATTTGTTTTCTAAAAGTTAAACTTATCTCACCATGTTTGTACTCCTAAAAGTGTACTATCAAGTAAGAGCTTCTGTTACAAGGCACAGAGAAAGCAAACTAAAATTCAGTCTTGTAAAGAAGCTGTATCAATTATATTAATAGCAAATATCAGGGGGAAAAATAAAAGTATCATAGAGAACGCTTTTTAATTTAAAACACTTTACTTACCTGTCTGAGATGATAAATAAATAGATAAAATCATTTGTACACAGCAAAAGCTCACAAAATTAACATCTTTTTCCTTAATGAACAAAACTCTAAAACTCTAGTTCAACACTGATACTGTGCAATCAGAATAATTTACTACATTTCAAGTAAGCAGCATTTTAAAGTGAGTGTTTTTAAAAGGCAAAACATGAAAGAATTTCAGGTGATGATGATATTTTTAAGCTATGAGTCACCTGATTTTCTGATTGCTTTTTTATTTGGTATGTCTAAAATCCATTTCAAGAGGCTTTATATACTGAGGTATTTTATCTTGACATTTAAAAACAAATTATTAAAGCTAAAATATATCTAATTTATCAATAAATTCTGTGTTTTTAACCCACACAGGCAGTTATCCAAAGAAAAACTGAGTTCACAGATTAGTAGTGTATACACTTGAAAAAACCATGGTAAATTACTACACCCATTGTTGCAAAATAAAATATCTTACATATTGTTTTAATTAAATTAAATTTTAAATATAATTGGCTAATCTATATAAAAGATCTAATATAAAATGTTCTCATTGCCATACTTTGCAGCTATATGAAATAATATATTTTTGAGATTCATTTATTAGACCAACTATCAAACAGACTTTGGAAGAGTACTTATTAGTCTTTGCAGACATAAATGCTATTATAAAATTATTGTGAGAATTAAATAAGACCATTATGTAACCGTATATCTAAATAGTAGTAGTGACCAACACCTGTTTTAATTTTGCTCACTGTACATCACGTGAAATCTGAAGGCTATATTAGTCATCTTTCATAACTTAGTCTTGACTCCTGACTTCAAAGTTAAGAGGACTAAAGTTCTGAAAGTTAAATGATTTATCCAAGATCACAAACTTTACTAGTTGTACAGGTGGTACTACACCTGCTTTTCTAGAACTTAGATTAGTTCTCACTTTGTTTCAAGGTGTTGTGTATACTACTGTACAGAGAATCATATTTTTTAAGAGTTGGCTTGTTAAAACATTAATTGTTATAGATCCTGTGCTATAATCTTCCAACAGTAAATACAACAGAAACTCTGAATTTATTTTAATATTATTTAATGCCTTTTTACTTCTGTCCCATCTTAAAAACCCAGGATTCTTTCCTTTCTCACCTGTTAGAAAGCCAATAAATACAGCAGGAACATTCATTTATTGTTCCAATATATAATCCTACAAACTGTTAAAAATACACTTTCACATTTTGGTATAATTTGATATGTTACAATTTTTAATATGCCATCTTACGTCTCATTATCGTACATTGCCTCCTCCCTGAAGGAGAACTGCCCCTCATCATCCTCAAGAGCTGTTAGTTTTTGTAAGTGGTTGTGTTACAAACTGCACTTCACTTTCCCTTCAAGATCAGCCTCAGGTTCATGTTCTTGCTCTGCTTTCCTGTCTTAGACTTGTTCTTCTCCTAATTCCTTTCTGTGGTGTGGCTTTGAATGTGGTCGCCTTGTGGATACTGATGACAGGCTGGATCGGAAGGGGGTTGTACACTTCCAGGAGCACAGAAAAGTGAAGGGAAAGGGTAAAGGGAAAAGGGCGAGGAGGGCTGGAGAAAGAAGCTTACTACAGAAAGTTACAGTAGCTCCTTTTGCATTACTAAGCACAGGAAAGTACATGAGATTAAATACCAGATTATTCTTTGAAGGAGGAGAAATTCCTGTGAGTGTTTTTCTATGGTAGTTGTATTTCTCTGCATTTATATATCAAAACAGGGAGGAAAAAAGTAATTTTCAGGTTGACAAATTTCAGTCATAAAGTGAGTTAAACACTGCATCATCCTCTAGCCTAATAATAATACAATTCTAAAAGAAACTGTAGGTCAGATTTTTTCCCCCTTTGTTTAGAAGTGAGCTGTGTTCTTCACCATACATTTTTAAAGTAATAACTCACATACGTTTGTTTTACTTTATTTTAACTTTTCACAAAATAAGTAGTTCCAGAACCTGATTTGTACCTTAAAATTATCTTACGAAGGTGTTGAAAAATATTATAACAAAAATGTATTATCTCCATACACACATATACACATTCAGGTTATTATTATATTTTTTCTCTTTCTTAGTGTTTTACTTCATAGAAAATTTCTAAGCAGATCATCTCAGTTCATGGTGTCTCATTATTGTCTGCATCACCTTTTAATTATTCTTTCTTTTCCTTTAAAAAAGAAGAAGTCTATGTTTGTTTCTCCATCTTACTGCTAGTACTTTCTTATATGAGTAGGAGTTGTTTAAAAGGCTATTTCTCTAGATTTTTTGCTGATGACACTACTGCTACGTCTCTTCTTTATGGAAAACAGTAACATGTAATGTGTGTTGTTTGGCACCCAAGCATGGCTTTCATTCCTGGAAAGGTTAGACAAGCATTTGGATGTATTCAGAGACTTTCATTTGAGCATTTTTTGGTGATGTTTATTTTTTAAAAATCACGTATTTGAAAGTTAATTTCCGCATAACCCTTCCCTTTGAAAGCTAATAGTGAATAAAAACATTAGATTCTTTTCAGCCAAAAACAAAACAAGCAAAACAAAACAAAAACCTCTATTTTATACCTTCAAATAAATCAATATGTTTTATTCTACTAAGAGAGACTGGAAAGAAAATACTAGGATCCAATGATCAGCTATGCCATAAAACTTTTCACAAGGCCAGTTTAAGTCCGCATTGTCCCATAAAACTTTCCGCAAGGTTGGAAATATTTTATATCCAAGTTGTCCAACATGGTAATCACCAGTCACATGTGCTCCTATACAATGGAAATATGACCAAAGATTGCAGGAAATATTTTTAACTTTTATTTTAGTTGCTGAAATGGCTGATTGAAGATTCTTGAAGAATGCAATTTAAGTAAATGGGATATTCCAGTAGTAATCCATCCTATACATCCATGAATCTTGAGTAAAAACTGCAGATCAATGTCTTCCATTAGTCTTATTCCAAATTTCCCCCATTAATCGTAATTTGATACCCATAATCGCATTGATTTCAAGTGACTTTTGTAGAAAAGAAAAGACTCCTGCCCTAGAAATGAAAAGTACACAAGTTTTATTAAAGTATTTCAGAGTAGTTATTTCTTCTTTTTACTTCATATGTCGTTTACACTCAGATCTATCTCGATTATTTGTAAACAGTTAACCTAACAAATATCAAATAAAAGTAGTTCTAGTAAGGCTATACATATATTGCATTATTTAGATTAATGCAAACCAGAGTCAAAATTTTATTTTGCAAAAACTGTCACTATAGTCAAAGCATAAAATCCGATTAGGGATGTACTAGTATTAATGATTAGCAGTCCAGAATTAGAGAACACCTTAAACTTGTGTATATGGCAGTAGTAATTGAACCGACTGATTACAACATCTCTTTTTCAAATACACATTGATTTAGTTAATTCTGTCTTCCTATTGGTCCTACCAGAGGTCCTGACAGAAATCCTGGTACTTGAAGCTGACTAATTCCTGTCTGGATATAAATGTTTTATATGTATGGACATTCAGTTGTAACTATTATTTTTCTTTAAATGATTACTTCTTTTGATTTTCTAAACTCCTCAGTGAATATATTTATGTCTTGTGTGGAGTTAAGTCATGTGCATTTTAATATGGTCTAGGTAATAGAAAGAAATACTATCAATTGGGGAAAGAAGTTGTACTGAATCTGTTGTTCCTGATTTGCAGAGCTAGGAGCGCAGTGCTCACATAGTGGACAGAGCTGGGACATCAGTAGGTAGTTGCTGCAAACTCATGTTGAGTTATTAAAATAGTCAGCATTTTACATCTGATAGCTGTGGAGGTCATGACTTAATTTATCCAGACTATGGTGGGCAACTACCTGGGAAAAGAACAGAATAAAAAATGCAGATGCAGAAGAGTTAAAAAATAGAATGAAATAAAAGATGGGTCTGAGCAGCAAGAGATTAAGAGATGATTGCTGTAACACACATAGGGCAGGAAGAATGCAGCAGACATCTCACTTCTACTGACAAGAAGTGTTTTAAGCTATGCTGTGCGTGTGTTAATTTTTGTTTCAGTCTTTGAATTAGCCTCTAAGGTTGAGCAGTGTTCCTCACTCTTCAGATTCTGAAAGGAGATTTCACACGTATTTCATTCAGTGCTTAAAGATGTTTATTGCTATCTGTGCCTTTCTTCACCTTCTTCATTTTTTCTCTCCCTCTTTGCCTTTCTGTGTTTCTTTTCTTCCTTCCTCTCTTATTCTTTTCCTTCCTGCCTTTCTTTTTCTCACCAGAGTATGTACTTAACTCCATGCTTCCTTCCAGTACTCAGTTCTTTTGTGTTTGAGGTTTTTTTTTTTTGCATTTCCTTTTTTCTTTTCCTTCAAATCAGAAGCCTGTAGGAGCTGATTTTAAAGACACCTATTTTACTGCAGTGCTCCTTTCTCTATGAGTTGTGTGCTGTTTTCTTTAAAGCCTCAGCAAATGCTTATTCTTCACATTTGTTGCCACAGATCTATTGCCAAACTGCTACCTTAGTTGGTCCTGCAGTGCCGCACTGCACGCTGGGACCTGTCTGTGAGCATAAACTGAAATATCTACAGCACCAGACAGCATCAGAGTTGGCTTCAGGACTGCGTACTTTGCTTTCCTTTGTATATATTTCTTGTATGCTGCAGTGTCACTGGTGGCTAGTTCTGTCTGGCAAGTAATGCAGAAATACTGCTCATGTACAAAGGAAAGGTAGACAATTTACCGTACTCTGTCACTACAGAGAGCAGTTGAAGAACAAAGAACTGGGTAAATGCTTACATCCTGCTTCATGTGTTCTGAAACTAACACAGACAGAACCGTGTTCAGCCAAATATTTTACTTCCTCTTGCAAAAATGCACATAGCACATAGTTTTTCTATATATGTAATTTATATTTTTGGACATACATATTCAATCAATATTTATAGCCTGTAAATGTCTTGATCTCAAAGACATATTCACTGACAAACATCTATTTGTTATTTCTTTTTAAAGGCTTTAAAAATTAAAATATACTAATACCCTGTTCGTTGATTTCTTTCCATCAACCTAGAATTTCAACACAGTTTGAATCATATTGATGATTCATATCTTGGCACATCTTATAATTCCTGTGACATGAGAACACAGCTAATAAAAATATGAAGCAATTACTTTTATTAAAATCATAGCTTTATTAGTAGTAGTAGTAGAAATGATTAATCCATGCAGATCAGCCTCACTCTGGTGTCTGGAGGCTTCCTATAGAAATGGAAAGATTCATTTGCTCTTTCTTCTGCCAAGGGAGAAAAAAAAAATGAAGCCGTAGAATAAAGTCTAGGGCTGTTAAAGAATTGTTGGCATTATTTCTCTGTCTATCACGTGTGAGGCTGGCTGCTTGCTTCCTGGGGTAGGGGATCCAGGACGAGACTGTGTCGGAGCCTGTTTTCACAACTGCATTTGAAGATCTGTCTTATTGATTAGCGGGGGAAGGGGTGGGGAGCGCAGTGCGAGGGGAGGGGAGGACCCACTGGCGACTGGCTCACCGAAGCACGGGACATTTTCTTCCGGAAAGATGTCAAACAACTGAGAAACAGCCACAGAGGAAGTAGAAAAGTAGAAAAATAAGGAGACCCTGGAAGAAAAGAAGGCATTTTTTACGAAAGTCTTGAGGCTATGCTTTTTTTTTTCCTTTTTCCTCCTTTTCCTTTTTTTTTTTTTTTTTTTTTTTTCTCTTCCCTTTTCCCTTCCATCATCTGACCTGCAAAGGCTAGAGTGACAGCGTCATGCAAATGCTGCAGTCCAGCAGGTCTGGAAGAGGGTGGATGCTAGACTGTGAGTTAATGTTAATGATGAGCGCGGTGAAAATACCAGCCGCTGCCACCCCCTGCACACAGAAGCGCTCTGAGTCAGCATCAGATGCTTTGCCTCGCCTCTGCCGAGTGTCTGGTGCCTGTGTGCGCGCGCGTGCTCGCTAGGCATCCGTGTCTAGCCGAGGGGAGGGGTGGCGTGTGAGTGCGTGGAGGGTAAAAGCCAGTCAGTCAGTGAGAAGCAAAGGTACGTTGGAGAGCAACTAAAATCTGACTGATTTCCATCTTTGGAGCATCAGATGTATTCCCTAAGGAGGATGGGTCTCCGGGATGGGGGTGGTATAATTATGTTAATGTCATATTTATGGAGGGGTGAGATTTTTCATTCTAATAATTGGTTGAATGCTATGGTCAAAAATTGTAAAGCCATATTCAGTTTTAAGGAAAAGCATGGACTTAGAGCTAAGGACTGTTTTATATTTTTGCTTTTTGTGAATGCTGTTTTTTTGGGGTTTTTTTGTTTTATATTTTTAAACTATTTATTTTAAGCCATCTCTTATTCAGTATGGAAAAATCAAATGATAAACAGAAAGCGATCTTATATAATGATGCATTACATCATGGAGCCGAATATTTAAAGTCTTACAAGGCAAAGTAAAGATCTGGACAGGGGGTGGGGGTGGTGGTTGGAAAGGGGTGTGGTACTAGGGTGGAGGAGGGGGCCAGTTAGCAAATATTTTGTTCAGCATAGCTTTCCTTGCAGCTTACTTGGAAATGGATGATTCACCTGTTCTTCAGGAAAACATTCTAATTCTTTCCGTTTTGTTTTTCCTCCTCTTTTCCCTTTTAAGATCAACCACTTCAGAGGAAGCAGATCCACTTCTCTGACCAGGACTTTTATGTTATGGCTGGTCCGATTGTTTTACCCTGCGTTCTATGCTACTAAAGCTTGGATCATTCCTAAAGTACAAATTCTGTTCTTGAACCACAAAAAAAAAAAAGCTAAAAGATCGGAGGAAATTCAGTGCATATACAGGACTGGGATTGTGTGTTTTTAAAAGTGTTGAGATTTATAATGCAATTATTCAAGAAATAGAATCATTTTCATGTTGTTGCCAGCATTTTAAGTTACATGTTTATTAAGTGGCATTGATCAAATAACTACAGATTATGCATGGAAATATTTGCTGTCTGAATAGTTTGGAGATTTAAAGAGAAAAATCAAGCTTCAGAGGTATTAAATTATGACATACAAAAACTTTCTATTGTATTCTTAAATGCAATGGTATATATTTAAATCAGGTTTAAAGTGTTATATGTCCTCGGCCCACCCTAACAGTTGTGCTATATAGAAGTGTAATGGGAAGCAAAATTTCAATTAAGGCCCCATTAAGTGGCTTATAATCCTTTTTCAATGTAATAGAGGCTATGGTGTTGCTGAACAAGTCTGCTAGCAGCAGATTTTAACCCATTTTTAGTCTCTTTCTTCAGATCTAATGGAATAACTTAACTGTTCATTGCCTGCATTGTTTTTCCTCTTCTTCATTATCTGGAGGTCTGGGATTCATCTATAAATGGTCATCATCATGCTTTTTTACCTCATCCTCACTTTTATTTATATCAGATATTTCTACTTCTGTATTTTAATTAGTGTGTAGAAGAAAAAAGTCTAACTGAACCCAACTGTGATTTTTAAGCTATCCTTATTACTGGAAGAAGAATTCTGCATCAAACCAGACTTTTCCTAGTCCCTGAGACCCTAACTTGTGAGGTATTTTAGTAACATCACAAGTCAGGCTCTTGGGACCTAGGCGGAGGGGAACCAGCAGCTTTGGACCTTATTGATTGCCTACAGTTACCATCAGAACAAAAGAACATACATAGATTCTTCCTAGGAGCAAAGAACAATGCTTTTCTTTATAATCAGCAGTCTTTTCACCACGACCCACCTCCCAAAATATTATTGTCAGAAACTATACTCTCAAGTGATTACACAATTGCACTGAAATAGCATTTATATTATAATAGACTGATAATATAAAAAGAATGTAAGCTATCTGTGTGAGAAGCAGAATTAAATACAAGTGTTTTCAAATGCTTCTTTTGGTGTATTTTAGGTGATGAGAGTAAGAGAGTATTTCTTTAGTTAATAAAGAGAGTTGTTTATATTTATTCCTTTTTCATATGCATAGAATTATATACATTAGCTACTTAAAGAGTATGTATTCTCACAACTGTGACTCAGACTATGTAATCTATAGCTCTAATCATGGTTCAGGCCCAGAAATAAAATGATTTACAATCTTCTTTACTCACCCTAGTAGATTTTTTGAAAATGCTATTTTATACATGGTATTTAGTGCTAGAGTTTTCTTCAATCTTTTGCTCAGACAAAATGCTTCCTATGGATTAACAGCTTCCTTGTTAAAAAAACCAAGAATGAGAGTTATCAGAAATTTGGGAAAATATGATACCTTTCTGTTTTTATGTTTTCCTTTGTGTATATCATGAGTCTACGTGGGCTAAAGCAGTAGTGTCATATGAAGTCAAACTGCCCTGACTTACCTATCAAGTGTCTCTCCACTGCACAGTTTTGATTTTATAAGAATTTTACTTTTATCCAAAGTAACTCTTCAAACCATGACAAAGATATAATATGTATGAGTCATTGCCACACCAAATAAGTTTTTGTGAAGAAAGAATATCCTAAATCTATCAAAATTTTATAATAATGTTATAAATATCAAGATTCAAATTGAGATGACAGTTTTGATCACAAAAAAAGCAAAGTGACTTCATTGTTTTAACTCTACTGCTTTATATGGGTACCATAAATTGTTTTCTACATTGTTAAAATAAATTTATGCATGTATCTTAGAATGCTGTATGGAGTCTTTGTTCACTTTTTCCTTGGATTTGTTACAATTACTTATGCTTTTAAGTATCACAAAATATAAATTGCTCAAAATTTTATTTCCTAAATATTAATGTAATAATACAGTAAATATGCTCCTCTCTCATACAAAGCTTAAAAAATATGTGTAACTGTGTATCTGCACTAGTTATGTTCATTCTTTATAGCACCTCCTTCATTTATCTAGAAGCTCTGAAATTTTGTGTCTCTGTGTATAAACATGTTTTGAAACTCCAAAAGAATGAACGTAATATAAACAGTAAAGATTTTCAGTACTGTTTATCTTTTATTTCTTTTTATCTCACTCAGGTTGGAATTAAATGTTTTTAAAAACCAGAAGTTTCTCACTACAAAGAACTCTATGTATGTGTATATGCATGCACAGAGAAACATGATTATATTTAATAAAAATGTTCATACAATGGAACGGAAACTACCTGTTATACAAAACAATATCACATACAGATATATGCTTACTGACACCTGGGATAATGTAACCATAAATATGTATAATATTACATCAATTTAGTTTCAAAATAATATAAGGGATAGAGGTTTATTGGCTATAATGATATCAGATATAGGTTATTTAAAATGCAAGGATTTCTATATTATCACACTACCACACTATGTAGCAATTATAGTTCAAAAAAGAACTATACATACCAAAAGTGAATTTAGAATGTGATAGTATTTGTTCATTTCCCCAGATATATAACTATTTTTACTAATAATCTTGCACTCTTTGAATGTTCTTTATATGTTTCCTATGTGAACTGTCTTTATGAGCATATCATTGATGAAGCTTTTCTCTTACACCATAGGTACAAGTGGGTTCATAGGCTACTTAATTCTGTATGTCCCTTGAAGAATGCCACATTTTCTGCATTTCCATCTCAGTTATCACAGGATAATATTGTTTGGGGGATTTATAATATGATTTGGAAAATCAGATCACTCTAAGCCTAAAATTAAAGGAGAAATTTACAACAAAGAGCAAGAAAATGATGTGTGTTGCATACGAAAAAAGCAATGATATTAACAATCCTGTGGCTTCTTGGTTGGAAGACCAGTCTGAGCCAGACGCATACATTAAGAGCTGTCTGCTGCCGATGTGAGCCTGCTCAATGTGGTGGAAATGAAGAATCACCTCCTCTCTGACACCAGCTTATTTGTACATTTTAATTTTGAAATACCAAATCACTGTTTGTATAAATATGCTAACCCCTGCTTGATTCTTTTCCTGCCTCACATTGTTTGCTAATTTACTGTGAACTTGGAGCTCCTTTTAAAAACAAAAATCATTACTCAACTTAAACATCTACCAAAGACCGAAGAAGTATTAGGGTTTTTTTTTTTTTTTTTTTTTTTGTCTCTTTTGTGTTACTCTGATAATATTGTAATTCTCATGCTTTTAACTTTAGATCTCTGTAAAGAAAACATCAATTTTCTGAAGTGACATTTTTTAAAGCCTTTTAGGATCCATCAAGGAAGCCACTCTGAAATTTTGCCAAATCGATGTATGATTACATTTCATTTCGGGGTTCATGGAATCAATATCATTCTCAGTATAGAAGCCCTAAACACATCAGTATTCCAGTGAAGCTACAAAAGAGTTGTAGAGGTATATTTAAATCATTTAAGCATTAGGCTACATTAATAATGTCTAGAAGAGGAATAAGTATCTGAAGGAAATTATAGTGTAAATGAATTTCTTATGAAATTAGAAAAGGATATTTACTTTCAGCTCTTCTTCAAATGGGTACTCTGGTACACACGCCTCAGCTTGATCTAATACATGTTGAATACGTAAGAAGATTTACAAGCTGTCATGTTTGGGTGAGTTTGGAAAAATGCAGTACATAAAGGGTTAGCTAACGCCCAAATTTTCTTACACATGCAGTACAGCCTACATTTCTGTAGGCAGCAAATACAGGCATCATTTTGATTGCTTGGATTCTTTTGTTTAATTTCTTACTAGGCATTTAACTTAGCACTCAAGTCCCACTGATCCTTTAGTGACTGCATTTGGGAAGGGAAAACAAAGTTCCTAATATAGAGAAGCTTAAAAAAAATCCTAGACATTTGTAAACATTTCAAATTAGAGTTTTTAGTGTAGTTCTGCAAATACAAATTTAGTACACAGAAATTTAGTTGCTATTATGGTCTGTGTGCCATCCCATGTTTAGTTCACTTATCTATCAACTACGGAGCACACACTGGTTCATTCATACATAGATAAACGTCTGCATTTCTCAAAGAGATTTAGGTTAGAAAAAACAGTATAAAATGGAAGCACCTTTATGAAATCATCTACCTTGTTTCCTCAGTAAGCTAGCTTCCATTTTCATTCAGTGTTACTTTTTACTATAGCTATCCGTGTTAATTGTAGCTTTATCAGATAAAGTGCATTAACTAGCCAATATTCACTTGTATTAAGATTTTACTTGTGGAAATTTGAAAGCAGGAGAAGCAGGAAAGTAATGAAGATTGATGAATTTTAAGATGACATAGTTTCATTTTATATAGCTAGTATGTTAAGTCCACTCCTATTTTATGGATAATTTAAAAGTAAGGAATTCTGCTACATTGAGCTAAAATTTTTAAGAATGATATGTGTAATGTGATTTGTTACTTGATAATTATTTCCTAAGCAAAACAAGTATCAAAACAAAACAATAATGGGGTACATCTATTTGACCGAACAAGTAAGAATAGTAACCCCTGAGTTTTGTCTTGGGGCTCTTTTGGTTCTTTTATGTAGGCAGATTTAATCATTCCTCTTTTCTAAGAAATTTCTTCCTCTTTGTCAGTAGGTGTCTGAGGATTTGTGAATACCACGTGAATATTCTGTGGAATCACCATTCCTTGCCTTTGAATTAGCTTTCCCTAGGCCATGAATCAACATCAATATTTTATTCCTCCAAATTGGTAGGTCTTTCTTGAAATTCTTCTATGCATTATTGTAGACATATATGTAAAGCACTGTATAAGAAACCACATTTTCATTGTGCTTCTTTTCTGAGTGTCTGAACATCTTCAGTGAGAGATTGGGAGGGTATTGAAATAGTAGCCCACTGATATATTTGCTTGTGCAGAATTTTAAAATATGAAGACCTCTCATAGTACACTTCCTACTCTTACAGGAGTAGAGGGACCAGGGTGTGGCTGTTATTAGTCGGTTATACCTCATACTAAAATCCTGGTCTGGGCATTTGTAAACCTCGGGGAGGTTTCTACATTAGACAATATTTTTTGTTGAGGGATTACACCACAGTCATTCCCTCCATTTCTGTCTCTCTTCCTGCCCTCCCCTCCACCCAACATGGAGCCTTTTCAACTTCTTCAAAGAAGTGGAAAAAAAAGTAGACTCTTTATTAATGGCCGAAAACAAACTGGCTGCTGGACTTCCGAGGCAGCCCTCAAATAATAAAGCAGAGTAGGCACTGTGACAAAGAATTCTTGAATGTACTAAATATATAGGGAAGGCTATTTAAATTCGCCAGAGGGGCTTAGAGGACAAGCAGCAGAAAGTTTAGAATTCAATTCAAGCCATGCCAGAAAATGAAAATGTACTTAAAAAAGGATTTCCGAAACAAATGTTCAAAGAAATGTTAACTTTTAAGGTTCTTTCCAGAAGAATGAATGAAATTCATGCTTTTTTTGGAGGTGACTTTTTCAATTAGAGATTTAAAAATGATTAGTAGAATCTCAGAGAAATTATATCTTATATTTAAAGAAAATATGTTCTCCCTATAAGATGTTCTAGTGAGGGTCACCTACTGCAGTCACAAAACAAATGAACAACCAAATGCATATATATGGAACAAAAAGATAATGCATTTTTTTAGCAGTTTGACATATCATAATGAAAGTACCACTTTGGAAGAGAAATATTTGACTCATATGTCATTTCCAGTTCATTGCTTCACATTTAACTCTATGAATTAAATTTTTTAAATGAATAAGGTAATTTGAAAGAGCAAAGTGTTGATAATTGATAGGACTCTGATTTTCAGTTTGAGAGAGAAACAAGTGATCCCTAAATTATCTCTTAGTTATTGAATTAGGAAATTCTCTTCGCTCTTCATTCATCTATGTACAAGATATGTGCATTTGTCAGGAATCCCTACACCCACAGGGATAACTATTTCATCTGGCCTATTGTAGAAATGAAGAACTACTTAGGAAGTTCATTTAATGCCTGTATGATCTTGACTCAGGAACAAAATTTCATAAAGGGTTTTTTTCCTAATTTCTTTAAGCATTAACAAAGATATTGAAAGAATTCTTGTCATCCTTTGTTATGCGGGATTACAACTTGCAAAGAGAAGGGAAGCTTAGACTTAGTGGACATCTTTGTTGCCACTGTGGAAAGATCCTACTCGAGAATGAAAGACACATGGAATTCACCAATTAATAAATGTATTTCATTAACTGGAAAGAAGCTATTTATTTTTTTATGTTTGTTTTTTTTGTTTTTTTGGTTTTTCTCTGGTACCAGGAACCGAACTCACGACCTTGCGCTTGCCAGGCAAGCGCTTTTGCCGCTGAGCTAAATCCCCAGCCCCAAGAAGCTATTTATTTAGTAAGTCATTCAGTCTCCTTCTCTCCTCCAAATCCTGTCTGCCCTCTCTGCCTCTGCCATTCTGTGCCACTCCTTTTTATCCTCCTTCTTTCTCTACTGTGTTGACTTCATTCTCAGGGAGGCTCTTGCCATGGGGTGGGAAAGATGATGGCCTCTGGCAGCTCAAGACCTGTGCATCATTGTTAGAGCTTAGAATTATAGAAAAAGAAGGAAGAAACAATGTTCTCTTTGCCCAAACGTCAGTGTCAGTGATCAGAAAGTCTCTGATTGCCTGTATGGGCCACATTCCCATTAGTGGATCCATTTCTGTGCCCAAATCAGTATTATTCTTACTGAACATCCAGTAGTGAAAGAAAAGAAAATTAATGTAGTAAGGCCCTGAAGAATGAGGAAGGGTATGACACTGGCAGAAACTGAAAGAAATTTAAAGCAGGCCAAATCAAACATGTAAACAGGACTCGTAACAACCATTACCAATTTCTACACTGTTCAGCATAATGCTATCTTATAGACTGGGTCAGATAATTTTGTGTTTCCCTTGCCTTGGTGGGCTTGGCAGTACCTATCAACATGTACGCAATGGGTTATTCAGCCACATGTAGTCTGTATAACATGGAAATGGCAATACATTTGCTGCACCAAATCTCAACCCTGACAATCATAGCGATTAATTACAGTTTAGTGACCTTTTTATGATCATTTACTTTGTTCCATATATCAAAAAAAGTAAGCATCTGGCCTCATTTAGGAATTGGAAATTTTATAAATTACTAAGAATTATTAGAAATAGGAGTTTTGTTATGAAGGGATAATAATTTTATTCTGTTATTTAATGCATCTACGCTCAGTCACCATATGATTTATTCATTCTGTTAGAGCAAATTTTATACAGTTTCACCTGTTACCTTCAATGCTAGAGAGATTTATGTTGCTGACTCCTGGAAAATCTTTGTTCATGAATTGATTTCTAACCTTCCCTGTGGGGCAGGTTTATATAATTATAATATTATATATATATATAATATTATATATAATTATTATGGCATTATGTATACAAAATTATTAGGATGTTAGAGTCTTATATTTTATGCTTTACTCTTTAGCATTGTTGTTTCTCACAAATGACCTTGGCAGCTGTTAACATTTTACTATCAATAACTGCTTTTTAGGGATCATCTTCTATGAGAAAAAGATTAATTTGCTATGAATAATGATTCTAATGTAAAATATTGGGTTTTTATGATGCAGATGAGAAAAGCAATAAATGTAACTTAGACAGTTTGAACACTTATTTTAACATTCACAATTCTTCCAATTAATCAAATCACAATAGTATGCTGTAGTTTCTAGTATATTCAAATAAATTGTCATTTTGGAACATATGTTTATGACCCTCTTATGAATATGTGTTTCTGTCAAGCCGAAATATAGATTGCCATAAATAATGTTGGTAATTTATTCTGTGGCAGTATGATACCTACTTCCTCATACAAAGCTTATTTATTTCCCACAAAGTAAACCTTCTAGATTGTATTTTATCATTCTCTTATCAAGATGGAGAAAAAAAGACCCAGGTCTTAGTTAAGCCTTGCTGATTGGCTAAGGAAAGGAATGGCTGTCACCAACAGCCTTTCCAGACACTGTACTGTGGCTCCAGACAGTCAGCTGGTACTATCACTTTGTCTCAGCTATAAATCACAGTCTGCTAATGGCCAAGGCTGACACCTTGACATTTTCAAGAAGAATAAAAGGCCTGATTTGAATGGAAATCAATTTCATTTCACAAATCTTGGGTTACTACTTTGAGTCTTTTCTTGTATCTTCTTAAGACTTATTTGAGATTTTCATGATCATGAGAGAATTATTTGAATTTTATGTCATGACTCTTTTTACTTATAAAAATATATTACTATTTTTATCTTCATTATTAATATAAAAATTAACTTGTAAATTTTATATTAGAAAATATTAGTAAGACAGATTTTATTTTAACTAGAGTACACTGAAAATTTTGAAATTGATAATAGTAGTACCTATGGTGTGTTGAAAATTTGTGACATGTTCTGGGATTTAAAAATATAAGCTATGTAACACATTTCAGTATTAGCCTTTGATTTACTAATAATAAGTAAGATCAATTACTGAGTGATTTTGAACTTTAATGATGCAGGTCTCAAACTTAAAGTTCTCTGAAGAATGTTTGTAGTTTTATGTTCTTTCACAGTAAAAGAAAGTTTTATGTATTAAGCTTTAAATATTCTACAACCAGTGATGAATAACAAGCACTTAATTATGTTAGGTAGTTCCAGACATTAAACTAAATCAGCTTTTAATCATTCAACCCAAGTGAGGTAGAAATAACTCTACACTCTACTAATGTAAAAAGTTCTTTTTAGGATCTTGGCACTGAGTTTTGTGGAAAAGTTAGTGCATTTGTCAGACAATTGATATCTGGGTGCCTATTGAAGTGCAAGCTAAGTTTGTAAAAGGCCTGCACTGTTCACAGAGGTTTTTCCTGTTGATTGTGCAATCTCACAGTGTGGTAGCCTGGGAACTCTTTAAATATTTGGGCCCAGATACAAGGTTTTAAGTGGTAAGATTCATCTGTTTCCAATCAGTATGGTTTAAGAACTCAATCCAGAAAATAGATCAGAACCATTGAGAAAGTTTTATGAAGACACTTCATGCTTCCTAGCCGGTAAATTCTGACTCAGCAGGTCTAGGGTAAAGAATGTGCAGGTGCATCTGGTAAAAACTCTTAGATGATTGACTAACTCTCCAATTGACTAAGAGTTGAGTAGAGCATGCACAAATGAGATTCTATACTGAATTTCTGGACATGTGTAAAGACTAGTGCAACTGTACAGGAAGAAAAATATGCAGCTATAAGCCAGTATCACCTAACATGAAGTTTATGTGTACCTAAACTTACATGGTTTCCTGTTCCCATGAGAACTATGTGTGAAATTTATAATAGACTCTCATTTCTTCCCCAGGGGAAAATGATCCATTAGTGTTCCTAGGATTCTCCAAGAAAACTACAAGATTTAAAAAAAAAATAAGTCCAGTAGTATGAATATGAAAGGGAAAATGTGGAGAAATCTCATTAATATTTGAGAGAATTTATTGGCAGTATAGATTGCATGGGGATAAAAAATGTAATGAGAAAAAAGGAAGAGAAGATGACCTCATTTTTGTACCTTCCTTATATTAGAAGAATGAGAATTATCTCACTCCTTCTGTGAACCAGTATCAGCTTCTGTTGACCTTTTATTTCAATCAGTAGAACTTTGACTACAGGCATGGCATTATAACTTAGATTAGAAATGCCCCCAAAAGTCCATTTATTAAAGACATGGTCCCTAACTTGGTGCTCCTGGGAGCTAGCTAAAAGGTAGGATCTAAGGAAAGGTCAATAGGAGCACCAATTTTGGAAGAGAACATAATGATAATCCAGCCCTTTCCTCTTTTGTGTACTGGCCTTGAAGTCAGCAACTTCACTGCACCAAGTGTTCCCACCATGATGTGGCTCCTCACCACAGTCCCAAAAGCAACAAGTTCAACAGATTATGAACTGAAATCCCAGAATTGTAAGCCAAGTAAATCTTTCATCTTTTTAAGTTGATTATCTCAGTTACTTTGTTATAGCAATGGAAATCTAACTTGTACAAATGGTGTGAATGTGCCATCATCAGGAGATGTTAAAGACATAGTGGAAAATTTGGAAGTGATTACATAGCTTTGCTAACTATTCTCCCTGAAACATAACTGTACACTTGAAATCTGGAGTCTGAGCCACATGTATCTTTTTGCTCAGTTGGAGTGACTTCTGTTTCCAAGCTAGTTTCAAGATAATCACTGGATCTCAACTGTACTGTTCACTTTCAGTCAGTATGCATGAAAAAGAAAGATGAAGACACTGAATTTCCTTTAATAGAAAATGTTTAGAATTTTCAAAAACAGCATCTGGTATACCCTTAGAACTTAATCACTAGATACACAAAACTTTGGGTTGGATATGCATAAGAATGCAGACTTTATTCTGAGTACTGATTTACCCAGCTAAAAACCAGAGGAATAAATAATAGACATTGCAGAAACACTAAGTCTATCTCAGTGAACACCAACAATTTTGAAGCATCTGATAATAAACAAAGTAAAACCACAATATTGAGAATATTTTGTCTTAGCATTACTTTATTAAATATATCAGATTTTAAACATTTGTTCTATTTTTATATCCTGAAACACTGGCTTCCCTTTATGTGTAAATAGACAGTGTTAATGGTCACAAATCAAGTTAAACTTGCTCGTACAGTATGAGGAATCCTACTAGTCTGTGTCGTCCTATGCCAATTTAATATTTTCTGATTATTTAAATTTAACTAGTTTGTTTACAAAATAAATTATAATCTTACTGCACAATGAAAACAAGTGTTCATTTTCTAAAATTACAAAATTAGAAATTTCACATAAATAGAAAGTAAATAGTTATTAATTCTGTCAACCAGAGGATGAATCTTCTTGTTGCAAAGTGTATATTTATGTGTTCTGTCTCATACACACATGTACTCAATGCTTTCATAATCTTTTGTAATTTGATTTTTAATTGTTAAATACTAAATGAATGCTTTCTTACACAATAATTTATTATACACCACTACGTTATGTTTATACTATAGTATAATTTATTTAACCAGTTCACTCCCAGTTTTTCCTCATCTTTTTGTTCACTAATAGAAACAGTACTCTGTATAAATACATTTTTATACAAGTATAGATAATGATTCCCCTGAGATACTATTTGGGACAGTTCACAATGACCTGAATGAAGGTGGTGGCAGTGGAAATAGGAAGACAAGGACGCATCTGAGAAAAATGTTAAAAGTAAAGTTAACAGCACCAAGTGATCAGATGTGGTGTGATATCTGGAAATTTCAAGCCGAAGTCATTACCAAAGTTATACCAAAGTATTACTAAAGTTAATACTTCATTGAATTATACTCTTTCCTTTGTTTCTTTTATAGTCATTGACTGCTTTAGTAAGAGGGGAAAAAATAATCAAGAACAGAGTCAACAAAAACTTTTAAATGCCAGTAGATTATTTTTTTTGAACTTGCAGCAAGTGCAGTGCACTCAAAACAAACAACTTTGAATTGAAAAAGATAGGTTTCTGAGAGGAAGGAAATGGTTTTATTTTTAATTTCAAAGGGCTTGGCCAGAAATATCCTGGAGACCTAGATAACAGAATTTATAAAAGTTAACCATAAGCTAGAGAATGGTTTAGGATGTGACCCAGAGGCAGTTCATAGCACATTACACAGAATATCATGAAACTTTCTGGTGAAGGACCAGACTTCCAGAGGGAGAGGAGAAAACTGGATATGAGAAAGGGATATGTCTTATTTTTCAAGCCCTGAAGGAAGGAAGTAGATAACAGACACCCCACAGATGGGTATGAAGACGTGAGGAGTTATGATCCTTTCCCTTGGAAGCCTGGGAGGCAGCTTTGCAGATGTTTATAGGAATGATAACGTGAACCAGAGAAAGTCTGGCTTATCAACCATTCCCTTTTACTCCCAAACCAGATAATTATCCCATGAACATCCTTTACCAAGACAGGGAATGACACCTGGAGAAGTTTCTCATATCTCAAAATGTATGAAGCCTATAGGTAACAACAAATGGGAGATTCTGTCGAATTTTGGAGGATATAAAACACTATCCAAGGGTAGGGTTTTAGTCAACAAGCAGGTACCTCTAAGAACAATATTATGCAGTTTCCTGTCAACGGCACTTTTCAGTAGTGGAAGACCAACATCCTGGTCCATTTTAGGAGTTAATGAACAGCAGAAAACAGTGGCCAACCTTAATGGGGAGAAAGTAAAAATCAGAAATGCTTAATTCTACCATTATTAGAGATGGAGATATCCCAGTCACAGGAAAATGAACCTGTGAGACAGAAACAAAAACTTTTCCTTTTCCTTTTCCTTCTTAATGAGTGAATTGAGAACCTTTGGAAATTGGAACCTCATGGGGTTTATCCAAGGGTAACATAGGTTTTAATCTTTTTTTTTTTTTTCATTTTTTTTCCAATACAACTTTCTTTTTTTTGTCTTTAAGTAGATGAAATGAAGCCTTGAGCTTTAATAGATAGGTCCCTTCATTTACTTATTTAACAAACACATTACATACCTTCTACATGGCAAAGAGATTATTTTAAGTTGCAAAATTATTTCCCACTGTAATTTTTTCTATTGTATTTATTTAATGTTAATTGAACATATCAGTGTCTTTGTGCTGGATGTAGCATATGGTTCACATAGTACTTAACTGTGGATTTTAGGATTACCATTAGAAATTAACAGACACGTACATACCCATCTACCCACAAACTTAAGAACTATTGACTATGATGATAAAGAACTTGCATGGAATAATTAAGAAAGACTGTAAAATCATTTCTCTTCAAAATTACTGGCTGAAAACACTGAGAAAAACAGTATGATTCCTTTGTTAGTGATTCTAATATCTTTCCTGGGAATTCAAGTGGAACAGAGAATCCAGTGAAATTTGGTGCTTTGCATCATTACTAAGCTCATATCTGCAAGCTAATCATGTGTGATAAGGCTAAGATGTAAAAGCATTTGAATCAATAGCTCTTTCAGATGCTTCTCTGATAAAATTGCTTTACTTTCTTTCCTAATTAATTAATATATATAAGAGGAAAGATTAAGAGAAATACTTATATTAGGAGTAACAGGATCCAAACATTAGGCTTCATTGTAATTGTTGGCATCTTTGCAAACCTTTCAGTAATCAGAGCTGAGAAACATCTGCCCTAGAAAGGGGTCTACTCTCTGGCTTCCATTTTCTTGAAAAGGAATTAAGTTAGGGCTATGAGCAGAGGCTAAGTTACCTCTACCTGGAAATTAGTCAGAAAATTCATTTTGCCCTGTATTTTTACTTTTCTGTGTCCTTGTCTTCTACTCGCACTTTTATCTTCCTACAGTCCTAAAGCTCTCTTGCATTTATCATGTTTAAAGGAGTTTAAAGTTCTGGATTTCCATATTCACATAATTATATACTCAATATATAGTATAATGGAGTAAAGTATTTTTAAAAGATGTGACATCTTGAAGCAATTTCACAGATATCATAAGCTAATTTATTGGCAAATTTCAAGCTACATTTTTAGTCATATTTTGCTCAAACAAAACCTACTTTCCATTTTGTGTTTTCTCATTTGCATTGCTGCAGTTATTCATGCATGTGAAAAGAATACTATGTCCATATTTCTTCCTCTTCTTATTCCAAACCCAATGTGTGTAAGTTATCCACAAACACTGCTATATCCGTGTAGTATTTATATATGGATGTGTAAGTGATTCAATTTTGTTACTAACGTGTAGACCACAACCTAAGTGGTAATATTACATGCTACATGTGTCTTATTACATCATTAATAACATATTAAAATTCTCAAATATGCTGAAATCCAATCATTGCAAACATCTTGCAACTGACAAGATTTAGTATGATTTATCTCCATTGGGAATGATTTTACAAAATAGAGGAATGTACTTCTGAATTCTTTCTCTACATGAAAATGAGTGTGTGGTAAGCTCTTATTTCTCCTACCGCTAATATTTTCCTTGACATGTTATTTGCACATACTCTTAGTAACTGGCTTCTAAAATTTTTATGTACATAAAGCTGTATCACTCACAAATTCAGAAATCCAGTCCTTTCAGGAAAAAACTACAAAAATGAACTGACAAGAAGAAAAATGACCAACCTGGCAGGGCTTACCTCCCTCTAATCCTTCTTACCTCAATATCCCAGGAAATTATTTCACTTGAAATTTTGGAATTAATTCACAAAGAAAGGTTTCCTCCTCTACTCTCCAGTTGCATACTCCTTAGAAAAGCAAACACTATTGCTTCATTTTCCAAAAGTTTGCCTTCAAAAATATCAGTATTTGGGAAATAGAAGAAAATAGGATGGCACTGAATTTTATGGGGATAAATCTTATTCATTAGAATGATGAGGTATTCCAGAAACCTCACCCTTTGTGCCCTATTTTATCTGCACTTAGGGCTGCCATGGAAGAGGAGGAAGAGGAAGCTTATTTAAAAAAAAAATTAATTCCCATTTAGTCATTAACAAATGAATCACTTTAAAGCCCAGAGAACATTATAATTGCGTTTTGCTTTTTCACGATTGCTGCGGATATTAAAGTGAATAGACAATGGTAAGCATGTGTAGAATAACCTGGTTTTCTAGATAAACCCACTTGTCCAAGATCAAACAGCTACAGCACATTTAGGGTTACAGTCTCCTTCTCTTCCTCCTTATTCTCAACCACAGTGGAGCTTTTTCCAAAGTTGCCATGGTAACACTATATCTGGCTGCTAGCTCTGTCGTAAGTTATTGAACTGAGACTGGCTTTTGGTTTAGCAGATAATTAGGTTCTGTCTCACAGGTTCATTTTCCTGTGACTGGGACGTGAATATGACCTACAGCTGGCCTCAATTTCAGTGTCACAGACAAAACTTTAACCCTTCCCAGGTCCCCAGGCACACTGCTGAGCCTGGCTTGTGAGGTTGAAGTCTGATGCAGATCACCCACTCCTTGGGGACAATTACCAAGTCCTTATTTTTATTTTTTTATCTTGATTCTAACACAAAGGAAAATACCATCAAGGTTGTACGTGTTGAATGTTTTCAAAACTAAAAATATATCAACAGTGATAAATATTTACAAATTTTATACACGGTATGTTAAACTTTTCATAGCTACTATCATTTCCCTATTTTAATAATTCCTAAATCACGTTGAAATATCTTCTGTTCTATTTTGGACACTGCAGTAGTTATATTTCAAAAATTATGTTCTCAGGAATATTAGCTTAGGACCTCCATTCATTTGTTCGAGGATTGTCTGCCAGTTCACTCATACCCCTCTCTTTATATTTATGTTTTCCAAATTTTTCCTGTCTTGAAAGGTTGTTTGGGAGTCACAGGCAGACCCAGGTGACTTGGCACAATACCACAACTCTACTGAAATGCCACATCTTTACTTGTGGCAAAAATCTCTTTAGCTGGGAAAACCAACTTTTATATTTGGAATATTTCAGTCAGTTCAAAATCTGCCCTTTGTTTAGAACAAAGAAAGAAGCACACATTTTTAGGAACTAAATTCACAGGACTGAAAGCAACAGAGAGATTTGTGAAATTAGTAAAACTGTATGACTTTCCATGTCAAACAATGGGAAAGACCCCCAATGATGTTTGATTGAAAATTTGGGGGTATATTGCTTGCAACCTTAACAGAAAATGATAAAGCAATAGAGAAGAGATGAGTTCTCCAAGACTGAAATATGAGTTAAAGAAATCCCACATTTAATTGGTTGTAGAATCACCCAACTATATTAATAGTCATAAGTAAAACTGTAAACAGGAAGGTTAAAACACTCAATAACCAGTGTACACTGGACTGTGTGCATGCACCACATAGATTACATTCTGTTTTAATCAATTCCTTTCACTCCCAAGCTTTGGATGAAAACAGCACAGCCCAGCTGTCCTGACTAGGATCAGCCACAACCCCAGAGTTGGTCTGTGGTTACAGAGAACTTAGCAGAGAGGGTGAGACAAGAGAGGAACAGTGTAAAGTAAGAGAGGGAGTGGATATGTAAAGTACTCAATTGTTGCCCATAATTTTCCAATGAAATAATGTTCTTGTAAATTGTTACCTAGAGTAAAGAACACTAGTTGTTCTCTTATTGATGATCAATAAATGTTTGTTGAATGGATGTATGAATTCTTCCCCATTTCCTAGCCTATGGAATGAGAACTAAGTTAATATTTGATTTAAAGAGCACTTATAAGTATTTTCAATAAAGATCCTTCTTACTACCTTCTCATGATTATCAAAAATCCATTAGACCTACATACAAATTGGGTTTTTTGCCTGTATTATTGCAGAATCCTGCAACTGGCTTTGATTCATTATCCAACATAGTCTCTACTACACAGAGAAGATAGAGTACTGGTCAAAATGTAAATTACTTCAGCTCAGCACCCTACTCAAAACTTCTCATTAGTTTTTCATATGAATAGAATAGCAAACCAAGTCCTTTACTGGGCTTACAAACACTAATAAGACCTTGTTGAAGTCAAGGTCTTCAAGATAATAGATTTAATACAGAACACATAATTTATAGGATTGTTTTATATATTCACCCAAAAAGTCAAATGCAGAAGACTGCAGGAGATCTGTCCACACATTAGAGACCCAAAGAATCCAGCTGAGGGCCTGGACCAAACAGCAATGTCTCATGTGAGTCTGTATCAAGGACCTGCACAGGGAAGGCCCAAAGGTTAGTGGTGGAAGCTGGAAAGTCTGTGCCATCGGGGAGAAGGATCTGCGCCAGCAGGCTGAGAGATCTGTACTGGAGCCAGGAAGCGATGCTCAAGGTAAGGACCAGAGCTCCCCACAAGAGAGCCATAGTCATTCTCAGTGACAGTGAGGACCTGAGCTCTTGCAATGATGAGAACAGCTAAGTTCATATCAGGAAAAACAGCACGACAAGCTTCCCCAGCAGAATCAACAGCACAGCATCTTCCCCTCCAGGTCTCCTTTTTATGCTGTTGTCAATAATTCTCAGGTGGGCCTTCCACACCCAACACCATGCTGATTCAATTCAGCTGAGTGTTCCAAGTTGCCCATTAGTTAATCTGCCATAAGACCTTGACCCTACTTACCTACCTGACATAATCTCCCATGCCTGTGCTCTTCTTTTACTCTTTACATTGCCTTTCCTCAACAAACCAAGCACATGCTAAAGATTCTCAGTCCTTCCTGTTTCCTCTGCAAGGAACACCTGACTTACTCCTTTACTTTGTCCTTATTTTTCTGCTCATATATCATCTATTTATCCATGTCTTCCTTAAATATCTTAAAATACACCTTGTTCATTGTCCAACAACCTGAGCTGCTTTAAATTCTCTTTATAATGCTTATCACTTCTTATTATATTACACAAACAAGAATCTTAGTAAACAAGTATATGTCTGTGTACCTCCCCCACTAAAACATAAGATGCATCTGAGCAGAAACATGGGTATAAGCCCAATGCATAAAGCCTAGGGAGCTGGAACCAAGTAGGCCTTCAATAAATATTTGTTGAATGAATGATTGAATAAAGAGTTTCAAATAGAGTGAGTTTCCCACACTCTGTGAAGCCAAGACATGATTATTTTTCTGACATGATTGTTTTCCCAGCACAATAAAATTACACGAGGGCATACAAATACAATTTGAAGACACAGGTTAGATTTATGCAGCTCACTCCATGAAATTGAAGTAAGACCAAGAAATTGACCTTATCTAATCTCATTCTTCTATAAGCTAAATCCAAAGTAAAGCATCATACATATACCAAACCCACCATCTCAGTAATCATTCTTGGAAATCTTTTTCTGTAAAGAACCAGACAGTAAATACTTTTGGCTTTTCTAGATATACTGTCTGTGTCACAATAACTCTGCACTTGTGTTCCAACGTGAAATCAGTCATAGACATCACGTAAACAAATGGGTGTGGCTGTGCCCCAGAGAAAATATTACTTATAAGAACAGGTGTTCAGCAGATTGATCCCACCTGCCATGCTGTGGTTCTCTGACTCCAAATCCTATTGGTGAAAGATACTCAAAGCATCATGGCTTTTTCACCTGACCCTTTCAAAATATGAAACCAGTTGGAGGATAAAGAATAGAACATAAGAACAAAACATGTAAGTAGCATGGGAGCCTGATTTATTTCTTTTCACCTTATTTCCTTACAGTTAGTCCTTAATTTTGAACTTTTCTGAAGTGATAACTGTTTGACCTGGTCAGATATTCTCAGTGACAAAATTCCTCCCAGGGAATGAATGAGGGATGCATCAAGTGGGGTGTTGACAAATGTTGGAGTGGATGGCTCTCTGAGGTGGCATTTACTAATTCCTGTAGTGTAAATTCACCGTGGCCATTTTAAAATGCCAATATTATGTCACTTAAAATTGACTTGGGAAAGAATAGTGTCTTGAATTAGTATGAGCTGGCTCCAATCCAGTCCCTGAATATATATTTAAAGTCTCCAATACTCCTGCTCACTGCCATTGTCAACTCTGGAGGAAGCGCTGGTGGGCGTGATCAGAGCAAATGGCTGGAAGGTCTTCTCTAATGCCAAGTACAGAAAAAGTATATAAATGGAATGCTGTATATAAAGCTCTGAGCTTAGTGTTTGACTAACACGCATATGCAGTAAATGGTAGCTATTATCTTCCTAGTTTAAATTATTATAAGCATTAAAATTAAATGTTTAGCTACAGACTTGATCCAGTTTTAATGTCTTTGTGTTAATAAAGCCTCTTAACATTGAAGCAGAAAAGATAAAGGAATTTTATATACCATTCACAATTCACCCAGCTCAAGGTTAAGATAGCAACAAAATACTCCAACCAGAATAAAACAAGTCTCCACTTGACTGTAGCTCTTCATAACACTCCACAAGGGTCAAGCTGTGTTATTTTCCCTCAATGTTAAACAGACTGCATCTTATGAACATAGTTCAATTATTGACTGAAGAGTGGGTTCAGACTGACTATAATCCACACAGATGTACTCCAGTGAGTTCATGACCAGGAATGGCCCAAAAGAAGGGCAAAGGTTTCAGTCAAGTCTAGAGGAAAGCACTTAGGCTGAATTAGTAACATAGATGTCTCACGTACGAGAGTACATAGAGTACAGTTCCAAGCCAGTTGTATGAAACTAGCAAGATAGCAGGGAAGACAGTGACAGTGGTTTGTGTAATCAAATTCCAAATTGGATATTGACTTGAACAAAAATTACTGAAAAAATATATGGACCCTAAAAGAGGTTTATATGTAGTTTAGTACTAAACATTCAGTCTTTGGGAAACAAGACTAATAAATAGGATGTTTTAAATACTATTGATGTGATTTCTAAACTGCCCTCTAATCTCCCACCAACACCTTTAATCTTTAAAGTTTTCTACCATCTATAAAAGGTATGACTGAAAGCTTGTCAGTAAAATAAAGTAACAAAGAGACTATCTCTTTGTACCTCTGTCTAATATTAATCTGTGTATCCATGCTTTTACTGGCACATAATTCAAGTTCTGTATGGGGTTATTCCGCTCTGTTTCCAGAGAGCCCTCTGTTCTCCAAGACACGCTGTGTTAGTGGAACCCCTCAACCAAGCTCTCCCTATATTAACTGACCAAGTTGATTTTCTCTACTTCGGTACTTTGGTAGTTTATTTTTGGTTTTATGCCCATTCTGAGATTAATATTAACACAAATACTATGAAAGTATATATAGTTTTGCTGATTTGCATTTAAAAAGCTGTTATTAGGAAAATCTGTACATAATAGACATAATTATATATACATATATATTACAGAGAATAACATAATGAAACTAATATATATGTGTATACATATATATATATCTGTTCACAAACTTAATTCTCCCCACAATTCTGGTCACAAATTGAACTGGGTTATAACTGAATCAAATTTTCTCAGAAGATCAACAATGAACCTAATCACTGAATTTGATTTGGTTCTCCTCCAACTCAGTTTGTGACCAGAATCGTGGAAAGATCAAGTTCTTGATATGAGATGATAGACAGATAGATAGATAGATAATATAGATAGATACATAGATATAAAATTATGCCAAATCTGATTTCCTATATATGCTTAATACTATTCTTACCAAATTATGACAAATTTGATTTCCTGTATCCAGACCATTTCCCGCCTCCTGGACTATTTTGAAACAAATTTGTACATCATACAATAGTCATACATCAAAAAATATTGCAGTATGTATCTTTAAAAGATAAACACTCTTTTAAAATCACAATAGCATTTTTACACCAAACATATGTATGATAATTCTATAATCCCTAAGTGAACTATTTTTTCTAATTGCTTAATTTTTCCTATACAGAGATAACTTGAATTCAAACAAGAGCCAAGCATAGAATTTAGTTGACTTATTTCTTAGGTCATTATCAATCTGTATGTGTCCTTCTTTTTCTTTTCAATTTATTTGTCAGTGAAATTTCATCATTTGTTCTGTAGAGTCTGTCTCATCCTGTATTTTGCTGATTGTATCCCTGTGGTGTCATTAACCATGTTCTTCTTTCCCTATGCTTCCTGTGAGCTAAAAGCTGGATTGAACTATTTCAGTTGGCTTCTTTCATTTTTTATTTTAGCGGGATTTGTTCAAAAGTCGTGTGGACATCCTAATAGCAAACACATAGAAAGCCTACCTTTATTACATTATAGTGGTGTGTGAAGTTATGATTCTAAAAGTATATATTTTTATTATAGCATCTAGCAATTAAAAATTTCAAGCTCATATGATAAATTTGCATGTGCCCTTACTATGTAATATTTTAAAAAGAGCATCTTAACCTTCAGTGGTTCACCAAACAGCCAAGTTTGAGCAACATTGCTCCAGTGAATATGAGCAACGAATCATTCAATTCATCTATCTGAAACTGGATTAAATTGCAAGTAAAATCCAGAAGGGCCCTGCACAAATGCAAGGTGTATATTTTGATCTTATCCTAATTAGATCAATTCTACATCATTTTTAGAGTAAAGAATGAGGGATAATAGATTAGAACCAGATTCTCATGGTGACACCTTTCTAATTGGTAGCCTTAGAGGAAATCAGGCTGGATGAGTTTTCAGGCTCAAGTCAAAGCCTAACAATTGTCTTGTCATGTTGCAAAATGGGTCCTTCCAAACTAACTCAAGAAAGTGAGACATCCCCATCACTATACATAGAAACAGTGGAGGCACAAAAAGTGAAGGCATGACATAAAATGGTAACTGTCTTTGTAAAACCAAAATACATGTACATTTTTCAGAATGCACAAAATGTATATGACTGACTGGCTGTGGATTTTTAGAAATTTATGGTTTTTAAAATTGCCACCTGCATAACTTTAAAATTTTATTTGTCATTTTAAACAACCATGAAACTGTGGTTTTAAATAGTTAGCAAGATCTTCATGACAGGATTCTAATTTTTCATAGCTTTCCACTTGTGTGTGGATTTTTATTCAACTCTGTTGTATTTCATGTAAATACTCCAATTATTCAATAATGCATCACTAAAATTAGACCCCTATTTTATTTTGAAATTGTTGGGGAATACCTTACTTTGACTTTGAGAGCTGTATTGTAGGTGAATGAATTCTCTTCTAATTCTGAGTTTCTTCAATCTGTTTTAATTCCACATCAGGAATTAGATGTTCCATGAAAAAAGAAAATTATACAAACCCACAAAATAAAATTGTGGAGCTATGTCTCATTTTTTATACATTACTTCCCTACCTCTTTGCCCCAGAGTAAAAACATACATGTTTTATTTTTCTTAGTACATTATTTATCACAATGTATTTTATTAACATTTGAAATCATTGTTTCTGCATGTCAAGTTCCTTTGTGTAACATGCTACTTTAAAATTATTCTTTTGAGCCAGGCACCATGGCACACGCCTGTAATCCCTGCACTCAGGAGGTTGAGGCAGGGTGATTGTTGTGAGTTCGAGACCAGCCTGGGCTACAAAGTGAGCTCAGACCAGCCTGAACTGCATAGTGAGACCCTGTCTCAAAAAGAAAAAAATAAAAATAAAAATAAATAAAATTATTCTTTCAAAAGATATCTAATGGTCTATGTTGGGGACCTGAAGCAGGCTGAGGCTTTAGAGCAAAAGGATGAGCTTATTGTGAAAATAAGCAAGGGCGGCTGTGGTGGATTGACAACTGGTGGTCATCTTGTAACACCCAGCTGAACTTAACCAGCATGGTGCTGGGTGTGGGAGGCCCACTTGAGGAGTGTTGCCAGTACTATAAAAGGCAGAACTAGAGAGGAAGAAAAAAGGTGTTGAGAGCTGGGAAAGGCTGTTGGGAGCTGGTAGAAGCTGTTGGGAGCCTGTTGGAAGTGGAGAGAAGCTCCAAGGAGCTATTGGTTCTCTTGGAGGAGACTGTCATGCTGGCTTTCCTGATGAACTTGGCTGTTCCCATTGTCCAAGGAGTTTGGGACCTTGTGGTTGCGAGAATGGCTTCGGTTCACTTTGGGGGAGCTCTGGTCTTCACTTTGAGCAGCACTTCCTGGCTCCAGAGGTGGAAAATGGTGCACAGCTCAGTCTCTTGGAGAAGCTTGTCGCGTTGGCTTTCCTGATGGGAACTCGGCTTCCCTGATCATCAGAGGAGCTCAGGATCTCATTGTTGCTAAGGATGGCTGTGGTACTTTTCGGGAAGCTCTGGTTCTTATTTTAAGTGTTGCTTCCTGGCTCCAGTGTAGATCCCTCAGCCTGTTAGCCCAGATCCTTCATCCCACTGCCACAGATTTTCTAGATTCCACTACTAACCTCTGGGCCTTCGCAGTGCAGGTCTGTGAAACAGGCCTTTATGAGATTGTCATGGTCTCTTGGCCTCCAGCTAGATGCATGGGGAGCATTGCCATGGGCTCTAAGAACATTGCTGTTGGATCCAGGCCCTCAGCTGGATTCTATGGTCTTTTGTGTGAACAGATTTCCTGCACTCTCTTATATATGATTTTTTGGGTGACTATTATAAATAATATTATAAAATATATGTCCTGTCTTATATTGTTCACCTTGCAATAAGCCCCAAACCATGAGAGCAGCCACAGGCAACTCCAAGGTTCTAATTTCTAGTGAGCCATAAGAATAAGATATTCCAGGCAAAGATATGTCAGTGATCACTGTACATCTTGCATTGTAGAATCTTTTATTTAAAATCTGATTGTTGCAAGAATACAACACGCAATCTACCTTCTTAACTAATTTCCAAAGGTATAATACATTGTTGTAAATGTAGTAGGCACAAGGTTATACCTTACATATACTTTAGGCCCATTGAATAATAAGTGCTTTTTTTTCTATAGTAATTGCTCATTTTTTCCTTCCTTTGGTGCCTTGAAATCGCCATTCCCCTCCTTGATTTTTTGGATTTTACTATTTTATATTCTTCATATAAGTAAATCTTGCAGTTGTCTTTTTGAGACTAGTTTCTGTTAGCAAAATATTTACAAGGTCATCAGTGTTGTTGCAGGATTTCTTTCCTTTGTAAGGTAGAATAGTATTCCATCATATGTATGACATTTCTTTATCTAGTCATCTGCGGTGGCATTCAGGTTATTTCTACAGCTTTGCTACTATGAGTATGCTAAAGCGAACAGGAGTGCTCATACCTCTTTAAAATTCTTCTGGCTCATAGGTGATTTTAATTATAATTTTGAAAGTAACCTGCCTACTGTTTTCCACAGCAGCTACACCATTTTGCATTCTTATCAATATTGTAAAAATATTTCAACTTTTCCACATTCTCACCAGTATTGCTGTCTTTTGTTTTTTGGTAAGTTTTTTGGCTTAAGTAAGAAGTGGTATTTCTTTATGGCTTTTTCTTTGTTTGTTTTTGATTTTGATTTTTTCTGGTCCCGGGAATTGAACTCACGACCTCGCACTTGCCAGGCAGACACTGTTCCACTGAGCTGAATCCCCAGCTCCTTCTTTATGGCTTTGATTTGCATCTCTTTAATGATGAGGATTGTTCAATGTTGCCTGTATACCTAGTGGCTATGTGTATGTCTTCTCTGGAATAAAGATATATTTAAGTCTCTGGTTCATTTTTAATCAGATTTTTTTTTGTTAAGACAGTCTTGCTATACAGTCTAAGCTGGACTTGAATTCATTATGTTAGTCCAGGCTGGTCTCACACTCACAGTGATCCTCCTGCTTCACCCTCCCAAGTGCTGGGGTTACCAGCATGTGCCACCACACCTAGCTTTATGATTATTTAGAAAAATCATTTTTGTACACTAAACTGGACTTCAAATTCATAGCAATCTCAGATTTAAAGTTGGGTCACATGTGCTTTTGTAGGGCCCCTACAGAGATTCACATTCTAGAATATCTCTGCAAACTACTTTGTTTATAGAGGACATGCCTAATCCCCCTTCTGCACACTTAAATATTAATTCATCTATTGATTTGTTCATCAGCACATATCTATATCAAACATGTGTCAACTGTCAGTATGTTGATTTAGTCTTGCCAAAATCATAGCCAACTTCTTTTTTTAGTGGGCTCAATTTTAGTATTTGGTATTTTAAAAATCAAAATAAGATGGAAATTTTCAAATACCATGAGACAGTGTGTGATCAAAGGTCGTCTTACCACCCATTTATTCTCTTCCCAGCCAATGCTAAGCAACATTCAACTCGCACCCACATTGCTTTCAGTCAACTGAAATTGCTCCTTTTTCTGACATCTAAACAGCCTCAGATGTCTTATAATGTTTAGTCCCCAATTCAAAGGAAGGAGGCATCGGGACCCTTTTTATTTCTTCCCTTAGGGAAAAATCCATGGGCCATGGTGTCCATGAGGCCCACTCATGTTGCCATGGGGG
>NW_004955407.1:18169790-18223350 GCF_000276665.1 Chinchilla lanigera
AAAAAAAAAAAAAAAAAAAAAGATATATTTCAGCATATATTCATGTGACAGCATTTAATGGTAATTAGAATGTGAAAAAAGTTTTGCAAAATGTATTTCCTTTTTGAATATAGAATTTAATATATTTTACATTAAATTCTATTTTAGTCATGTGCATGATTTATATTTTTGTGAAATTTTTACAATTTTTATATTCATTTATGATTCATTTGAAAAGGCTTTATTTTGTTTTGAGACAGGGTCTCACTATGTAGTTCAGGCTGGCCTGGGCTCACCATGTAGCCCAGTCTAGCCTTGAATTCACAGGGATTCTCCTGCCTGATCTTCAAGTGCTGGGATTATACCATGCCCAGCCTTTTCTTGTAATTTGATTAATTTGTTATAATACTAACTCTTGTGGTACATTTTTAAAATTTCCTTTTGGTGATCAGTTTTTCAGAGAAAGTATGACTTCCATTAACGTGCAAATGCAAGTAGTCCTTCGTTTACATTGATAATGACAAAACATTTTAGAGAAGGATGTGAGCTAGAATTGCACATTTTAAATGTTCTCTTCTCCAGCACCTTTTCTTCTGTTTTTTTAAGAATTTATACTTTCCAGCTACTGGGAGTACACTGAGCCTGATCTGTTATTTTTTTTTTTTATTTTAAAGAGAAAAGAACAGAAAGAGAAGAATTTAAAACAGAACAAAATTAAAAGATTTCTCTAAGAGTCAAATCTAAGGCCTTGACCTATTACACAAAGGCAGTGTGTTTTGTTAACTGCACTTTTGAAGAAATAGTAATGGTAGCTGTGAAACTGAAGAATGGTATCATTAACAGATACCTTAAATTCAGCCACCCTCTACTCTGAGAAAAGAATCCTTTGGCAGTACAAATGACTTACAGAGCATTCTACTCTAAGGATTAATATTTTCTATGGTAGAGAATTTAACTACCTTCATGGGAAGCTGGTGACATCTTTGGGTAGTGCCAAGTTTTAGGAAGCTCTTTCTTATACCGAGCCACATTTAGTCTCAATATATCAATACTAAATATGTATGAATACTAAATATATTGACATGACAGTACTGTGAATATCATGATGAGTGTTCATGTTCCTATCACTTATGATAATATTAAATTTAAGAATCTCTGAAATTATGGGATTATTGCTATTCATCTACATAGAGTTAAGGGTACAGTATTTCAGGTCATAAAGTCTGCCTTATATATTTTAGCCCAATTATAGTGAATGAAAGTCCAACAACAAGGTTACAGGGAAAAGTTTACAAAAAACTATTCTTACTGCTAATATCAGCTGCAAACCCAGGGTTTTCTGTAACCAGTCTCAGCCTCAATAATTTACTAGAAAGTTTGAGAACTGAAGCTTATTATACTCACATTTCCATTTATTACAGGAAAACAGTACTTATAACCACCCAAACGAAGAGCGCCTTGGTAGAAGATTCCAAATGCAAAGTCTGTGTTGTTACCAGGACGCAATCCACTGTCACTCCTGCAGTGTGAAGACGCAAGATTCAGCCACCCACCTCCTCTAGTTTCTTTTGTGCTGCAGTAACAGAATGCAAGGGCTGGCCAGTTTGTGAGGGACAGACTTGTATTTCACAATTCTGGAAACTGGGAAATCCAGAGGAAGGATGAGCATCTGTTGAGGACCTGCAGTATCATATGCAAAGGGCAAAGGCAAAATAATGACAGAGAGAGAGAGAGAGAGAGAGAGAGAGAGAGAGAGAGAGAGAGAGAGAGAGAGGAGGGAAGGAGGGAAGAGGGAAAAAGAGAGGGAGGAAGGGAAGGAGAAGGAAAAGGGAGGGAAAAGAGGGGGAGAGAGAGGGAGAGAGGGAAAAAAGACAGAGAGAGAGGTAGCTGAACTCCTCCTCCTCTTGTCATGAACACTCTTCCACAAAACTCCCACAACAGCATCAGTCCACTCACTCCACCATGTTCCACTCACTTCTTATCAGGATCAGCATCACTACACTGTTGAATTATTATTAAGTTTCCACCACATGCTTTCTGTGGGACACATTTAAACCATAACAATAGAAAAGTAATGCTGACAGCAGGGCAAACTCACCTAGGCTCCAGGGTTCAGTTTTTCTTAGGGTTTTATTTTGTAGGCGTGACTGGTTGAGTGATTGAAATAGTGGGGTGTCCAAAGGGCCCGTGAAGAACAGCGGAGACATTTCGATAACTTGAGAAATTTCCAAGGTTGGGAGGTCAGCATCTCTGAGGGGCTAAGTACAAAGCCAGACCTCTCTTGGTGAGGCTGCATACCTTGCTATGTAATATCATTTGCTGTTTTCTTAGTAAATGTACTCTGACTCTTTAATCTCACATGAGGTATAGTTTTAGAAGCTCAGCATATCTTTATTTCCCTACATAATCTCTCATTTATTATTATTGTTCTATTTTAAAATATATACTTCTTATTCCTTGTCTTCGGAACCTATGTCTATATTAAAATATTGGATCTTCACTAAGCGTGAAATAAATCTTTGGACGTTAGGGTCAGTAGAGTCTTATATTTCCAGACACTGGATCTTGGAAACATTATAGTTTCTTTATAAGATTCCAGTATTATCAATAATACCCACTTTAAATTTTGTGGTGACTAAATAAGACCACATGTGAGATCTTTAATGCATTATAGGAGCTTGATAAATATTAGATCTTTTCTGGAACACATACTGGAGAGTCTGAATTTGTGTTAAAGAAGTATCTTAAGTGGTGCCTACCTGTCAAGTCCTGCAGAATAGATGAATGCATATATTATTTTGAAAAAAATAGTGTTTGACTCACTTCATCAAATATTTATCCAAGTTTAATGGAGAAGTAGAAAGCACACTAGTGACCAAAGGGAAGAAAAACAGTTTCTGTTTCTGGAGTGAATATTATCATAAATAACTTTGATACAAGTAGATTGGAATAGATGTTGGATTCAAGTACATAACTGGTGTAATGAAGGAAGTCCAGAGAGGAAGGAATTCTATTTGGGATTATTAGAAAATTGTTTCTCCATAAATACCCTATGTACTCTGGAAACCCAGAGAACCAGGAAAGTATTAAATGCACTTTAGGGAATAGTGAGTATTTTTATAAGAACATCTAAATTAATTTAGTTGATAAGATGAATTTATCAACAATATATAAATAAATTTTATGAATAACGAATATAAGAACAAAAAAAATTTTTAAAATAAAATTTTCTAAAAATAAGAGCTCTCAACAAGTTGTGGTGGTGCACACCTATAATCCCAGCCCTCAGGAGGCTGAGGCAGGAGGATTGTTGCAAGTTTGAGACCAGTTTGGGCTACAAAAAGTGAGCTCAAGTCTAGCCCAAATTCCATAGTGAGAGCTTTTCTCAAAAAGACAAAAAAAAAAAAAAAAAAGAGCTCTCTAAATTGTATAACGATATTAAAAAAGAACACTTGTAGCCAAAATTTATATTTATCTGAAAATATCTTATCAATCTTATTGAATTAAAGAAAAATATAGAGAGATTTTGTTTGAAGCAGTTTTTGAAAATTGTGAAAGAATTAATTCATTGACTCATCAAGTCATTCATTGAGCAGTATTCACTGGATGTATTTTTCATGCCAGGGACTGATCTTGGCACTGGGACACACATCTAGAATAAGGCAGACAGCATCACTGCCCGTATAAAAAAGTGAGCAGCTCTATAGAAATGTGAGAGGAAGAAGGCAGTATCACTAATGTTCACACTAATTCCTAGTGTGAGGGCATGGCAGGGAGAGATCTGGGGATGAGGGTTCCAGCAGAGAAAACAGAAAGAGCAAGATTCCAAAGCTTGGGGCTAGAGATATAGCTCAGTGGCACAGCACCTGCCTGACAAGCCGCAAGGTCCTGAGTTCGATTCCCATTACCAAAAAAAAAAAAAGATTCTGAAGGTTGACACATGCTTGGCTTTTTCCACAGAAAGTGGAAATCTGTTGCTGAAGGAGAGCAAGTGAGTGCAAAAGCATGGGAGACTCTACAGTGTCAGGCTTTGTAACCCACTACAAAGACTGTATGTTATCACAAATTGCTGTGGTCCACATTCTGCTTCCCCCCACCAGCTTCCATCGCACTCTTAACACTTGTTTTTGTGTTTCCTGGTGCTGCACAATACCGTAGCCATTAGCCATACAAGGCTACTACTGGGAATATGGAATGCGGCTATTTCAAATGGACAATATGAAAAATATAAAATATCTCAATAATTTTAAAATTGTGTAATATGTAGAACTGAAAATATGTTGGTATTGGGTTAAATAAGATAAAATCCATTTCATCTGCATTTTTCTTATAGTTGATGTTTGCATTCTGAGATAACTCTAAATTAAGCAAATAATGCAGAATAATTTTGTGTACTTTTTACCTATTTTTTACTCAGTGGTAATATTTTGAAAACCTATAGTCACCACATTGTTATTAGGATATTGACATGGTACAATCTTATTCATATTTCTCCAGTTCTAATTGCACCTTTTGTAGGTTTTTAGTTTCACACAATTTTATTCCAAGTGTAACATTTTTGTATCCATCACCACATCAAAATACAGAACAGTTTGTTCATCACAAACACCCTTTGTGTGCCTTTTTATCATCACACTTGCCTCTTTTCAGTATCCTATCCTCCCAGGGCTGATCTCTAACAATCAGTAGTTTGTTCTTTTTGCCTGGTCCTCCTCTCCCGAGGACTGTCCCATGGTATGGATATGCCAGTTTTTTCTTTTCTTATCTGTAACGAACAGTTGTAACATGCTGCTTCTAGATTTTGCTGTTATGAATAAAGCAGCCAAAAACATTCCTTTTGTGTTGTAGAAGAATTGTGTATTTACTTTTACAGGACATGGAAATTCTGTTCCACAGTGACTGCGTTTTTTTGTTCTTTGTTTTCTTTTTTTAAAATATGCTTACTAGAAAATTTAGAGTTTCATATGTGACTGTCCACCTGTCTATCAGGCAATGGCACCTTGGCCTGCAGTACTAAGTTGTTTCTTCTTCCAGTCTCTCTCATGTGCCTTTCTTTCCACCTGGCCTGTTTTCAGTATCCCCTCACAAATGACATAAATGTCTGTAGGTCAGTGGTTAAGAAAAGAAAAACCCAGACTATCAGATATTGATCACTGACATCCATCTGACTAACTGTGTGTTGGGTTAAGGTTGTGTGAATGTGTTTAATGCCTTTGCTTTCAGTTTTCTAATCTGTGAGTGAGTAATTGCAGCAGCATTGATCTGATTGACTTGGTGCGGTGATTGAGTAAGTCTACATGAAGTTATGTTCTACTAAGAGCCTTCTGATCTCCTCCAGAAGAATTAGATTAAGTCCTCATATAGGCTTCCATTGTAGCCAACACCGCGATAACATTGTAATTACATGATTATCTCGTATCTTCGCTACTAGACTGTAAGCGCCCATGTGACCTCACCTGTCTGACTTAGTGCGCCACCCACAGTGATGAAACAGAACTGGTGAGGACGGGGTTCTTGAGGTGTCGCTTTAGAGAACGAGTGTGTGAATAAAGGACAAATGCCTTCAGCGGAAACAGGATTTACTTATAATTTACTAAAAGTACTATTTTATTTAATTTCTGTTTTCCTTATTTTTTTAGAAAAGCCATCTCTTAGGTTTTAACTGCAAGTTATATGAGCATTCTATATATGAAGTGTGATAAAAATATGGTAAATGTTTAAATTAATAAATTATTACAAGGAAAACATATTGCCATTAATCACCTCAAAAACCTCCCTCTTTTCAGTCAAAATTATCCCATTATTCTTGCCACTTTCTGAAGCAGTTCTGGAAATCCTTTTGAAGAACCCAAATATTCGGTAGGTAACATTGTCATATAAGTACTTCCTTATACCTTTGTGTTGTCATATAAGTACTTCTTTATACCTCTGTTCAAAATTTTATCTCAATATTACAATTATTTTAGATAATACTAGAAAAGTCCACAGCATTCTTAGAGAATTAAAAGAACACGGCATGGCATACATGATTTTAATATACCCACTCTGTTTGAAAATGGAGCTGTATACTAATGATCACTATCAATAGCACACATCTTTAGACACACATACACACACACATACACACACACACACACAAACACACAAATACACACACACACAAACACACACATACACACACACAAACACACACATACACACACACATACACACACACACATACACACACACAGAAACAAACATTTTGTCATTATCCACATTTATTTTCTCACTGAGGATGGCTAGTATGGTGGAAAAAATGTAGATGTACAGTTACTTTGACCTAAGTTAATTGAGGCTCATGTTCACAATTTTATTATCTCTGTGGCCTCAAAACAACCACTTAACATGTTTCTTCCTTCATTTTATTTCCTATGTAGTAGGAATGATACCTGGAGGAATTACATTTATTTCCATAATCGAATGGCACTAGGCTATGTGCTAATTTTCAGGCATGGATGTATATTTATAATTTTCACACAAGTTCTCAAAGCAACTATCATTAGACCCATTTTATATATTAGGCATGTTGAGTGTCAGAAATGTAATTTAATTTCACATAGTTATATCTAAGATTATATCACAAAACTGTGATTTCTAATTTCAAACTAAACTAAATGTCTCTTCTTTCCAATGAAATACTATAGTTGGGCTCAAATTTATCCTGAAGCATATCAAATTATAAGGAAAGATTATAGCACTTGTTTCCTAATCTAATATGTTTTAATACTCATTCAGTTAAAAAAAGACAAAATAATAGAATATTGTTAATATTTATTATTTACTTCATGCTGTATTAAATAATTCAATTATATTATTTTATGTTAGTATGGCCACACAGCTACTGCAATTATACCTATTTTCGAGAAAACAGGCTAAGAGCAGTTAAGCAGTGGCTCCAGGTGACTTAGAATTGTTTAAAAAAGGATACAAATCTGTTAATGTGAGAGTTCAGACCTGTACTAGTGATGTACATTGCTCTTTTTTTTTATTTTAAAAATAAAAGGAGGAAAACATTAACAGACAGACAACATTTTACAACATATCAAAAGAACAGTACAGACAATACAGAGTTACAAACAAAGTGGTAGGGAATTAACAATGGTTGTTGATTACATATTGATATCTTCAAAGTGGCTTCTCATGAAAACAGATATAGACATGCAATACTGGTCAACCAAAGGCTCATTGACAGTTTCTTTCAGCATAGAAATAGAAGACAGAAGAACAACCATGTTAACTATCCTGTATATACATACATACAAAATTTCTCCTTCTTTATATTGCTCTTATTCCAGTCATTTAGGTTGGTCATTTGGGTTAATCATGTAGAAAACGACATTCCCTTTGTTTTCATTTGGGTTATATTCTTCAATATTTTTAATTCATATACAGTGTGGTAAAATGAAATCATATTCTCCCTTCTCTATGCATTTATATTTATTGTGTTCCTACAGCCTTTATAAATGAATCAGACCACACCAACTACAAACCTTTGGCTGAAAGGACTCAATAATTCTCATTCCTTTTTTCTCTCATTACAAATCCATGCACTTTAAGGTTCATTATGAATTTCCCTATGCCAATAATATTTAATGTTCATGATCAGGTAACTCCAGACTTACAGGTAAAAAAATAGATTTTAGAAAAATCACTTCTACCACATTTTAATACATCTTTGTGCAACTCATGAGTAGTTTCCCTCTAGAATAACAAAACTACATAGGTTTTTCTAATTAAAATATTAAATCCTTATCTAATCATTATTGTTTATTTGGCCATTTGTACATATTACACGTAAATCTGTGTTTGAAATTTGTTATGTTCCCCCCTCCTGTACCTTAGTCCATGCAGCTATTCTTGTATGAAAATTGTTGCTTGATAGGACCACTTTGCCTTTATGTGTTGCTATTTTATTATTGCTGTGCTTAATTGAATGCTCTTATTGTGTAAGCAGGAAGAGTTCTTTAAACCTGGGAACATTTGCTTCAAATAGTATCGGGATAATGTGTGTATTTATTTTTTATTTATTTTCACTTCTCTGAAATATCAACTTTGATTAATAATTATACACAGGCTTTGTTCTTCTTATCTGGGTGTCAACAGTAATTGGAATCCATAGCCATATCCTACCTTGCAATCATGCTGCAAAAGGCCAATAAATTCCCGCTGAGTGTGTTACTTGTTAAATTTAGTGCATTACATTCAGCGTAATGAATAAAAGCAGTGGGCCGTTACCGTCTGGCTGGCTGAAGAAGACTAGAACAGCCAGACTCCCCTGAGGCTTTGAGCAGGCTTAAAACCAGTGACAGGCAGAAGCAAGGGTGTCCCGGAGCATCACAGTTCGGTTTGTCTCCCTTAATTTCCTCTTCTGTAGAGTCTCAGGCTGTGAGGATGTGAGGTAATCTTATCCATTAATTCACCACACTTTCATCAAATGCTGCATGCTCTGGTATATTAACAAGCAAATACAGTAAGATAAATAGTTATGCATTTACATTGACCAGGGAGATGAGAATACTAGGGAATGTAAACCAGTAGCTATGCCTCTGTGCAGTTCACTTTGTATATCGATGTGTGTCTATTGTGTATTCATTTGTGTATATCAAAAATGCTTATAAGTATTTTCATATGAGTGAATGATCAATGATGAAAGCCCCATAGAAATATGTGTCTACTTATTTCCATCTCATATTTATTGACTATACATAACCATTTATTGAAAAAGTGATACCAACATTCCTAAGGTCATTAGCTTTTTTAAAAATAAATGTATTCTTCACAGGTAAAAAATTCCATTTCAAGTACTAGTAAAAGTTTTGCTTGTGTTATAAGTGTACAAATCTAAGGGTATTAGTGCCTCCTGTTCTATATTCTAAGTTCAGTGTGTTTTTTTGATAAATGAGTCTTTATTCTCCAAGCCTCGTAATTGTTACACATTGTTTTCTACCAAGCTACCTGGCTCATTTAGTACTTTGAGTTATTGTGAATATTAATTATTAAATTAAAAACCAACTAGATACTTAAAGAAAAATTTTTAAGAAAGATTTGTAGGAAACGACCACTTTTATTATTCTTGAGTGTGTTGAAAAATATATAACGACCTTTGCTAGTTCCCAGTTCAGTAACATGGTGTATCTCATTAAAGAGATACTGGATATAATTTTGCAACATATACTTGAGATTATTATAGCAACATTATCTCAATGAGATAAGTAAAACATACATAAAATTCAACATTCTTCTGCTTGGAAGAATTTCTAAAATCAAATGTTAGGCATTAATAATCAGTGTTTATGGAAAGATGATACATACTATTCAGGAATCTTTGACATGTAATGGGAAAGTATAATAAGATGATAGTATTATTTCTGTTGGAGACAAACATGAACTTCCTCAACAAATGCTTGCTTCAAGTACAGATAAATTGTTTTCTGAACATAATAAAACCACTGTCTGTTTTGGCACTTCTGATATATAATAGATTCTCAAACTACAGGGTGTAAGAGAATCAGAGAAATAGCTTGATAAAGCAAAAGTAGCTGGGGCCAAGTCTCAGACCTTCCAATTCAGTAGGCTGGATGAAGTACAGTAATTTGCATTTTCAAAATTCTCAAAGGACATTGATGTTATTGGTCCAGGTACACTGTTTAAGAATCACTGAACTATTTGAAAATCGCTGAAGAACTTATCTATCTGACATTATCTTCTCAAAGTCTTTCTGTATAATAAAAGCCCAAGCATCCCATTCTATTGATATTTTTCAAACAAGTTATATATATTCTTTTGAAATATAAGGTTCTTTTATAAAGGAACTTATCCTCAAACTATATTGATGACTATTTGCCTAAGAAATTCATTGAACTTCCTTATTTAAAAAACAAATGTATAAGCCAACAGACAAAAAATGAATAGATATTATAAGTTTTACAATTTGCTAACAAAGAAAGAGGCAAAAAACACATGTTTTACCTCTGTGATGCTAATTTAGCTTACTTTTATCTATAGAGTTTATCCGATTTGGATTTAACCGGTCTGAGGAGGAGCCAGGTCAGTGGGATCTTTAAAACAATATCCCCATGTAGGCATTTGAGTTTGAGAGCAATGTTCACAGTTATTTGCAGGTGAACCCATTAAAGAGATAAGAATAAAATGAGAGTACACATCACATATCACAAGACTATTAGCACATGGGAAATAGTGAAATTTCTATTCCCATTGATATATATTTGTGCATTTTTGACTGTGCAGAGATAAGGCTATCAGTATAAAATGGATTCTATGCATACCATAATCTTGGGGGTAATATGTGCTTAGAGAAGCAATGCCTACTATGGGGATCAAAGTTACAATTGGTTCAGATTCTTATTTTCTTTCCCATGTTTTCAGGCTTTGGCTTCTTAACCAGAATTCTCAAGAGCATATGACATGCCAGGCACTGTGCAGGGACAGGAATGCAGTGGTGAACAAACACAAAGTTAGGTTTATGTACTCTTGGGAATACATTTAGAAAACTAAATGCAGATGTGAGCACCACTGGCAAAAAAGGTTACATGCTTCAAATTTTTAAATTGATAAGTATTTGATATTAATGTATGACATTACATTGACAAAAATGGATAAAGACTGTGGACATGGGGCGCAGGAGGAAGTAGGAGAAGTGTTGCAAGACAGAGGATCATGCTAAGATTTTCATCTGAACTGTGAGGGTCCAACTATGCTGCATCTTTCTTAGTTTTGATAATGATGCAAATATAAAGAAGCCAGATAAGGTGGCGCAGGCATATAACTCCAGTTACTCAGGAGGCTGAGGAAGAAGGGGCACAAGTTTAATGCAGTTTTGGGCAGCTGAGCAAGAACCGAGCTCAAAAAACAAAAAATTGGAGGTGGGGCATGTAGCTTAGTACGAAAACATTTTCCGAATGATCTAGGCCCTTGTTTCAGTCCCCAGGGGATATATATTTATATACTGTATATATGGTATTTCTAAAGATTTGCAACCTGCAAACAGAAGCTACACTTTTTTTTCTATGCTTCTATGTTTTATGTACAAAAATAGACCAGTGTTAGTTCAGAATAAAAGAAAAAGAATAATGAAAATTGCACAAATCACTTATAGTCACAATTTTATAATAACAATAAATTTTTCTTAAAAATACTCTACAAAATATTAAAAACAAATACAAAAAGAACATGAAAGAAAAAAGTGTAGGGACAATGTGAAACTAAGACCATAATCATAAGCTATTTAGCAATCTACAGATATTAAAGCACTATATATCTTTTCTCTGTTTTCATGAGTTCTATTAATATTAATTCTATTATAAATTTAAACTGGGATTAATTTTTTGATGAAAAATATCTTTTCTAAAACAAATAAAACTAGTGAGAAGAAAGTCAGTTTTTTTTAAATTTTGCACATCTCGATGCCCCTCTTTATTTGATATGCTGTGATACATTGTTTGGTTAAGTAAAGTACAAGAAGAAAATTCAGGTTCACATAGCTATGTATTTGGAAAAGGGAGGACACTTTGATAACACTCTTTCAGGTAGCTGAAACTGTTCTCTGATATTCCACCATACTCAACTAGTGAAAGGTATTTATTCATTTATACAGTACTAGAGATAATACCCAGGACCTTGTACTTCCTAAGAAAGTGCTCTGCCACTGAGCTACATTCCCAACTCTTCCTAAAATTTTTTTGAGATAAAGCCTCACCATTGCAGCATTGATATATTTCAAAAAGTTCTCAGGGAATATTCATGGCCTTTAACATTTATTATGCTGAAAAGATATACAAAGAAACCAAGTCTTTTTCTCAAGTATTTAACTGGATTACAATGAAACAAAACTCAAAAATCTTATGGGAAAAAGGATATAAATTTAATTGAATAAAATAACATAATATCAGCTGAATCACAGAGTTAAATATACTAATGTAAATCCTTTAATTTTCAGCAATGACTATAAAAGTACAATAATAACAATAATAATAGAAATAAATACAAGCCAGCAATTTAAAAACAATATAGAAGGTGATATTGTTAAGAAGGTAATTATAAATTTTAAGAAGGGATACTAGCTGGGCATAGTGGCACATTCCTGTAATCCAAGCTCTCAGGAGGCTGAGGCAGGAGGATCACTGTGAGTTTGAGACCAGCCTGGGCTACAAAGTGAGCTCAAGTCCAGCCTGAACTGCATAGCAAGACTCTCTCAAAAAAACAAAAAAAAAAACAAAAAAAGAAGCAATACTAGCAAACATTTTGTATAGGATATTAACCATAATAATCAATAATCCATTAATACTTCATTTTACCTCAGCAATGTGTAGATGAATTCAGCAACCAATTTAAAATATTTGTCTTCATCATACAACAACACTAAGTCTTATGCTATGAAAATTTTCTTATAGGGTCCATATATCCTCTAACTATATTTCTTAAGATATTCATTTGAGAAAGTTTGAGTGAAATATTTTCAACTACATTTTTTTATCTGATTATTCCTAAATTAAAAGACTAACAAGATTCCACCCACACTCCAACTTGTATATAAACTGAAAACAAAGTACCAATAATTTGATATTATCACTGAATTTTGCACCCAAAATTTGGCACAATTATTTGGCAGAAGAACATATGTTCACCCTGCTATGATTCTATTCTGATCTATATTAAATGACAGTCTTTCAATCCTGCATCTTTCCCTTTCCCATAATTTCTTTCTAAATTTTGCCTAAGAATTTCAAGCCCACTGGAGGTTCTATCCCTCCACTAAGTTGACTTTCAATTACAGTTTTGGCTCAGGGAAGGGAAGATATTAATAAGTCAATATTTTAGAAATCGGAATTTATCATTCAGCTGTATGCATGCTTCTGAAACTTTTAAAAATATATTTCGGGTTACATTTTTTAAGAATTTTTACAAAATCCTCTTGATTTCTTCTCTTTTATTTTTGTATGTATGATATGCTTTTAGGAAATACCTGTTAGCTAGAAATCTCCACTTTGTTGTCCTCTGCATCTGCTCATCCTATCATTACTCTTTGAATTTTTGCTTTGACTGATGGTAGGATACACCTCTTCCTCCAAACATCCCACATCTTCAACATGCCTTCTTGTTATGGCTCACGATGAGCCACAGAAAATATCAGCTTATTCATGTGATGAATGGAATGGTGTTATAGGATCTTGGTAGGCTAGACGTTAGCATGCAGGGTTATATCATGGAAACAGCAAAGTTGAATCTTAAGCCCTCACAAAGGTTGATCTAGTCCGAGACCCTCTCTAGCTATGATGTTTATGTACAGCTCCTTTCTCTGATTACAGAGTTCTAGAATAGGCATTCTGGACCTTAACAGGAGCAGTAGAAGGAGGGAGAGTTGGCTGTTTTTCTTCCAGGATCTCACCTTGTGAATGTGCTCTACTCTCCATAGGCTAGAAAACCTGAAATTTGCCAACCTACCCTTGAAGAGGATCAATCTATGTATCATCACCTCCCCAGTGTCTTAGTACTAATTATTTTGCCCTTCCACAAATGCCCCAATCTGTATATTTAATGAATCTGATATATTGAGAATAATATAATTTTTCATAGAGGAAAGTGAAAAAGCCTAACTACAAATACATTATAATCATAGAGAGTTTAGAAAATATTCTATGGTAAGTGGAAATAAGAGATGTGCCACAGAAGTAAATGCAATGCATGTAGGTTTGAAATATCAATTAAAAGTAAACCTTTACCTTTGTGCTGACTGTAAATGATGTCCATAATTAAGAACTCACTACATGCTTAAAAACACTGTGTGTATAACTACATTTTATCATTCTGATACCTTTATCAAATAGTTTCTATTATTGCTGTTCATCTTTTTCTTTTTTAATTTTCTTTTTTCTGTGCTTCTGTTCTGCACACCCCCCTCCTCCCCCTCTCCCTCCTTTTCTTACCCCTCCTCCTCCTCCTTTCTCTCTCTGTGCCTCTCTTTGGGTCTGTCACAGTCACCATCTCTGATTCTGACTCTGTCTCTGCCTCTCTCAGCTAAAATTTGAAGAGATAAAGAAATAGGTTTTCAATGATACAGCTTATAAATTTCAGAACCTATATTCAATCCAAATTTTATCCACAACTTTAACTTCTAAAGCGTGCTGTAGTTGTATGTTGTTAGATGTTACTTCTGAAACCCAGCTCACATTAATTTAAGGAAAAACCAGAATAAAGGAAAATATCTAAGAGTTTCATAAAAGGCAAAAAAGAAAAAAATGAGTGCAGCTGGGCTTCAGGAACTTTGGAAATAATAAGTAAACACTGAGGAAACTCAGTTTCCACCTCTTTCCCCACAACCTCACCCCTCCTTCCATTTATCCATCTACCCCTCACTGGGTTACTTACTTTGGTTTACATGGCAGAAAATTCAGTTATTTTGAGCTTCATGTCTTTTAGTCCAAGCACGCGATGCCCAGAAAAATATGGTTCACATTAAGTTCCAAAACCCATAAGTAACAGCGATGGAAAATGTTGGACATACTTCATCACTGTCCATTTTACAGCAACCATGGATTCATTCACTTAAACCACGACTATTTTGAGGATGTTCTGTGCTTCACACTGTCCTCAGCACTGGGCATACAGCAGTTCACCAGACAAACAAGATTTTTTGTTCTAGTGGAGAGACATAGATAATAAGTTAAAGTATATGATCAATTCCTAATAAGCGAGTATACATGCTTAAAAACACTACATGCTAATAAGCAAGTATACATGCTTAAAATGCTACATGCTTATTTATGTAAGATAAATACATAAATAAATTTCAAATAGTACCACGTTAAAACAGAGTAATATATAGCATGTGAAAAGGTAGAGTGGTGAGGTCCACATCAGATAGAGATACAAGAGACTATCTCTCTGAAATGACATTCAACTACAGATTCAAATGACAAGAAGAAAGCAGCTATGTCTTGTCTAGTGAAACTATTTGTTATTCTCTTTAATGGTTTGAACAGTCTTCCACTCCTACATCTGTAATCTGAGCAACTTCATTGAAAATTACAATATGTAGTATAAAAACCACGGTTAGTCCCTATCATTGTGTTTTGAAACCCTCTATCATTTTTAATGCTCTTGCTTTGTTTTGTTTATGTCTGTGAAGCTGGCATTTTGCTATTTTTCTTTTTTTTACTACTTTCTTTAAAATAAAATAAAATAATTCATGAAAAGGCTGGGGGTGTAGCTGAGTGGTAGAGAACTGGTGTAGCGTATACGTGGGCTTGGGTTCAATCCCCAAAACTTCTTTAAAAAAAAAAATCAAAGAAGACCATGAGGCAGAGAAGGTGAAAGGTTCAAAAGCAAAGATGTGAGAATATTAGACAACCAGGATGGCTGGAAACTAGCAAGCAAATGGGGAAGGCTAAGACATGACTTAGAGGCAGAAAGGCAGACAGGAACTAAAAATATGTATGGAAGGCTGTACAAGGCATGTGAATGTTATTCAAGATAAAAAATAAAATAGTTATAGCCAGAGGGAGAGTGCTATGATTTGCCCAAGTTCGGCTGGGTGCCCCTTGGGTTATGTTTTAATTTGACTGCTGTTGCTGCAGCCAGAGGGCTGGAGAATGAAAGGAGTGTCTCCCCTTGGGAGCCGTGGTTCTGGGCAGATAAAGCAATGCACAGCTCGGTTCTCCTTGCCATTCTGTTCAATCACCTCTGTTAGAAATCCCCTTAGTAATCAGTCCCCACATTCTGTCAATCATATTAGCCATTCTTCTTACAAAGCCAGCTCTGTAGAAGGTTTTATTTTCTACTAGTTTTCAATGTTTTAGGTTTTCTGATCTTCTTTATAGTTTTAACGCTGTCTGAATATGATGCGATATTGAGGAATTATCTCTATTATGCTGATTTATTGATTGATTGCCCAGTGGTTAATACCTACTTGAATACTGTCTATTGCCTCTAGGCCTTGGCGTCCAATTTGGTTTCACTGGGCTTTGTATTTTAAAATTTTCTATCTTCCCAGCTCTGTTATTTGCCATGCTTATTTTCAGCTTTCTTACAAAAACATGATTGGATCCTGAGGGTGCTTGCTAGATATCTGGCAAGAAGCATCACACAGCTATAAAAGCGAAGTCGAATTAAGGAAAACGGAACAAAATGGAAAGAGATGCCAGCAGAAAAGAGAATCTAGGAGCAAAAAGAAAACTACAGACAGACAGTAGTCATATCAAAAAAACAAAAGAATGGCCCAAAGAGTCACGAACTGCTGCAGGAGAATTAATGAGATGGAAAATTTCTCAAGGAAAAGAGCCAAGTAAAGATAAAGAAGTATAAAACAGCATAAAAGAAAGAAAAAACAAAATACGGAAAATTTAAAAGAAAATGTAAAACCCCCAGTGCAAGGTGAAAGGAGAACAAAACAATGGATAAATTAAGAAATGGTGCACTGCATTAAAGCAAATGTATTCTGTTTTCTTTATTCTTATCTTTAACTGGATTTGCATTTCTCTGGTAGCAAAGCCAAACTGAAAGGATAATTTTGTTTATGCACCCAATTTGCATAATTGTGCAATATAAATTACAATGCTAATTAAGGACAGCCCTTGGGCTTCTGGAATTGGGTCAAAGTGGCTCCCTAAGTACAGGGAGGTTGGGGCATTGGCTCTGTCCTCTCTCCCACTGCAGGGAAGCCAGGCAAGAAGAAAAGAACCTCTCTGACAGTGTGTGAAATCTTGTCAGAATTTGTTGCAAACCAAAAACTGTATGTCTCACTCTCGATGTTGGCTTTCAAAAGCATCTTTGTGTTTCTGAAACGATGTGCTTAAAAGCTAAAATTTCTTCTAAATGTGGCTACTTATCTTTTTATGGATTTATTTCCCCCACTTATGAAAGTTCTATTCAAAGAACTTAAAGAAGCTGTAGATAATGGAGCATGAAGCTGGCATATAATATTTTTCTCCCTGGACTCCTGCCAGAATCATCTCAAACCAGTTCATGATATGCCGTGCTTGGGCTCTTGTGCACCAAGAGGACACAGCAAACTCACTGCTGAGCTTTAGTTAAATCTATATCCTTAAAACTAATTAAACAATTGCACTATAACCATAGTGAAAAATAAATCTCAGAGCACTATTTATAGTTCGTAGCTGTAGGGTACAGGATTCCTATAACGTGTAGGTCGGCTTCATCTCTGAGATCCTATAGTGGTGAATGCTGTCATACTGACACTGAAAAAGCCTTAGGGTAGGTCTCTTTCAAAAATGGTGTTGTGTAAGGTATTTGTAGCCAGTAAGCGCTGATCTCAAGAAAAAGTTATGAACAAACTAGAACAAAGCAGATCTCAATCACTCAGATCAAAGTAGAGATGTACAGGGTTAGAAGAAAAAAGACCGAGTGCCCTATCTAAGGCTACTTTTCCTTCTGCTCTACTTTCTTAGGAATAGAAGCCATTTCCAGAAGGGATTTATTATCTACCTAACTTGACCAACAACAAGACACTTAAGGCTGCTAGTTACATTTGCCTGATTTCAATTTTAAGAAATAGAGCAGTGCTTTCCCTTGGAATATTATAGGAATAACTGGAGAACACGCCACCTGTTTTCCATTATTTGGTACTTGACGTTTTTACTTGAGTAAGTTTTGCATGTCTCAAAATTTTTTCATGTCCAGATATGTAAAATATAATATTTCTATGTAATTCTGGAGTGCTCTGGTTTGAAAGTTTAGGTTCACCAAATTCCCATGTTGAAATTGTCTAATACTCCAAGGTGATGGTAATAGAATAGCGGGGGAAGGGTGACTTTCGGAGTGTTATAGTTGATACATTGTGCCAACTTGGGGAGTCTAGAGGTTTGGCTAAGTGACTCAGCAGTTCTGCCTCGGGGTGAAAAGGACCTGCATTTACCCTTCTGGGATGTTATTTATTGTGTTAATTTGAGAAGTTTAGAAGGTTAACTATGTAACTCAGAAGGGGTCCAGGGTGCTTACTTTGTATTCATCCTGAGCCTGTGCAAGAGGACGGCATGTAGAGGGTGTGGGTGTGGAGGATGACCCCCACCTCCTGAGAGCGGGTAGACTGCATAAATAAAGGAATTGAGGAAGGACTGGCTGCTGGTTCCTCGGAGGAGCTCCGGTCTTCGCCTTCAGCTTGGTTGTCTCCTGGCTTCTGGTGCAGACTGTTGGGCTTCTGTCTGGACTCTTCAGCCTTCTGGTGTTGGCTCTCCAGCCTTCATCCTACATTCTCCAGCATTCAGTCGCAGACCCATCAGCCTTTTGATACGGACTTGCACGGACACTGCAGAGAGCTCCAGGCCCGGGGCTCGGCTCTTCAATCTCGAGCGTGCAGACACCCTCTGCATGCTTCCTCATCCAACTCTGTAGCTGACCATTGTAAGCCAAACTTGTAATTTCTTGTACATTTGTTTATCTTGTATTATATCTGTTCCTCTAGTAAACCCGGACTGATACACAGAGGTAAAGAGGTCCCAGGATGGGGCTCTCATAAACGACATTTGTATTCTTACACAAGAGGCTCAAGGAAGCTCTCTTGCCCATTTCTCATGTGAAGTTGAATAAGAAGATAGCGGTCTACGAAGCAGCAGGCTCTCTCCATGTAGTGAATCTATTGAAAACTTGTTTTTGGAATTCTCAGCCTATAGAACGCTGAGAAATAAATATTTATTTTTCTATTGTTTTAAAACCACCAATAGATCTTAAACAAGGTCCCATTCTGTGCAGCAACATAGTTCAAGGGATCACAAAAATGAAAACCATAGTCAAATCAGTAATGGTCCAGTGGGCTGAATGTGTGGTATTTAGGGTGTCTTTGGACAAATGGCAGCAGTGACAAACCTTGTCCCCCCCACCCTTCTTCCTCTCCATTCTCTGTGAAATCTACCTTCTCATATGGTTTGTGTAAAACTGACCTAACACTCATAAGTATGACCTACTCTGGCCAGCAGGAGTGGGACATCTCTCTCAGCAATCTCTGAATGGGGAAACTTAACAAATTTTTAAAATATTCTGAGTTTATGGATACAACCATGAATAAATATTACAACTTACCCCTTGATTATGAGATAATATGCTTGTTTTGCTTGAACTAGATGAAATTGAATATTATTTTCAACTGGATGAGTCCTAATTTTATATATTCTCATTTCCTAAAATTCAGATCCAGGAGCTAAAAAATCTCCATGGCTCACCATTGCATAGGAAGTCCAAATCTTTACCTAATTATGGGTAATATATAGGTTTAACTACACTGCAGTCAATATGTTCTCTCTCGCTGGCTTATTGATTACAGTGTTAGTCAAGAGTGGACAGAGTGGTCAGAGTCTCTGGTCTAATTATTATCCTTTTATTATCTTTATTGAACAGAAGACATGTTGCTTTCTCCCCTTGGAACTGATTTTCTTTCCCTTTTTTGTGCAGTTGCTACAGTGGATTTGGCATGTATTTGTCTAATATTGTAAATGCATAATATTGACAATGTAGATATCCTAGAGAAGACACCTTGTGATTATATTGTATGTACTGAGAGCACTTATTGTAGAGAAGTGAATCTTCTGTTGTTCTTGGGTTGCTTGTATTAACATTATCAGGGAAATTATTAGTACTGAGCATTTTTGAACCCAACTTGTTGTAGACGGCACCCAGAAATCTGTTTTAACAGAGTTAAAATCATCCCATGGTACATGAGAAAATTTTTGAATCATTGTGGGGCCTTGAGCAAAATCTCTGTTCCTCATTGTACTTTTCTGCTTGACACAAATAAAATGCTCAGTAAACTTTACATAACTCTATAGCTGAGAAATATGCTGACTTGTAATAGTCAAGCAAGGTTTATTTTAAATTAAGAACCTATCTCTAAGATCACATAAAGATTAATAGCAATGATAGCAAAGATAATTATTTGAGAGTGATTAAGCCCATAATGAATAAAGCAAACACTGAATAGTTCTTATAATACCTAGACTAGGAACCTAAACCTAGTGTAATTTCAATTCATATATAATTAGATTTAGTATAGTTTCCCATTCACCAAAATCCAGAAATATGCATTAACTTTAGCTAAGGTAATATTTAATTCTCTGTTATTTTTAAACTGCTATATTTTCTTTTGAGTGAAAGTTTTTCTAAGTGCATAATTCGTTTTAGCCTCATGGCCTCAAATGTTACCTTCATGTTTATAAATGGATGAAGCTGAGACTTCCCATGTCTATTAGCACATATTATTATTTGTAGAGCATTTTCTAAAATGTGTTAAGTAGCTCAAAGTTCATGATTCTTGAAATACAGTAGTCCAAAAGAGGTACAGCTTCTCTCCACTGTGGCTATTGCCTCCTAGAAAGTTTTGATTGTCCCAGGTATTTTCTGGGTCTCTATTTGCATTCTGTTTGAATACATGGGTTCAGAAGTTTACAGATTTTCCATGTCATACTCTGTATCAAACTGACTGCGGTTGCTGCTTTACAGTTACACCATCGTATATCTCTCAGTTTGAAAGTCTACTTATATGTTGTGTACAAGACCGTATTTCCTTGCTAAGAATATTAAATTCCAGGCACACTTAATCTAGGCATTAAGTTCACAATGATTATTTGAATTACTGTGACCATGATGTTAATATCTATAGATTATAATTTTCCTATAAGGCAGAAACTGAAGTTTATTGTATTTGCTTTTATCTTCAGATTAGTGGGAACATATACAAGTGCACAAGAAAAAACTTCTGGATTATTAAAATACATAAAGCCAGGCATGGTGGTGCATGATTGTAATCCCAGCACTCGAGAGGCTGAGACAGGAGGATAGTTGAAAGTTCGAGGCCAGCTTGGGCTACTAAGTGAGCTCAAGGCCAACCTGAACTGCATAGTGAGAAACTGCCTTAAAAAGACAAAGAAAAAGTGCATAGCATATTTAAAAAACTAGGAGCTTTTCAGAAACTTTATTAGAGAAGTAAATTTGAAAAACATAGACATAGAAAGTGGAAGATTATTTGTGCTGTAGTGTATTTTAAAGAAAACCTAGTAGAGGTGCTCAGTTTTTCAGGTGAAATAATAGAGAAAATACATATGACAGCAATTACAGGTTAGCTGAAATTATGTCTCGCATACTGCACCTCCACTGTAGAGACTTAGGGCAGATATTGGAAAGAGCCCTGCAGGCAGGGCGGGGAAACAGGTTTTGAGGCTTGGCTTTACCACTTAGTAGCTGTGTGACTTTAAACAAGTTAAAGCCGTGAAGCTCATATAAAGGGACTCTTTAAAACTCACTTGCACTTTACAGACATCACAGGAATAGGATACCTAAAAGAACTTGAATAAATTTTTCTGAATGTTCAATGTTTTTCTAGTAGAATAGGACTGAACTTGGAGGAAGATACCTTAAGGTGAAAGACAGTGATGAAAATGTGAGTGTTTGGAAGAGGGAAATATGTCCTACATCATGCTCTGTAGTGACTGCTGAGAAATTCTCTTGCTAAAATCTGAAGCAAGTGCAAATAATTCCAAGAATATACATCTTAATCATCAAAAGTTTTACTGTACATTTATATTTAAACTGTTAATGTAAGGCGCAATTGTAAAATGTTAAATGTCTCATTCTCAAATATTTAGTACAGCAAAAAAAATAAGGGAATTTTATTTTGCAAGGTCATCATGAAAAAGTGTAGCGTATTTTCTGAATGGTGATTTCCTGGGTTATTAGTTACTTGATATGTGCTTTTCTGTAGGCACAAAAATATTGTGAGTGGTTCTGCATTTATGAAACATAAACTGTGAAGAAAACAGAATATATTTTGCTTGAAGCAGTAATCTAAATGTTGCATTAAAATTAAGACTAATATTTTGGACTGTATAGACTTTATTATTGAATATATGTTTCTCACTGATATTGTAAAATTTGTTATATTATATAGTCATACACCATATAAAGATGTTTTGAACAATGATGGTTCACAGTGGTGTATACCATATAGCATAGGTGTGTAACAGACACTATCATTTAGATTTATCGCAAGTACTCTCTATGATGTTCATACACCAAAGTCATCTATCAACAGTTTTTCTTAGAATGTATTTGTCAATAAACAGTATGTGATACTATTTTAATATATGTAATTGTCTTGGTTACTCTTCTCTCGTTGCTAAGACAAAATACCTGATGCCCAAAATTAAGGAAGGAAAGGTTTATTCAGCTTACAGTTGGTGGAGGTTTCAGTACATACTCAGCTGGCTCCAAGGCAGAGTGGCACATGGCAGAGGGAAACAATTCATGGCAGCCAAAAACAGCAAAAGCAAACAGAGCAAAAGGGGGAGCAGTGGCAAGCAACCTCTTTCCCTTCCTTACATTGTATGCGAACTGTCTGCCCTAGGGTGGGTGTAGCACTCAAGCCCATAATTCCAGCTTTTGACTATGAATCAATCAGAAATCTAGAATAGAAGCCCTCCCCATAACTGCACGAGAATTTAGGGGGACATGCAGACATAAACCATAACAATAGCATATTTTTATTTATTCTTATTTACATTGTAGAAAGTTTATTAGACTGAGAATCAGCAAATATGGGAAGTGATCTTTACTTTGATTCACACAATTTTTGTACCATATCTTCACCTTCCTTTCACCCCTCTCCTAATACAACATAGTGTTCCAATTGTTCTAACTTGTGTCAAAGGTTTCCTCCAGTGAGTCATTCACAAGTATGTGAAGAGAGACACTTAATCTTAATTCATGGTACCTTTATCACAAAGACTAGCACTATGTTGATGCTCCATAAATACTGAGGCAAATACATTCATGTGAATTGAATGTTAACCTTTGATCAATTCAGCAGAAATCATGCAGTTAGTTAAGACTGCCATCAAATATTTTGTATTTCCTGTCAAATGAAAAAAATTTGATTGTCAGAAATTCTTAGTACTTTGTTTACAGAAAATAATGCAACTATTCTTACATTCTTCAAAATCTATGCTTTTCCTTTCAGAAAATGGATATACGGAGAATATTCACAGAAGCTGAATATAAGTAAACAGTATGATGTAGCCCAAAGGTGTGTGCAATTTGAAGGGCAGACAGGAAGAGATTGTCTAAAGGTAGTAGATCGTGTCTGTGATTGTCACTAGCGATGACAGATACTACTTAATGCCATCTCAATATCCACTTCCCATCCCTTAGCAGCCATACCAATTAAACAGAAACGTGTCCAGCTGAAAACTTGCCTTAGACCCCTCAGAGCAAATAGAAGCAGGCATGTGACTCTTTTCTGACCAACAATAAAACTAGTGGAAGCTTCCAGGAAATTTTTATAAAAGAGATAAACTTACCAGAATGGCCTTTTAGACCTTTTATCTGTCTCCTACGTGGGTGCCTGGAGGTGCAATCATCTTTCAATCCTGAGGATTAAAATGACATTTTATAGTTGGTTTCAGTAGCAATACACAAGAAATCTGGATCACAAGAACAATATTACAGTATTAATCCTGATCTTCTTATGGACTTGTTGCATGACACGAATAAACTTTTATTTATTTAACTTACAGTTTGTTGGGCTTTCTTGAAACTAAACATAGTCCTAACATATTTGCTCTTCTAGGAAAAAGTTGGTACACAACTTTCAAAGTCAATGAGATTCACGCATGACTAAAGTCACTCCACTGAAGCAGTTCTGCTTCAGCCCATGGTACGAGGCAATTGCCCTGAATAACACACAGTATCTGATAACTTTGTTTCTTTGTTGGTTTTTCCTGAAACCTAGGGTCAAAAAGCCCAGAAAATAGTAAACACAGAGAGTAATCTCTGTGCACATTAGCTTATGAATGCAATTATGATTTTCATGTCTAGATTTGGAAAAAAAGCAAATATGCAGCCGTCCTATGTAATACTACTTTAATTAAATTCTTTTCTCTCTGGGTGTCATACATGCTGCACAGGCACAATCAATGAACGTTGACGATTTGCTTAAATCTTGCTCTTTGTCCTATTTATATAATTTATTGTGTCAGTGTTTCTCAAGTGGTGGGCTCCTGCAGCTCATCATCTAAAAATACTTCCCAGATGTGCTGAAATTTTTCATTAATTTGTGTATTTTATTGCTTTATAATTAAATACACATGCTTTTGACTGGAAGAGACACCTCTCTTTTAATGCCAGAGAATGATTTGACCTTGAAACAAAAATGATTCATGCCCTTCCCACTTCATCCTCATTATTCAGATAGATATTACTGAAGAATTCCCTGCTTTATAAACTAAGCTGGTGCAAATATGAAAAAGAAGAATTCATTATTTTAAATATTTCTGCAGCATCTGTGTATAACTCAGTTTTTAGTTTCCCATTAAGGGCAGTATAACTCTAGAGTACGATTCAACCCTAATTTTCAAAACTGAAATACAATTTCACAACATGAAGTGATAATCTTTGTGCTGCTATTTATCCACAGAGGGCATATTTCTGATTCCAAAATTTCAAGACTAGAAACTAAAGTTACTGTCTTTTACTTGTGGAATCATAAAGAGAAGATTAGAACTGATCTATATATTGACAAAGACTCTATCATAAGCAGCTATCAATTTTTCAATTGCTTTTTTTTTATAAATCGTAATTAGTTTTCTCTGAGCATGGTTTGTCCATGTGACAGGGGTATATGTATGTATATACATGTATGCAGGCATGTATATGTGTGTTTAATGTATTAGTTCTGATCTCTTTAATATTCTGAAGGAATAAGAAGAAATATTCATACCTTAAACTGAAGGGATTGGTATCTCTGCTGTTTAATGTCCATTTTTTTAATGCTATGAAGCATAGAATATAAAACTAATGCTACATTTGCTGGACTCCTTTGCAGCTAGGTTTCTGAGTCACATTAGGTTTGGCTGGTTTGATACCTGCAGCACATTTAGAAGGCATTGTGAGGCAAATAACACATGGCTGGCTGATTCTATTTATTTCTAATCTTTGTTTGATGTACTTTGTATAGAATATAATGGGCATATTTTAAACGCATAGTTTAATGAGTTTTGACAAATTTATTGACCCATGTAACCAATATCAACATCAAGGTGTATATTAATTTCCTTATTCCAGAACAGAACTTTGACTCCTTTTCCTGACAATGCCCAAGTCCTAGACCCAGGAAATTATTGATCTGCTTTATGTTACCATAAATTATATTGCCTTTCTTAGAGATTCAGTGAACATAATCATATAGTAAATCATCTTAATTCTGTTTTACTCCAATCAGCATAATATTTTGAAATATATCAATACTGTTTATATTATAAACAGAGATCTAAGGTAGCCTGCAAGATTTTGCTGGTATGTATTCCTTTTATCCCTTATTCAACCAAAGCCAATTTAAATGCTACTATGAAGAAGTTTTCTAGGTATAATTAAAGTCCTTAATAACATTGCTTTAAGTTATAGGGATTTTCCTAGGTGAGCTGGACCTAAGTTTGTGAGCCATTAGAAAAATTAGAGATATTCAAAGAATGAGAGAAATTTTGTTGCTGATTTTTTAAAAAAGAAAACTTCCATTTTGCAGTGAAACCATATGCCAAGGGAGCCTAAGCATCTTCTAGGAGCTGAGAATCACTCCAGTTTGATTTTCAGGTAGAAAGCTGTGGCCTTGGGCCTATAACCATAAGGAACTGAATTATTTTAAAAACCAGTGAACTTCAAATTAGTTGTTCAGATTACCAGTTATAAGCATGAAAAATTGGTAAAGAGAAAGAAATTTAAGCATTAATTGTTCCTTTCAATAAACCAATAGACATCAGCAGTACAATTATTACCAGCTATCCTTGTATATACATATATATTTTGTTTCCTTTCTTCTTTCTTTCTTTTCTCATTTCCCTCATCCCAGTTGTTCCTTCCCTTTGAGCAATTTCTTTCCTTTTAACAGTATCTATTTTACATTTTGGATTTTATTTATTCTTTCAGGTTCTTATACTAGGGAGACAATATGATGTTTACACATGTGGGTCTGATTGATTTTACTTATGAGTATGGTCTCTAGCTGCATCCATTTACCTATAAAAGCTTCAAGTTTATCTTATTTAATAGCTAAGTAATATTCCATTGTATAAAAATACCATATGCAACATAACAACCGTTGTTGAATTCTTACTGTCTTGTTTAGTGAAGTTCAGTATCGTTTCTAATGTTTTTTATCACTCTTTATTTTCTTTAATTGTTGATCAATCTTGGATTCTTACATCTGGTAATCTGAGCAAATTCACTGGAGATAATAATATGTAATATAACAGCCATTCTTAATTCCTATCATCTTGTTTTAAAGTCCTGTATCTTTTTCATTGTTTTCGTATTGTTTTATTTTTGTCTTTGTTGTTGTTATTTTGTTATTGGTTTTTCTTCCTTTTAAAAAAACATTGAATTTAGGAAAAACCTGGAGCATCAACTGAAATTGAGGCCCTGTCCAATACACTGAATTTAACCTGATGAGACCAAAACAGAAAACTTGGTTATGTTCTGCCGGAATTCTGTCCTACAGAAGTGTGATTTAATGAATGAACATTAATAAAATCTTCTAGTTTTGTGGTAATTTGTTAGGCACGAATGAAAAACTAATATACTGATGGTCATTAGATTTTTCCTTTTTATTGCTAAATGTATTAATATTGCTTCCCAACAAATTACCAGCAATATAGTGTATTTTTATTAGTATGTATTTGCTGTACATAATGTTTATGCTCCTTGTGTGAAGCTGCTATTTGTACAGAATACATCTTGATTGTTTTTTATCCCTTTTCCTCCCCTCCCTTAACTCTTCCCTGCTTCTCCTGATCCCCTTCCCATTTGAAAATATTTGTCCCTAGAATCCCTAATATTTGTGTTTTATTTTGCTCCTTCTTTAAATTTGGATGTCTCATAGAAGAGAAACTATGCAATATTTAAGCTTGTGTGTCTGATTTTTTCCATGTGATATTAGAGTCTCAAAGTGGATTAATTTTCCTACAAATGACTCAAGTTTATCTTTCTTTATGGCAGAGTAATACTTCATTGTATGTAAATACTGCACATCCATTCATCTGTTGATGGTCATGTGGGCCACTTTGAAGATCTAGCTCTCATGAGTTGTGCTGCTATAAACATGAGTGTCTCTGTATCACTATAATATGTGATGCCTGACATCAACAAATACTTATTGTCTCATAGTTTCTGTAGATCATAAATATGGGCCAGACTTAAGATAGTTCTCTGATACAGGGCTATTTAAAAACCTGTTAGCCAGGGAAAGGATCTCCTCTGAAATTCAGGTTGTGGTGGTTCTACTTTCCATCTCACTTAATTCAATTGTTGACAGCATTCAGTTGCTTCTGGGTTTTGGGACTTAGGGCCTCATATTCAAGGCAGATTTTCACCAGAGTATGCCTTCAATTTTAATATACATTTCATTCACACTTATCAGAGCCCAATTATGTAAAGCGTCTTTTCATATATTTAGAGGGCATTTGTATACTTCCTTTTGTTAAATAGCTGTTTAACTAGATGGCCCATTCGAATTGTTCTACTTTTTATTATAGAGTCACAAGAGATGGTTGTTTTGAATGTATTTTATCATATATAAGTATTACAAGTATTTTTTCAGGTTTATGGCTTGCATTTTCATTTTCTTCTAGTTAATCAGTAAGTAGTTTTTATAGTGAATGAAATCTATTTTATCCATTTAGATGTTTTTTAAAGTACCTATGAAAATAACATTGTTATATGAGCATTAGAAACACATTTTAACCCTACAAGCAATACAATTTTAGCTTTCATCTTGAGTTCTATGATGTATTAATTTTTCCATATAATTTGAAAGTGAATGTTTCCCTTTTTTCTTTATTTAAATATACTTTCAATTTTTTTGAAAGATTCTGTTCTTTCTGCATTAATTTTTTTTTTTTTTTTTTTTTTTTTTTGAGACACAGTCTAACTAGGTACTTCAGGCTGGCCTGGAATCCACTGTGTATCCCAGGCTGGCCTTGAACTCATGGCAATCCTCTTACCTCAGCCTTCTGAGAACTGGAGTTACAGGTGTGTACCACCACAGCTGGCAAAAATTATGTTTAAATTATTATGTCTAAAATATATGATTACATATTTGTGGTCTACTTTTGAACTACTTATTCTGTTTCATTGACTTTTATGAGAATCCTTACACCAATATTATTGCCTTAATTATTATAGCTTTACAGAAAATCATAGAATCAAATTTAGGAATTTCAACATTATTCTTTCATTAGATTAATTTGGATATAACTGCACTAAATTGTTAGTTTTCCCAAAAATATAGCCTACTGGGATCTTGAATGGAATAGTATATAATCTGTTGTTCAACTTAGGGACTAGTGGCAACTTACAGTGTTGAGTGCTCTAGTTTACACGCATAGCATCTACTCTGCATTTACTTAGGTCTTTAATTTCCAAGGAATGTTTCCTACTTTATGGTGGGCATGTGTTACCATTTGTCAAGTTTTCAGGATTTCATGGCTTTATATGTAATTATAAATAATTGAAAGGATAATTTCATATTGTTCATTGTTAGTATATAAAAATATAATTGATTTCTATATTGATCTCGTATAATCTTGCTGTTCCCACTTATTAGTTCTAGTAGATTTTGTGTAGATTCATTAGGAGCGTCTACATATATGATTATACCATTGGGTATTGGAAACAGTTTTACTTCTTACTGTAACATTTGTGTCCTTTAATGTTAATTAGAGGTGTTGAGTGCAATAATCTTTCCCTCATTCTTAATGTTAGGGAGAAATAAATGCTATCATTTTAGTTGTAGGTTTTATATATGCAGCTATCAGATTGAGAATATTCCTTCCTTTTGCTAATTTATTGACATATTTTATGATAAGTACATGTTGAATTTTATCAAATGCTTCTTTGGAAATGATTCTTCATTCTGTTAATATAGTGAATTTTTATGGCTGGTATTCAAAGTTAAACTATGCTTTCATAGTTTAAAAAAGTCCCGTATAGTGACATTACCTTTTAAAAGAGTCACAGGATTCATATTACTAATTTTTTAAATTTCTGTATCTAAATTTAAGAGAAATAGTTGTTTGTACTTTTCTTGCAGCATCATTTTGAATCAGGGAAATGCTACCTTCATAATGTGCACTAAGGAATCTTTTACTATCCTTAATTTTCAGGATCAAGTTGCATAGTCATGGTGATGTTTCTCCATAAATATATATTAAAATTAACTACTGAAGCCATCTGATCTGTTATTTGTAATTTCTACTCCTTTTTAAGTCAATTGTGATTTTTTCACCATTTAAGGAATTCGATTGTTTCATTTTAAAAAATGTATTAGCTTTAAAACTGGTCATAGTATTCTCTCATTATTCTTTTAATAAAGGTAGAATTTAAATTGATACTTAACATTTCTTCTTAGTTTGACTCAGAATACTTGTTTATATTTTCTGATTAGAATTTTTTATGTTTAATTTTATATCTCATTTTTGTAAATATGGAAAATTTTTTTATTTTATCTCAGATATTTGCTCTGCCATAACTTGTTTCTGGGACTTCAGTTTGGAATTTTTATACTGCTTGATATTTTCCCAAAGGTAACTAAAATGCATTTTAATTATTTTTAATTGTGTCATTTTTATTGATATGCTTTAAAAGTTCACTGATCCTCAGCATCTAACCTGCTGTCGTCACTCCTATGCTGTGAAATTTTCATGTCAGACATTTTCTTTTCATTTCTAGATATTGCACTTTATTCTTTTTCAAAGATTTTCTGTCTCTCTACATTATATGTAATATTCTCACATAATTAAATGAACCTACAGTACTTGTTTTAATATTATTGTCATCTAATTCCATCATCTCCATCATTTTTTATTCTGCTTCTATTGACCAATTTTTCTTCTGGTATTATGCTTCATTTTTCTGTTTCTCAGCTTGTCAGGTAATTTGTAAATGGATGCTGTAAATATGTAAATTTACAGTGGGGATGGATAATAATTTTCATCCCTCATTTAAAAACTGACAGCCTTTGTTCTGGAAGGCAGTTGAATTGCTTGCAGTTCTTTTTGCTTGCTTTTGAGGTTTGACTTCACTTTCCTTTGAATGTGCCTGGATTTAGCTAGTCGAGATATGATTCAGCTCTTCTAGTTAGATGTGGCTTTTTTGACATGTCTATTGTATTTTGAGAGAGATTAGTGAGGTTCCACTCTGGCTGGAGCAAACACAAAAGATTTCTTGCCCCATGAGAGCTATAGCACTGCTCAGCTCCCAGATCTCAGCCAGGTTTTTCCTATTCTCACGTGGTTTCATCCTCTGTAATTTCTTCTTAGTACTCAGTTTAGTCTTTTCATTCAGATTTCTGCTCTTCTTTTTCTGTATGTTTCCTCCTGTGTGGAACTCTACTTCCACACTTCTCTGACCTCCTGAACTCCAGTCTCTTGCCTTTGAGCTTGTGGAGACAGTCATGTTTGCTGGAGATCAGCTTCCCTGTTCTCCGTTCTAGAATATGTGTGTAGATGTCAGGATTATCGTAGGCTCCCTTCATCTGATTCTATTCCCTCTGCCTGCACTGGCTGCTATTCAGTAAGTGAAACAGAAGTTAACTTTACTTTGTCTGGCTTTCTAATTGTTCAAGGAAGAAAATTCCAATCTTTTCATTTCATCACAGAAATGCCACTGTGTTCTTCCTTCTCCTCCTCTCCCACCTGTTCCCCTACTTCTCCTCTTTTTATTGCTACTACTATTGCTCTTGGCAAGCACATTTGTGAAGCTCTTGGCATTTTAGGAAAATTCTTTAGTTTTCAGATGTTTTAATGGGTCTTGAGATTGAGTGTGTAAGTTAGAGATCTCCAGAGCAAGAAAATGAATAAAACATGAATATATAACCACCCACGTATGTGTACATATATTACATATAGATGCATGTATATTTATATATTAATATAATAAGAGGGGATTTATTAGATTGCTTTACATGATCAGAGGCGGGATAATCTCACATTTGCCATCTGTAAGCTGGAGAGCCATGGCAGCTGCTCATGTGCAGGATCTGGAAGCTTCAGAACCAAAGAGACCAGTGATGAAGCTCCAATCAGAGACTGAAGGCCCGAAGTACCTTGGAGAGTCACCCGTGCAAGTCCACATTCAGGGGCTGAAGATTATGAATTGTGATGTCCCTGGGTAATGGACGCAACAACTGTGCACCCCCACACTCTTGGAAAACATAGGAAGCCATGAGATTTCTCTTTCTTCCAACTCTTTGTTCTTTGTGGGACTCCATCTAATTGACTGGTGCCACCCATGTTCAAAGCAGGTTTTTTCACTCAGTTTGCTGGCTGACATGCCAATCATCTATGGAAACACAGTCACAGATACACCCAGAGTGTGCTTTACCAATTTTCTAGGTATCTGTCCATCCAGTCAAGTTGGTAAGCAAAATTAATCAACATATACAATCACTGGACGTCTAGTTTTTGTTGTGTGGCATAGAATATGTGCAATGATATTAACTTGTAGATCCTTCAATTATACCTAAATGGTCAGTTGTTAAATATTATTTTAGTAAATCTTATTTCTATTGTTGTAATATAAGAACTCTAGAACACCTACATTCCTATCTAATACTCTTAACTTCTTCAATTACAGATTGTTATAGTCTTAATATTAATGTCTCCCCAAAACTGAAATGTTGAAATCTTTATGCACAAGGCAATAATATCAGAGATGAGACCTTTGAGAGGTGATTAGGTTATGTAACAGGGCTCACATGAATGGGATTGGTACTCATAAAAGAGATCCAAATGATGCATTAGTTCCTTTATTATGTGAAGACATAGCAGTTCACAGCCAGCAATAAAGCAGAACACAGACCCTCACCAGACACTGAATCTACTGCTGCCTTGCTTTTGACTTTTCACCCACCAGAACTGTAAGAAATATGTTTCTGCTGGTCATGAGCCACCCATTTTATGGTATTTTTATGTCAGCCTGGAAGGACTAAGACACAGAGCATAAATACTTCATTTTTTAAAACTAATATCTCAGATTCTACTAGATGTCATCCACTTGGGAACAAACATCTGTAATATTTCTAAGGCTGCCATGATAAATTGCTACAAATCTGGCAATTTAAAACCACAGGAATGTATTCTCTCATGTTCTGCATGTCCAGACTCTGAAATCAGGTGTCAAAGGGCCACACTCCCTATGAGAGCTCCAGAGGAGTCTTTTTCCTTGAATCTTCCAGCATCTGGTAGTTTCTGACATTACTTAATAACGTCTACAAGATCCTTATTTGAAGATAAGGCTACCTTTTGAAGTTCCCAGTGGACATATCTCTGAGGGGCGACATTCTAACCTACCATAACATCTAATGCAAATGGTGTCACGGAGTACTGGCATCCTGAATCTCATGTTACAAGCTGAACAGAAACTGTAAGTAGGAAATCCAACTTTTCAGGAAATGACAATGCCATGAAATAAAACATTCTTTCTCCTTCAATGCTTTTACTAGAGTCCCTGTGCACAGGTTCATACTGTATGCTATAAAAGAAGAATGACACAATACTCTCTGTTAGAATAATTACTGTGTTTTTTCAAAGAGGTAAGTCATGAACACACACACACACCATAAAACTTAGATTAAGAGAGCAAATAAACAGATGTCCAAAGACAGAAATTTAATGGCTGTAATATGGTCGAGTGTGTAAGATTAGAGCAGAGATATCTGAGTCCGGATTTAATTGGAAAGGTTTCATAAATAGTAGAGAGCTTGAGAAGGATCTGGGAGCATAGGAAAGAGAATAGAGTACATTCCAGAAGGGAAGAGGAGATAAACTAGAGCGAATTAAAGCTCAGAGATAAGCATGGGGATCGTGGTCAAGAGGAAGAGGTGGGCAATTCAGTAATAGATAGCAGACTATGAATTAAGTGCAGGATAACAGCTGGTTCTTTATTCCCCAGGAAATGAAATTTCACTGCTATTTGGAGTAGGGGTTATGAATAAGATTTTCTCTTCCAGTATATTTCTCCTCCCCATTCTCCACTTCCAATGTTGTTTTTAAACAGCCTTACCAAATTTGATTCTGCACGTTCAAAATACCTCTCCATTTTTCTGTATTTTAGTTCCTCCCTGAAAATCATTCTCCATTCCCTTCTTTAGACAAGTTTCTGCAAATTATTATAAGGTCTCTACTGTCATTGAGATGTGCACTTTTCTACAGTAGTAGCACTTGGTAGGCATTTTTTTTTTCACTTCTCACCTAGAACCTACTTAGATGTTCATTGCACTTGAAAACATTTTGTTACTAGCTAAAGTTCCTATATTTTATAATTTTAGTCTACTTTAATGACAGGCAAAGCAGATTTAAGTGTATATTTAGTAGAACGCTGCTCAACATGTGAGTGAGTGAGTGGGAGCCACACGGTGCAGAGCCCATGGTTCTTTCTTGGCAATGCTCTTGGCCACTCTGGCTACAGTTACATCCCTTTGGCACATAAAGATAGGGCAAGGGCAACAGATGCAGCAGAGTAGAGGGCAGTTAAAGCATACTGTTCCACTCTGCAAATATTCTGTGAGCACCAACACTGGATTATTACTCTCAGTAACATACTAGTTTGCAGGACAAATATAAGTACAGTGTAATGAAACATTGCATGCAAAGGTGCTTTAACAATGAATCCAGCCTTGATCTATCCAGTGTAGTCATTTCTGAAAATGAATATTGATAATTACAAGCTTGGCACTATATATTCACATTGATTGTTTCTAGCACAATGAGAAGACCTTGTTGACATAATCTATTGAACATGATATGTTTGATTGTATATATCCATTTCTCTCACTGAATCTCTTTTTTTTTTTTTTTTTTTTTTCTGGTTTTTCTCCAGTACCGGGAACCGAACTCATGACCTTGCGCTTGCCAGGCAGGCGCTTTTGCCGCTGAGCTAAATCCCCAGCCCCCTCACTGAATCTCTTACATCAAGCATTACATGACTATAACAGGTATCACATACAAGCTTTGTTTCCCAATGCATTCCAATAGAGCATGTAATATCCCATATTGAGAAGTGTAACATAAACCTCAGAAAAAAATAATAGTGATTGGTTGTTATAAGAAGACCATTCCAGAGAGATGTTATTTAGAAACACAAACAAAATGAAAATTTTATAGACTCGTTTGATAAACTTTTTAAAAAGTATCCCCTTTTCACTTAAGCAACAAATATAAGTAAATGGCAGAAAGTATAACAGTGACCACTGGTGCAGGGTGCTGAAGAAGAGCATATTCTTCAGCTACTCTTCCCTACACTGAGATCATCTGATCTCCACAACACATTCCTTCCTTAAAGGAAAATAACACATCCTGCCATAATAAACTGGTTCCTTGATGGCTGCCATCACCCACTGCATTCCCACCGATGGCAGGAGTGATCCCAAGAGCCTGAAGAAGAAAAAAGTACAATGAAATGTAACAGATATTACAGTTGCTGAGCCACTGGAAAGATAGAAGCACAAAGTGTTCAAAAATCACCTTTGGATTTGAAGTGGAAAGCTGCTTATTCCCCTGAGGGTAAGGATTGCATCTCAAACAATACTGCCCCTGGCATGGATTTTTAAATGGGATACTTTTATCAGTGTGGCTGTCGCTGTTATGGCTAAGTGGATGCGATATGAGGGATACAGGTTTAGGGAGGGCAGTTTAAATAATTCTCAGATTTTGAGGCTTTAAAAAGGGTGCTCTCAGTTTGTTTCTATAAAGGGGCAAATAGTAAATATCTTGGGCTTTGAGGGTTACCACTTGTCACAAAAATGGAAGTCTATTGAAACAGGAAGATAGCAATAGATCCTATGTGAAATAATGGGTGTGGCTTTGTCGCTATAGGCCCCAGTTTGCAGACGCCTGCTGCAAATAATTAACATTAGTTCCCAGTGCTCAGCCTAGACATAGTTTGGGGGGAATAGGAAAGGAAGTCGCTCATGTTGAGGTTTGTTTGCAAAGGGGAAGGCCGAACTCTAACCCACAGAGCTTCTACTAATAAACATCTCTCTGAGGATAAAGTTCACTGGGATTGCAAAGGAAACAGCAATACACATTCGCCAGGCTTCCTTCTAACTACATCGCTGCTCTCCCCTCTCATGTTGCTTTGCAACATTCATGACACACAAAGATCCAGAGAACGTTCACCTAACAAAGGAAATAAGGCAGGGATCTTTCCTGTGTGCTGAGGATGGAAAATATTGTTTCTCAAAGCCAAGTTAAAATAGCTCAGCAGTTTCAATAAACTTGAATTCTGCTAGGTAAACTAGACAAGTGGGGTTGATTTTCGCCCCCACCCTCCTCCGAAGGACCTTTGGAAACAGCCGGAGACACGTTTTGGCCGATACAACTGGAGAAGCATCTGTGATGCTAAACATCTTGCAGTACACAGGGCAGCCCCTCCACAGTCAGCCAAAGCTTCAGCAGCACTGAGATGGAGAAACTTCGCTAGTGCTTCGATAAATTCTCCTTTAAGTGAAAATGATTCCATTATAACATATAAATCCATTTTCTGGAGGACTCTCAAGAGCCATGAATGTATAAAAAAATCTCAGAGCAAAAGGTTTCCAAGTAGTTTTCAGAAGGAGCTCTTGTGAAAATATTTTGCTTTCTGCAAATTAATGCAGGAAGTACAAAGATATCTCCTATTTTAAGATCTCAATGCAGTATCTCTCAGAATATGATTTGAAATTTTTGCTTTGAAAAAAGTTTGCTTTGAATTCAGGATGTCTAGGAGTTTAAATTTCTCTGACCATTTCATGTATATAAAATATAAAACACAGAAATATTTAGGTTTTGTTTTTGGGCATGATATAGTCTGGGATTACACTAGGACTAAATACTCCCTTACCTGGTTAATAGTGAGGATTGGAACTTTGAAGAGAAGAAGGCTTAGAGTACGTGATAAAATAGAAGCAGTGCTGTTGGAGAGTGGGGAAGAGATTAGCAGGGCCTGGAACTGCTTGAGAACTCTATGGCTTTCTGTGGGGAAGCAGAAACTAAGATGCAGTTGAGACTTGGCTGACAGAATCAGGTCAAAGTGTTCTGGGTCTATTTTGACGTGTCTCAATATGGAGCTACTCAAATGAAGTTAAATCTATATAATACATGAGTCCAGAAAAAAGGAAAACGCTCCAGCATGCGTATGGAGTTTCCTCTCATAACTAGATATGCATATGGATTGAGGTTACCCCAAACGATCAGGAGTTATTAAAACAGCTCAGATCTTCCAAATGATTCAGTGCCTCCTGAATTAAGAGTTAAGAACCAACCAAAATTGTTCCATTAAGCAAAAAATAAAATCAATTAAACTGCTTATATGTAGCAATAAAGTTCTGTCTACTGTATTAGAAAATGTACTTTAAAATGTTTCCAAGATGGTGCAGAGAGCTCCAAAATGTGCCACAGCCAAGTTCCAATCAGTACCATCTTACATTATGTTATTACTATCTTGCCATAGTATAGTGTATTTGTCAAAATGTATGAGCTAGTATGAATACACTATTATTAATATGATATTATTAATTTAGGTCTATGCTTTCTCCAAGTTTTCTTAGTTTTAACCTCATATCTTTTTTCCAGAATATTCCATGAGGATCCCATATGACTTTCAGGTCTCCTTAGGATCCACTTGTTTAAGAATTTTGTTGTTTTGGAATGTTGAGAAATACTTCTCAAGTATTTTGTAGAATATCCCTCAATGGGATTTTTCTTTTCTTTTCTTTTCTTTTCTTTTTTTTTGTACTTTTCTTTTTTTTTTTTGTACAGAAGAAGTTTTATATTGCCAAAGCAAACTTTCTTTGAAAATTTATATGAATAAGTGCCTTACTTATTGAGTGTCTGTTCTCAAAAATAGTGATGAGGCAGTATAATGGACAGTATAATGGACCCCCTCAACTCCCAGTAGAGAGGGTCTAATTATGCTGCACAAAACATTATTAAAACACTTTTCAAGATTACTGTTTACTTGGTTTCTTAGTGAAGCTTATGTTGTTCTTACAAAGTACCTGAGGCTGGGTGCTGTGTAAGGAAAAGAGGTTTATTCTGGCTCAGTCTTCTAAAGGTGAGATCAGGTGCGTGCATCTGGTGAGGACCTCATACTGAGTCAAAACACAACAGATGGAATCACATGATGGGAGAACATGTGAGAGTGGTGAATGGTGTACACAGAAGAGAAGTGTCACTTGGTGAGAGAGGAAGTAAGGAAGTGAGAAAAACAAGAAAGAGAACTTGTTTTATGAAAGCTTAATCTTATGGTAACCAATCAGTCCTACTGTTTCAAGACAGATGTGAATCCCTCAAAGCCCTTACTGGCCTCCTTACCTTCTACTATGTCTCACCTCTTAAAGGGCTATATCACTTCTTAATCCCATTTCACTGGGGATCAACCTCTGGGAGATGAGCCTTTAGGGAAACAAACCATATCTAAGTAGTAGCTGCTGGTGCAAACTAAAAGTAATAAAGAAAGGGTAGAAACAAGGAGAAAATATGCTAGCCCAGGGCCAAGAAATTTCTAAAGCTGGTAGAAGCCCTAATGGTATCTGCTGATTTTTGGTTGTCTGCAGCATAGATGTTGATCACACACACACACACACACACACACACACACACACACACACACACAGAGATGCTTATGTGCTTTGGATTCAGCTTTGCATAGAGCAAAAAAATAATGATCTGAAAACTCATAATCACAGATATGTATTCGTACTCATATGGGTAACTTTATTTTTTTTTAATTATTTTTTTTTGGGGGGGGGTTTGGTTTTTCTCTGGTACCAGGAACCGAACTCACGACCTTGCGCTTGCCAGGCAAGCGCTTTTGCCGCTGAGCTAAATCCCCAGCCCCTCATATGGGTAACTTTAAAAAGTTCATTTGGGAAATTTATTTTAACATAGTCTTGACCTGTGTCTTTAGTTTCCTGGTTGAAGCGTTAAGTGCAATCTAAACCACAGTCCCCAAAGAATGAATTCTCTTAAATAAAGCTCTAAGATACATGACTTTGCAAGAAAAAAAAAAATCACATAGGCAAACAGGGCTTTCCATTTTTTATGCCACATAAATCATTCATTCCAAGTTTGTGATAGGCTGTTCTAGACAACCGAGTATGTCCGACTACCAGCATTCCAAGGGTGAGGGTTACTTCCCCACTGGCAGGAGATGTGACCTTAGCACATCTGAAGATTGAATTTTGTCTCTTTCTTTCCTAGGATTATCCTGTGTAGTATGTTTGGAAGTGCAAAAAGGACAGTGCAGTAGCTATTTCACCATGTGTATTTCTCATCTGAAAAGAGTAGAAGACATTTTGAAAAAGTCTTTGTGAGCTGAAAGACTAGGCATACTTTTGTCCAGGACTGAGTAAAAGGAGGGGTACATGTATTATGTGAAGCCAAACTTCACCTTGAAAGCATTTGCTGAACTATTAATGAGTTTGTCCCTCAAAAGGCTGAGTAGCCGTTACCCACTGGATCTATACAAGAGTAAATAGATATGCAAGGACTGATCAAAACATGTACTGTGTCTTTACAGGGTGTGATCAAATATACGGTGAACGTTGCTGCAGTGTACCCTCTAATGGAAAGGCAGGTTTGTAAAAATGATACAGTGTGTACCCCACACACACCTTTTCCACAGGTAAACATTCTGTAGCAATTGAAGACATGGAGACAGCCACAACCGCACAACTAAAGACATTCATGAAAGAGGACTTCCAGAACTGCTTCAGAAAGTGGCAAGAAGGATGGGAGAAGTGTGTACAAGGAGGGGTAGTTCAAGGAGTGTGAACTGTGTATTTTGAAAGGAATTGTCTTTTACTGTAATAATTTTTTTTAAATGTAAATATTTACCATGTTTTCTGATCACACTTCACATTTACTTCTTCTCTCCAAAGATCAAAAATTGCTTAACTCAAACTCTGGAGCTTGTCATCACATACTAGCTCTAATGTGGGTTTTGCAGACTGCATTTATAATCCCCAAATGACCCTAAATGCCTCAAGGTATGAATTTAAAGGCCTGAACTGACACAACAATATTACCAAGACAAAGACAAAAATGGTATAAAATACTACCTTTATTCCAGAATCCCCTAACTCCCTCAAATAATTTTTAACTAATTGTCTAAAAATAATCAGAAAGCTATTTGAGACTGAAAAAGCCAAAGAAGACATCTTATGTACTAAAGCAATTAAAATTGATGGAATGGAAAACAGAATTCTACCTTGAAAATTGATATAATTGAATTACTGAATAAAAAACATAGATTTCACCTTTTCATGTGTTTGAGACATTAATAAGAGGCTTGTTACCTTCAATAAAAAACTAATGTTTCTAAATGAACAGATAAAATTAGAACTGAAAAGTGTGATTGAAATTGAAAATTCAACAGATTTAATAGATGATTAATTATGGTGGAAAAAAACTTATATAGTACTGTTAACCACTTAACAGTTTACCCTGATGGTCACTTGGTCAGTGCATTTGTTTATGTGCTGACACTATCTTGAGGGTCATTCTGACAGGTGTCATTTCAACCACTCGATTCTTGTGTTGAATAAATTTGATAAAATTGTCATTTTTGTATTTCCTGTTATATTATAAAAATTAACAAAAATATGCAGTTTGTGGTCATCCTATATTTAAGTAATTGGACCAGTAAGTGTTTTTAAAGAATTTTTTTAGAATGGAGCCCAGATGTAAAATAGGAAACAGAAGTCAGATGTCAAGGAAGTTAAAGACAGAGGGAAATGCTTTTAAGTTAAAATAAGTATGTCAATGAACACAACTACACATTATATAAAAATGATATTAGCATTCTATCATAGGAGGACAAAAAGAAATTAAAATCGATGAAAACATTAGCAGAGAAGTCAGAAGGTCTATTCTTTGAACTTTCTGGGTTGAGTAAAAGGACTTAATTATTATATTGTTGATAATTCAGAAAGGCAAGTATGCATAGATATGTTCTAGGGTAACATTTAAAAAAAAAATCTACAACAGTTAAACCAGTGAAATATATGGATTGAGAGACAATGACTATCTTAAAATGCCAAAGACAAGCAAAAAGAAATACAAATCTGAAATTATTTACAGTTAAATTTGGTAAAAAAATTAAAATATTATTTGTCATACATATGAATAGTAAATGCATCAATTAACAAGATAGGACCTAATTCTACAGTTTTCATTGAGCCCCTATGGACAGAATTCATGAACATTCATTGAAGGAACAACAAAAATTTCATGTTGAAAAATAAGAAGTTCATTTATTAGTTATTTATCTTCTACAGTTCTACATGCTGGGGGTACATTACTGCACAAAAATTAAACCCCTAGATTCACAGAGTTTCAACTTCTAGTTTGTTGAAGCAGACCAATAACTAAGCAGACAAATTATACTTAATATTAGATGAATGTTATAATTTCTATGACAAAAAATAAGTACTAAGCAAAGAAAATCTGACATTTAAAAAGATATGTATATGGTCAGAAACAGAAGGAGGAAAAAAAAAGATTCTAAACAAATGTGTTAGGCGTCTAAGTTTTAAATATATATTAACAAAAGAACAATATGAGCCCAAATACAAATATAACAATAGACATCACTTATTTAGCAATGTTATAAGGATTTCCCTTGCCATCAGAAGCTCAATATGTGTAAATTTATTATAGCAGTCAAAAAAGAAACGACTTACAATATCAGAAGCCACAACAAATATGCACAGAGTATAGTTTATAAAATATGTTAAAATACTGTACAAAACTATTGCAAGACAATACGACCTACACAAATGGATATATTTGTTATTCCATGGGTTGGATGATTCATTATTAAGATATCAGGTTTTCCCAAGTTGAATTCTATATTTAATATAATACTAATCAAAATCCTAATAGAACATCTTCAGTGGAAATTCTCAAGCCAATTTGATGATTTATATGGAAATGCATAACAACAGCTAAGTTGGTCTCAATATAGTTCAAATATCAGAGTTTTGTCCAAATATTAAAGTTTATTATAAAGCTATCATCATTAAAGCAGTGTGAAATTAATAAAAGAATAGATAAAAATAAATGGAACAGAATTTACTACACAGTTCCCATATAAAGCGATATATGCTATTAAATTAACTGTGTAGGATAAATTAAATAATAATGTAAATATAAGAAAATGTAAGCTATGTTACCTTTACAGCAAAATATCAAATTTCACTTAAGTATGACATAAAATAGAAGAAATCTTCTAGTGCAATATTGACCTCAGTTTGAGGTTTCTACTCCTATGTTAAGTTTCATGAATTGGTCTTTATTAAATAAATCTGCAAATCAAAAGCTGTCAGTATGAAGGTAAATAAGTAAGCATTAAGCTGAGTGTTGTGGCAGACACCTGAAATCCTTTTGTATTCCTAAAGTGAAATTTTAAAGCAAAAATCAAGCGTTTAAAACCTGTTTGAAATGTCACTAAAAACTCAATGTATGAGTTTAATAGAACACTATAGGGAGCTGAAAGAGACTGAATAAAGAGAAACATGTTGGTAAGAAGAGAATGTGTAAACTAACAGAATGGGTAAGGTAAGCCCATAAAAACAATCCGAATAGCAGAGTGTGCAAGTCAGGCAGAGTACAAAGGTCTAACTGACGTGTAACTGGAGGTACAGGAAAAGAGTTGAAGAGGTTATGGTAGGGAAATAGTACTTGTACAGTTAATGTCAAGAATTTTTCCAATTTACTAAAGGCATAATATAAGATTCAAAAACAACTACAATTGTCCTACAAAGACATACATAGTGGAAGTCATATTATTACAACTGCTGTAAACTCAAAATCAACTGAAAAACCTCAAAAAGCACCATGGTGGAGAGGGTGGCAAATTATCGTCAAAATGCAAGCAGAAACATAATCAAAAGAAAAATCCACTTCTCAACAGAAATAACTGAAGTCAACTGACAGAGGAATGTCAAATTTAATGCTGAAAGAAGGCACTGGATATTCTTTATTTATTGAAACTTTGCTTCAAAAGAAAAGACAAAATAAAGATGTTATGAGACACAAACTGAACCTCTGACCAAAAACCTTCACTAAAAGAGGTTTTAAAACTGGGATAAAGCAGTGAAAAGCAATGGAAATTTTAAACATAGTAGTAAGTTTAAATGAATATTCACTGTATAAGTTGCTAATATTTTGACGTTATATACACTATGTATATAAAGTACAGAGTGTATGAAAATATAAGATGATTAGAGCACATAATTAGGGAGGAAAACTAAAATTCAAGTTATAAGACTTTTATTTTCTTACAATTTTTAGTAGAACTTAATCAACAAAATATTACTTTGCAATCTTTATGATAATTAAAATAAAACCAAAAAACTTAATATGCCAAAAGAAATGGCATAAAACATATTTACTTTCTGGACGAATGCAGTAAAAAACAGAATAAATAAAGCAAAAATAGTTTTCACATTTAAATCGAATAAATAATTATTACGCTACATTTCAAGGGAATGTCAATTCCAATTAAAACTAAAAGTAGTTATGAAGAAAAATCATACAAATGCATATAGCTCACAAGAAATGCTACTAAATATACATATGCAAAATGATGGAATATTAAAGTATAAAATGCTATAACATTCAAGCAGTACCAAAAGAAAATTTGTGTAGCTATGATAACAAATGACACTTTAATGCTAGCAGCATAACTACAATAGAATATTTGATAATGTACCAAAGTCCATTAAAATATGCCACAATTCTCAATTTCAGATTTATAAAATAATACTAAAATGAGAAAGAAACAAGTCCACAATCATCACTCATAGTAAGAAATTTCAAAGTCCTTCTGTGATCTGATAAAGAAACAATTGACCTTGTGCTGAGTCATAAAGCTAATTTCAAAGAACTTGAACAAATGGAACTGTTATAGAAATGTTTTCTGAGCACATTGCAAATTATCTACAAATAAATATAAAAGATAGGGGCTGGGGATTTAGCTCAGCGGAACAGCACCTGCCTGGCAAGCACAAGGTCCTGAGTTTGATTCCCAGGAAAAAAACAACAACAACAACAAAAAAACAAAAACAAAAACAAAAGATAACTAGAATGTTCTCACGTGCTTGGGAATTATCAAATACATCTTTAAATAATTCTGGGTCAATAAAGAAATCAAAATTGAAAGAAGAGTGTGTTTTGAACAGAAGTCAATAGAAATGATACCTATCAAAACAGGATATTTTGAAGACTGTTCTTAGTGGGATACTGTTGTAAGCAGCTGAGTTATATAGAAATATTACAGGCAGTCAGACAGGGATAGGCTGTGGAAGGAGCCAGTATGGAAGACAAGATACCTTGCAACTGTGGGAGAGACAGGCGCTCCTACTGTGGGCCAGACCTCAAGACAAAGGATGAAACAAACGTGCCCATATACTTCCCTAGGGATGGACATCAGGGGTTGATATTCTAAACAAGTATCAATCACCTTAAAAAAGCCAGGAAGAGTCACTAACAAACCCCCTACAGGCAAGTCCCCTGTTCTGTATTCATGCCTGCTTGCTATGTGACTCACTTACACATTTGATCGCGATTTAATCAGTTTTACCTGAACAATTACACTTGTGATCTTACTGGCTAATCATAGTTTTATCCCACCTCATGCACGCTTAGTGAGTTCCCATGTTTTCCACCTTGGACCTGCCTCTCCGTGTGGTTTTGCTCTATAAAAATCCCTAGAAAACACACTCAGGTCCCCTTCTGTCTCTCAGATAGAAGCTTTCTTCCCCCCAAAAAAATATATCCTGCTCTTAACCTCCGTTGTTCCTAAAATTTATTCTTTGATTTTACAGAACACAAACTTGTCCCAGGTATGTTTCAGTTTGGGAGTTTTTTCCCCATATCAGTATGCATTGCTCTAAATTCCTATGTTACCAAAAAAGTAAAGCTGAAATCCTATAATCTCAGCATCCAACTCAGAAATGAAACACAAATAAATGAAATCTAAAGAGAGCAGAAAGAAAAAACTAAGAAGAGCAGACAAATATACAGTATTCCTAAAGTAACTGAAAATCTCAAGAGTCTTTTAAGGAGTTAGCAATTCTTCATATTTTAAGAATGATTCATCTCTAATAAACATTACATATGTATCATATCCTCACATGAAATAGTAAAATATTCAGTTTTGTTTTATGAATTTTTTGCTGTACACTTTCAATGATTCCCGTTTCAAAATCAGGAGGTAACATAAAATGTCTGGGAGAAACCCTCAGTATCTTGACTACAATTTACTGGACAAAAACAGTAGAGAAATATTCTTAGAAAGCATGAAAGCAAAAATGACTTTTCTTCATTTTCAAATTCACAGTCAATTGCGTGGAAACTCTAGCATTCACTGGCACACCAACAGGAAATTATCAGACCTTCAAAACAGGAAACAGACGTCTTTGCTCCCATTTAGCTCATAGCCCTGTCCCTGCTTGCAGAGCTTTATTCCACGAACTTACCAATTTTTGCCCCTTAAAAGAAATCTTTGTTTTCAAAGTCATCATCCCTCAAAAATTATAACACTAGGAAGAAAATTCCTGCTGATGGGTTTTTAAAACTATCTAATGGGACTTTTCCTAGCAATCCTGTATTACAAATGTATATTAAAAGGTACAAATGCTTCCACTCACCATCTCTGAATCCTATATCATTTTCAATAATATTGAGAAGACATTTTCAAGGGTCAGGTTTTTTAAATTGAGTTTTCAATTATGCTCCTTTTTAAAAATTTGATATAAAGTTAAAATTTATTGCAAAAACCTAGAGCAGGCCAGCAAGCTCTTTGGGCTCAAGACTGTATCTCAGTGAAATTGTTAGTGTATTTTACTGTTGCAGGTGTTTCTGGACTCTCTTGTGAAATAAAGTTTCTTTAGCATCAATTAAAGGCTTTATTTCACAAACTGAATCTTCACAACCTTGTTTACTCCTCCTTCATTCTTCGTAGAATTGTGAATGGCTTGGTAGTTTGGGATTAAGAATCATAGTTATACTTTATAAATGTATTCTTATCATGGTTTCTGAGTTCTGCACCAAATAACTTGATTGTCACTTGTCAATATTTTAATTTGCCTTTTTTTACCATTTCCAAGAGATGAGGTATTCAGTAGAGACCTAGAAATGTTTAATAATATTCATCTTCAATGTCTTGTAATTTTAATTAGTTTGTGAGTTAATTTTACTGTAAAACTTACTTGCTAGTCTTATTTCAATACCAGGCATAGAAAAAGGCAAATCTATTTATTTCAAGTAATAAGAAACAAATAGATAACCTTAATGTGTCATATTATGGTTTGTTCCTTAAATAAGATCTTAAAACACATTAGTGAAACATTATAACACTGATTGTGTTGCACCTATTATTGAAAAAGATAAAAATGTTTTTGGGTATGATTTGCCTTTTATCCTGATGTTTTTCTTTCTGAATTGTTTGCTTTCTCTTTTCTGGTTAGCCTATACTTATCAGTAACTAAAGGCCCAGCTGTGACCTCTTCTACTCATTCTTGGGTGTTTGCCATATTCATGGCGGTGAAACACAAGGCTTTGTACTCACCAGTGCAACAGATTCCTGAGTGTGTTTCATCCCTTTAAATGAAAGTCAACAGCAATGACTGGCTTATGAGACATACATATTGAATCCACTGCTTCATTAATGATGCAAAATCTCTACTCTGATGAAAATAACATGATATGCTATTATGATTAAGTAGAACTCTGTATGTCAGAGGTATTGAGCTCCATTATAATATAGTCCAGTACTCATACAATATGTTGCTTCCATATGGATCTCTTTCTGATTCAGTTCAAAAACTTACTCACTGAGTAGCTTCTCTGTGCCAAAAACTTTATGAATCAGTGATGGCGAACCTTTTAGAGCTTTCAGTGATACAAACAGCCCACGGCAGCACATGTGTCAGAGGTTTGCCATCACTGGTATGGATTGGTGGATATTGGAAATATACTGAAGATTACAAGTAACAAAACCTCAGCTTTCACAGAGCTAATATTTCAATTAGGATCCTCTAGATAATGATCCAGTAGATATTTACTTGTACATTATACATAACAATATGTTTATATATAATATTTGAATGTAGCTGAGAGAAAAAGTTCAATCTTGAAAAGCAGCAACTATAAAAGACTTGCATCAAGAGTATTATAACATATCAAGGATGATATCTTAAGCACACTGCAACATAGCGAGGAAGATTTCACAGAGTTTTTAATAGTCAGCTGGATGACACAAGGCTTTACAGGACTTTGGGGTATAATGGGAAGACCCTGGAGGATTCTGAGTAGGGGAATGAAATGATCTCATTTAAACTTAATAGCACCTTTATGCCTGGCATATTGGATTTAAAGATTACCTGGAATTATTTCTCCTACACAAGAAAGTCTGTCCATCATATTCTTTCCCCACCATGATTTTTAATTCTATTTTCTTCAATGTTCATCCTTAAAATGTATCAATTTGTAACTCACATTCCATGACAATTTTTTACCCATGCTATGTGTATTCTATATATGTACATTTCAAAAAATATATAGGTACAGGAATAAGGCAATATCATCTTGTATAATCATCCAAGGAAGATCAGGACCTAATCATAGATTAAAGGATTTGTACATACTATTATTCTTATGTAGACCAATTTTTTTCCTTAGATTTAAAAGTATTTAAATATAAGTATGATTCCAGACAAACAATAGAAGCCACAGTGATTTTTTTTAGAAATTATCATTTTTGTGATTATCTACACACTTCTTTCTCATGAATATATTTTTAACTTAAAATAAAAAGACAGCGCTTTCTATCACCAGTATAGCATGTGCCCTAAAGGTTCACTTAGATGATTCCTGTTTACAATTATGAATATATTGCAGCCAAACAAAGTATTTTATGAGAGAAAGCTTTAGGAATATTTCCTTTATGTTTGAATTTCTTGATAAATTTTCCCACTTTGAGGGCAACTTTTGAGCAAAGATAAAGCTTTTGTGTTTAAGGATATAGTATTGTTACTTTACTTTTTAATTCATAAATACTAACTTTGTGTAGGCAGTCAACCAAGTCATAAAATTATAAGCAAAGTGTGATGATTAGAAAACTCTTCCTTTTTATCTGCTTAAGAATTTTTAGAGTCATTTATTTCTGGAGCAGATTTTATTTGCTATGGGAGGATTTCTATCTGTTTTCATCTAAATCTAAGGGATGTCAATCATGTTGTCCAGTGTCTCTAAGCACCTAAGAGAATATGTGTGACCTAGTCTAAAACAGACATCTCAGTGGACATTATGATCAGTATAACTTGTAGCTAATTCACACTAAAATAATTTCCACCTTTATTTGAATTACCTAAATTATTGTGGATATATATCTTTCCTTTCCTTTTACTTTGTGAGGTTTAAATTTATAATTATGGAGCCATTTGTGTCCATATCAAGTGATATATCCAAAAATCCAGTTTTCAGAAAGAAATGATGAGAACAAGAGAAACAAGTAGAGAGTGGAACAACGTTTTCAGGAATCAATACAAGGATTTACAAACACAAAGACACAAGAGCTGGGGAAAGGTAGACAAGTAGAGTAGAAAGAAAGACATTCATTGTCCAATTCTAATCCTGTGCTACAGGTTCCTACCACCTGACTGCATTGTCCAGCTACATTAAATAATACAATCCTTTTAATTTAATTTCAAATGAATTTCTCTTACCTTCAACCAAGGCAAATCTGAGGTAGTAATTAAAGTTGGGGGAAGAGATCCTTTAGAAATTTGACTGAGTTGAAGAAGGCTGAGAAACCAGGATGATCCCATTACCTCAGGATGGAAATTGACAATCTTTCTTACGCGTAGGTTAAAAAGCACCTGCTAAGTGTTGGGATTTCATGTGTTCACTGAGGCTGAATTTAAAGAACACTTGATTTGAAATATTAGAATTTGTGGAATAGATTTAGAGTCTTCCTTTCATTAACATCCTGAACAAATGACCCAAGATTTTATATAAACACAGTCATTCGAAATGAGAAAGGATATGGTACAGCGGTTTGCTGAGAGGCCATGTCATCGCTTCCTTTTCCACCCCTCCTCACTTAACTTGGGACAATATATTAGGAACTGGCCATTTTGTCAAGACTATTAGTCCTGTGATCCACTGGGATAATAAGTTATTGGTAAGGAAAAGACTGAAAGAGGGAAGCCCTAAAGAGAAAAGGAACATTCCTTAGACCTGCCCATATCAGGTTACATTTTGTTAAATTTGAACGATAAAGCACAGTTCAATTTTTTTAGGTTAAGAGAAAGTATTTTTGTAAAATTTAAATTCTAGTGACAGTCTGGCTGTATATCTGGGAACTCAAATGAAGTTGTTATGGCACACTGTCTTTCTGTATACTCATGCTCCTTCCCTCTGCTTAATCAGCTCTTGGGGAGGTCCTCCTTTATTCAGAAATAAAAGATAGTTGTTCATACATTTAGATTCATATCTTTTCAATTCAGTATAGAGAAGAAAGATTATTCTTTTCTAGTCACTCATGAAAACAATGGAAGAGTAATCTACTTGACCGTGACAGGTTAGACTTGTGTGATGTTGAGCAAGCACCTGAATTACGTCTATTTTAGCTATAAATTAAGAGTAACAATAATAGTAGCTACCTTACTATACTATTGTGAAGAATATGTGAGTCAATTTATATAGAAAGCAAAGAATAATGCTTGAAATATATGAATTTTCATAATAAAACTCCTTTCTACAATCCACTATAACTGATTCCGAGGTTGTCAAGCACATATAGTAATATACATATATTAGTAGGATTAGTACATAAAATAATACTAATAATTATTATTATCATCTCTATCATTTTGATTCAGCCAGAAAGCTTTACTATCATTGTCCTTGAGCTAACAGTACCAGGAAATGTTTTGGTAATTCCTTTCTTTTTGCATGTAGTCTTACAGGGACTGCCAAACCTGGCACTATTTGTTTTCTTGGTCAGAGTTTTAGATTGGCCAAATAGGTAGGCTGGGTCAGATATATTACTGCATGCCTTAGACACTGTGATTATTTTAAAAGATGAGCATGTGGTACAGTACATTGCAAAAAGTGCCCTTGAAACTTTCTAAATAGGAAGTAAATGAGGTTAGCTCTTGATTGCCCTTCAAGCATGTGAACTTGAAATCATACAAGATTGATTTCTACCATATAGAGATTGTCTGTCTGAGAAGAGTTAGAGAGAGCTAATGGCAATGATTGCTTCCTGCCAATCCTTAAGCATTGTTTCCTTGCTCTTTCTATTATATTTTAGTGATCTCATTATTCTTTTTGGCCATATTCATAAAGAAATTCTTTTTAAAAGGTAAGATGAGATCCTGTGCTGTTCATAGCAGTGACCATACAGTTTGAAAACTGTCAGACAGGGATCAAGTAATAGATAATTCTGAGCTATGTCTTAGAGATGGTTGAGGGCATTGGTTTTGACTAGTGAGTGTTAGCTTGTGATTGAAGAGTCATCCAACTGACTGTGTCGGGCACACAATTAAGCAATATTAATCTCTAGTGTGACAGTAGAGAGGGAAGACTGTAGAAGAGAGGTGAGCTACAGTTCCGTGGTCTGAACCATAATAATCTCTATGGGCTGTTTAACTAAATCCAGAACATCACCTTCATAAACCAAGGCACCCATATATTAATTTAAAATAATTACCCCACTATTCATACTGAGATAACAAAACCATCTCAGGAGACAGCCTCTACTAGTAGGGAAACTCCATGCTGACTACTAATATTATGGGCTGATTTAAAGTTTAGAAGTTTTCATACTGCCTGATTACATTTATGTGACATTCTAGGGAGGCCAAAAACAATAGGGATAAAGTAGATTAATGGTCACTAGGCACAGAATAGGGAAGAAATCTTTAAGATATAGAAAAGAAGTGTATATTCATCTCATATCCCCATTTTTGGATTGGGTCTTTGAATTTGGGGAGGCTGATGTTCTTTAATTCTTTATATGTTTTAGATAGAAAAACTTTGTCTGAGAGACAGCCAGCTAAATTTTTTTCCCAACTTGTGGGTTTTCTTTTCACTCTGCTGGTGATTTCTTTAGATGTGCAGAAACTTTTAGTAGGATGAGATCCCAGATGTTGATTCTTTGAAGTATTTCACAGGCAGTTTGGTTTTTGTTAATGAACTTTCTGCCTACCCCTATGTCTTCGAGGTTATTACCTACTTTCTCTTCCAATAGATTTAGTGTTTCTGTTTTAATATTGAGATCTGTGATCCATTTTGACTTGAGTTTGGTGCACGGTGATAGACTTGGGTCAATTTTCAATCTTCAGAAAGTGTCAAGCCAATTTTTCCAGCACCATTTATTAGAGAGGCTATCTTTCTTCCAGTGAGTTTGTTTGGCCTATTTGTCAAAGAGGAGGTGGCTGAATGTATTTGTGGCTGTGGCTGTTTCTTCCAGTCTGTTCCATTTATCCTCTGGTCTGTTTTTTTAGCCAGTACGAGGTTGATTTTATTACAGTAGCTTTGTAGTATAATTTCAGGTCAGGGATTGTGATTCCACCTGACTTGTCTTTGTTGCCCAGGATTTCTTTTGCTATTCTGGGTCTCTTCCTGTTCCAGATGAATTTAAGGAATGTTTTCTCTAGATTTATGAGGTATGCTAATGGTATTTTAATGGGAATTGCATTGAATCTGTACAACAATTTTGGTAGTATGGCCATTTTTACAATGTTGGTTCAAATACAAATGGCAAACACATGAGAAAATGTTCAATATCATTAATCATTCAAGAAATGAAAATTAAAAGGACTTTGAGATTTCATCTCACCTCAGTATAGATGGCTAACATTAAGAAATCAACCAATAACAAATGCTAGTGAGGCTATGGAGGAAAAAGAACTCTTCTCCACTGCTGATGAGAATGCAGACTGGTGAAACCACTATGGAAATCAGTTTGGAGATTCCTCAGCAAACTAGGTCCAGAGGTGCCATTCAACCCAACTATTCCCCTTCTGGTATTTTCCCAGAAGATCTGAAAACATCATATCACAATGATATATGTGCACCCATGTTTATAGCAGTGCAATTTGTAATTGCTAAATTGTGGAAGCAACCCAAATGTCCATCCACTGTGAAGTGGATAAGAAAATCGTGGTACTTTTATATAATGGGATATTACTCAGCTATAAAGAAAGATAAAATTGAAGCTTTTATAGGTAAGTGGTCACAGCTAGAGACCACACTCATAAGTGAAATAAATCAAACTTCCATGTGTAAGCAACATATTCTGTCACTAGTGTAAAAACCTGAAAGAGTGAATAAAAGTTAGGAGGTATGATGGACATTGTAAAATGAAAAGAAACTGTTCAAAACTAAAGAGCAACTGGGTTGAGGGAAAAGAGAAAAGAAAGAAGGGGAACTTATGTATATATGTGTATACAGGATAGCTAACATAGTTGTATTGACCTCTATCGCTTTACTGAAAGGAACAGTTAATGATTAAATTGCATGTCTCTATTGGTTTTCCTGAGGAACCACTCTGAAGGTATCAATATGTCATACAATAATCATTATTAATTTCCTACCACTTTGTCTGTAATTCAGTATTGCTTATATTGCTCTTATGCTATTTTGTAAATGGATATCTGTTAATATGTTTTCCTTCTTTTATTTTTAAAATAAATTTTAAAAAGAGAATTAAAACTAAAATTTACCAGCACTGAAAAATAAGATAAAGGAAAGAAGAAAAGGAAAGTCAGTAGCAGTATTAGAATGATGGAGACAATACCATAAAATTTTTTTAAAGATAGAACTTTATACCATAAAGAGTAATTTTAGTGTATAAACAAACTGAGGAAAAATGAAAAATATCCATCAACATATTGGAATCTGTGTTACAAATGTATGATATAGCTTCACCGGGGAGGGTGGAAAGAAAAAAAAGAGGCAACCTAAGTTTGGAAAATAAGGTTTTGGGGCTTGATTTTTACAGTTAATGAGTAAAGGAATTGTCCCTAACTTTATTTTAGTTAATAAATGTGCTCTCAAAGGAGGTATGGGCGGGTTAAGAACGTACCAGAATTGAACTACTTGTCCACTTCTACTTAGTGTAAGGATGATACAGAATGGAGCCAGGTTTCTCATCGCTGAGTGAAGTTAGAGATAGAAGGGAAAATGGGAAGGCCAGAGTGAAACCTAATCAGCTTGGATTGGAGTTGGAATTAACACTAGGGACTCATATGTATTTCAACATACATATAGATAGATGTATACAGAGCCAAATATAGGTATGTGTGTGTTCACGGATACATGTGACATAACTCTTTAAGCAATGATATGCCAGTAGTCACAATCATGCAAACTACCTTTTGATTTCTTCATAGCATTCTGTACTTAAAGACACCATGAATGGTTTATTCCAGCATTAGGAAAGAAAAATATAAGATGAACATCTTATAATATCAGAAAACATGAAGGTGCTTAAAAAAATAAGTTGAGAGTATTGTCAAAGATATAGGAGCCCACCTGAAAGTCTCTGAAAACCAAAAACAACAAAAAATTAAGTAACAAAATAAATAATGCAGTATTAGATTATAAATCAAAGTATAAGGTAAACATATGATTCCATAACGACAGAAATCATAATTGATCATTAACGAGAGGAGAAAGATCACTCCTCACAGAAGAATTTGAAATAAGGTATGTAGGTAAGTAAGCTTCCGTGCAGGTGGTGTTTAATTTCCATCCAAACCCCGGAACCTTAGGTAGGGTTGATTAAGGGGCTTGCTTTAAAAAATAGAAAATGGAAAGAGCAAATACCTTTTTTAGTGGAGAACCTGGCAAATGCCACTTTATGCAGAATGATTAAAGGTTAATATTATTAGTGATTTCATGTGAACATCATGTAACACCTGATACAGTATGACAAGAAATGAGGTTTCACCTTCTTGGTACTTTTTAAAACCCATAATCTCAACTCATCATGGTGAAAGTATACAACATTCTCAAGTTGGGGAACATGCTCTGGATTTCCTAGGAAATATTAATCAAGACTAATGAATTTACGAGAAAGGACTCAGAACTATTCATTGACCAAAGAACATGAGGGAAATTTGACAATTAAATGCAATGTGGTACCCTGGATTGGATTCTGGAACAGAGAAATTGTGTTTTAGGATTGAAACCGGTACAATCCAAATAACACCTGGGGTTCAGTAAGATGTTACCAGTAATGTACTAATGTTAGTGTCTTCCTGTTATCTGTTGTTTTGTTTTTTTTGTTTTTTTTTTTTTTTGGTTTTTCTCCGGTACCGGGAACCGAACTCACGACCTTGCGCTTACCAGGCAGGCGCTTTTGCCGCTGAGCTAAATCCCCAGCCCCTAAGGCAAGTTTTTGAATGGATGGTCACTCAGGAACATTATACGGCCCCTATAAAGGCAAAAATGCATTAGAGCCATAAAAGTGAAAA
>NW_004955407.1:18223450-18283045 GCF_000276665.1 Chinchilla lanigera
AACTTTTTTTGGTTTTTCTCCGGTACCGGGAACCGAACTCACGACCTTGCGCTTACCAGGCAGGCGCTTTTGCCGCTGAGCTAAATCCCCAGCCCTTGTTATCTGTTGTTTTATAGAAATGTAAGATGTTAACCATTAGGGAGATTGACTTAGGTACACACTGTAGCTCTGTCCTATCTACACAACTTTCCTGTAAGTCTAAAATTATTCAAAAATAAAATGTGCATTTGAAAGCAAAAGTAAGTCATATGTAATGACATATGCCTGTAACTGAAGCCCTCTGGGAGCCGAAGCAAGAAAATCACATTTGAGCCTAACTGGGGCAAGAGTTAGTGACCTAGTAAGACCCTGTCACAGAAATTTAAAACTACAGAAAAAGTGGCTAAGAGTGTAGCCCAGTACAAAGGCACTAGGTTTAATTTCCAATACCAAAAAAGTAAAAGTATGTTGCATATTCTTAACAAATATTTTCATTAATTATTTTTGACTATGCTATTGCTATTTTTGCTGTTGCTATTTTTGACTATGATTTGCTGTTAAAAATAAGGGTGATTGTGTTAAAAATCAAAATACATGGAAATATATGAGTCTATTCTTTTATTTAGTTTCTTCTTTTCTCCAGAACTACAAAAAAGAATGCAGATACTCCCTTTTCATCCTTAATAGGTTCCCTGAATTCACCTTATGTACGTGTCTGGTGTTAGTGGAGGACAAAGGAATCATGGGCATTTTTACTTTCTTGTACAGTGACATATGCAGAGTCAAGAGGTCTTCCCAGTCAGAGCCAGTGGGTGCTTTCAGCATTTTCTTCCCAGCATGGTCTTATTTGAATAATGGTGGCAAATTACGATGACTTTATTAAGCAGCTTTTACTTATCAGAAGAAAACTACTTTTCATTAAATGTAAAATAAGAGTACTTATATTCTAATGACACCAGCTAGCTCTTTAACTACCATAAGGGCCAAGCATTTTTTTTTTTCATTTACTTAAGAAATTACCTCACATAATGTGTGGAGCCTGTTGCAAAGCCTAAATGCGATGTAAATTGTCACCAGTGTCACTTTTTGCAAACTTGAGTGCAAAGTAAAAATAAATCCCTGGTGTTAAAAGGCTCAATCCACTGACGAGAGAGAATTTCAGGTAAAAACATTAACTTAAAAATATTTTTATGAAAATTTATAGCTGAAAAGAAAAGACCTACTTCTGAAGTTTGTTTCTACTATGAGCTAAGCAAATTTATGAGAAAAAGAGATTTAAAGTATGATATTTCAAACCCGAGTAAGGTTATTAGCAGTAGTAATTATACAAATCCAGCTTTTGTGGGTAGAACTGCTTCTAAACTTATTATAGCACTTCCAACTGTCAAAAATGATATTGATATTGGTTTAGTCATTTTGGTGTCTTTTTTTTTTGGTACCAGGAATCAAACTCAGTATCTTGCACTTGCCAGGCAGGTGCTGTGCCATTGTGCTATATTGCCAGACTTGATTTACTCATTTGTATGACGCTTTGTAGAGGTTTCTCCCTCAAGAACCTGAAATACATTATCTTAGGTGACCTCTGAGAATAGTCATTAAAGTTACTTGTTCATTCTGTCGTTTAAACTGATACTGCTATGAACAATTAAGTAAACAAGTAACAAAGATGAATTTGGCTTTTAATGTTTTCTTCATTTTATTTTGTTCTATTTGGTTCTTTTAGTAACAAACAAGAAGGGCTTTTATAATAAACATTTTACCATTGAAAACTGAATAGCTTTCACTTGGCTGATTAAATAGTGATAAATGGAAATATTGTGTATTAATGCTCACACTCTGCTAAAATTCACAAGATTTTGGGAGCTCTAAGATAAATGCCAGATATACTTAGAAGGAAGATATCCCATACTGTTAACAATAAGCAATTCAGTTTCTCTGTTCTGTGTCTTTTCATTCTGGAGTTACCTTGTTGCAAGAACTGTATATTTACAATAGATTTTTAAAATTCCCAATAAAAAGTCTTACATGATTTAACTCTTAATCAACCAAATATACAATTCAATTTTATGCAAAAATTAAAGAAACTCATGATTAGATGTACAGTCATAACCTCTAACACTAATTATGTGAAGCTGAATTCATGACTTATTAAATTTTTTAAATGCTACAAATTATAAACACCACCACCATGTTCTGCCATTTAATTTGAAATGATTTATCAAAACATCCTCTCATTTATCATTCTTTTAAAAAGATTGATCAACTACTAAAGTTGCCTGTTTATCTTCTGAGATATATTCTAGAATCGTGGCTTATTATTTTGTTCAAAACCACCATCATCCATTCATTCAGCACTCCACCATAAAAACATTAAGTGACCCTCTATTTTCAACCTCCCTACTGAGAATTACATTTACTCTGTTACAGTGAGCTGTTTTTCTCTGGTCCCTGACCATACCATATTTTCTCCCCATTTTTGCCTCTCTTGATATTTAACGCTCCTCCATTAAAACACTCATGTGGATTGGCTTTGAGCTATGACACTTTTACTAAACAAAACATAAATTTCCATTGATTCATAATTGTTTCATGTAATACTAAAGTTTTATTCATAAAGGGATTATGAATGCTTGGTGATTAAGGTGATATCTTTGTTCTCCCATCTCTCTCATAGTGCTAGTTTAGGAACAGGGTCACTAAATTTTTGACTGGTCACAAAGGCTGATTTAGTGCTTCAGGGAATATTGATATTTATGAGCGGTAGAAGTCATGATCCTCTATGCTTCTCATTTGAAATGTAGTCAAGGAATAGTGATGGTAAAAAATGAAAAGGCCAGTATTAGTGTAATTTTGTGGTGTATGTAAATAGGATGTAATGGAGAATGGTGGGATAAGAAGCTTTCTTGGTTTTTACCCAGATGCTGTTCTTAAACTCAGGCAGGCAGAGGAGAGATTGATGAGAACCCTTTTAATAGTGAATATTCTTATTTTATATCGTGTGTAGAAAATATGTGATGGTAACTTGATAGAGTTAAGCAAGAATTTTCCTGTTTTCCTGTCAAAAATTTTCCACAAGCCACAAAATTAAGAAAATACAGAAATCATATTCAATGAAATAAGGAGACATATGGAACCCGAAATTACAAAGTGGGATGCAAGGAAACCAAAATTAATTTCCTCACAAAATGAAATGTAAGAAGAGCCAACCAGTGTGCCTATAAGTGCAGAGCTCAGAAAATAAATCCCACTCATTATATGCTTTCATATGGCAGTTTACACCTAGGGTACAAATCCAACATTCCCTGTTTACAAAAGAAACAGTACTTGGAAAAGTCTCTGTGTTTTCGTTGATTTCCAGGAGAAGCCAAAAGACAAGACAAAGACAAGAATAAAGCAGACATCCTTTCACTGTTTGCAAGAGGCAGTCCTCTGCTGAAGCTGTAGGAATCAGAGGGACTGAGTTTCACCCAACACCACAGATGTCAATCTTGCTTGGCGGAGCCAAGAGAAGGGAGGACGAGATTGGCCCGGGGGAAGAATTTCATTGTGTAACAGAACTAAGACGTAACAAACCCGAGTAAATAGAAACACTTTTGTTTGCTGTTGATATAAAATATAGGTGCAACATGACTCATGCCCTTATATGAAATTTCTGCAAATATATAACACAAGGGAAAAAACACATCTGTCCACATAAGATACATTTAAAAATGAGCAAAAACAAAGAGAATCTAAGAGGGAAGAGATGATAAAAACAAAAATTATAAAGGTTACACAAAGTGTGATACATATGTAATTTTAAAAAGGATCAAGATTACCATAATTTCTATTCCTTTTTTTAAAAATTCTTTTAGCAGTACAAAACAAAACCATAATAAAAGCAGAACATGATAATTACATTCATATAGGGGATTGGAACATGTACATAACACATTTCAATTCCTTTCTTTTACCCCTCTTCATCCACCTTATTTTTATTTATTTATTTTATAAGACCTTATAAAATTAATTATATATATAGATTGAAAGCCAGACTAATAGGCTAAAGAACATATAAAACATGTAAATCAGTTGTAATAAGTCAAGGTATACTTTTAGATACATTGTCATCATTGGATTACAATACTTTTTTTTCCTTTTTCCTGTCTTTTATTTCATACTTTATGTATATTTTGAGTTGTTCACGTAAGAAAAACTATACAAGCTAAGCTTGTGTGTCTGAATTACATCACTTAGCAGTATGGTCTCAAGGTACATCCACTTATCCAGAAGAAAAATAGATAAAATGATGCTAAGGACAAAAACTTAAAATAAAATAAAATAGCTAATGAATAAAAATGCTTATACAGAAAGAATTAGTCAAGAGTGATGAGGTCAGCAATAGTAATCAATAAAAGACAGGAAGGTAGGAGAGCATAGCAAGTGCACAGATTTTCTTGAACTTTATGGTTAAAAATTAGAAATAATTACTTAATAATTAATTTAAATAATTAATATTAAATAGTTAATATTAAGAATTTATTATTAAAATAAAATAAATGAAAACAAATAATATAATCAAATACAATTAACTGACAGAAAAAGAAAAGAGAAAGAAGAAATTAGAATTACTAAATTGCTTACTGTAGGGAGTTAGTAAATCTGTGGAAGATACAGAAAACTTTGTCTGTTACGAAATGATAAATAGCAAACTGAAGTGTGGTTACCATGAAATTTTTGAAGCTTTAGCTTAAAGCCTGTTTTGTACAGCCCTCATATACTTTGTTGTAATCTGTTCTTAATTCTAAATATTGTCTTTCTTTTCTCAGCTAATTTTATTTAATAACTTTCTGTTCTTTTACTTGAAGTTTCCTCTGTTTGTGTGATCTTTAGTTCCCACAAAAATTAAATCTACCCCTGATTTTAAAGATAAATGCCAGGAAAAAATACACAGCACAGCACACAAAAATACAAATAGAAAAAATGATAAACAAGAGACAGTGTCAATAAATTTGTACTAGATTACTTGAAAACCTATATAAATGCAAGAATTATATATATATATGTATAGCATTAAGATGAAACAAATACATCTTGATTTTAAAAAATGTCAATGGGCCTAACTTATTTATTAAAGTAATATCCCTTCTTAGGTGATTATAAATATTCATTTATGTAGTGTACAACAGAGACTCACCTAAAACAACTGAAACTGGAAAAATGATGGAAAACATACAGCAGATAAATAAAATACTAAAAATATATTGAGTCACCTGTAAGAGAACATTTTGAAATAAGATGTTTAAATTATAGAAATTTATTTCTTAGAGTTTTAGAAGGTGGACGTCCAAGACCAAGGCATAGATTCAGGACGTGGTGAGGGCTTGTTTCTTGGGGCCTTGATGGCACTGTGTCTTCTCATGGACGAAAGGCTAATGAGCTCCCTTGGGCCTCTTTTTTGAGGGCAATAATCCCATTCATGAAGGCTTTGCCCTCGTGACTTAATCATTTCCCAGCGGTCCTGCCTCCTGGTATTATTAGAATGTCACTGTAAGAATTTTAGGGGGAGCACAAACATCAGACTCTAGAAATGAAGAAAGACAAAAGCCACAGTGATAGCTAAGACATGAATTTCTATGCACAGTAGGTTACAGCATCACTGTACATACAGAAAAAATTAAAGAAAACACTTGAAGGAAGTGAAGTGAATACATCAGCAGTAAATTTACTTAGTTCTCTAACAGCAAATATATCTAAAGGTCATACAAACATAGAAGACTGAAGTGTCATGATTGATTTTGTTTACTAAATATAAAGCGCAAGCCTTATTTTCTAGTACCTGAGGAACATTCTTTAAAGGGCACAATTCCCTACACCCTTCCTGGGTAAAACCAAAGAGGTACACAGGGTGATCAGAAAATGACAGTATCTATTGCAAATATCATTGAATGTTTAAATTCCTCAAAAACTAAATTACAGTAGAAGTTTATTTTATCATTATTCTCCCTCAAAATACTCCCCCTCACTTGAAAAAAACTTATCCTAGGATTCTTGCACTTTTCTGAAGCAGTTCAGGAAGTCTTCTTGAATGAGTGTCTTTTGTTTCCCTGTCTTGGCTGAATAGATGACGTTAATTGATTCAAAATGTTTATTCTCCTGGTCATTTTGACTTTGGAGAACTGTAAGTTGCACAATGCCAGACCCAGAGAATAAAGTCAATGAGACCAGACCCTAATATCTGTGAGTCTGCCTTTTGTGTTGGATGGCACTTGAAGCTGAATCCACTGTACTTTTTATCACACTTGGTGCAGATACTCATGAGAGAGGACTTCCAAAATGGAAAGTAGCAACAATGGTGAGAAATGTGTCCTTAAAAATAGGGAGGAAGCTTAATGAGTGTGTCTTCTACTGTACTATTAATTTAAACCTTCACCCTGTATTTGGACCATCCCTTATAAGTAGACACTATGATTGTCCCAAAGGCAAACACTATTATGAGATCCTTCGAGTTGGGGAAATCAATAACCAATTTTTACTGATTCTCACCATCATGTGCTAAACCTGGGAGCCCTGCACAAGAGACGGAAGATATAAGACTCCATCAATTGACTGAAAATCTTGGTTATAAGTTTGCCAGCAACTTAAACTAGGGAAAGATCTATTTCCCTTTGCTATAGCTCTGAATGGGGTAACAACATTATTTCTTGAACATGATAAGCATAGGTCTTCCGAATTAACTTCTATTACCTAACGAGCTCAGGAACCCATCAAACTGAGACATTGAAGTACCACATTGTTAGCATCCTTTAGTACCAAAAATGGCAACCTCAGTTCTTCTCTGGAGATCCTTAATCTAGCACAGACTTTTCATGAGTGAAAGCCAAAAAATAGATTAATTATTAACAAATGTCAAAAACAGGTAAGCACCTGTATGCGTGGACACACTTCCCACACACACAGTAGGAAAACAATTCTATGTATCAGATACTGAAATAACTAAAGAAGATGATATAAAACAAATGCATATAATATATGAATGCCACAAATGGATCAAGAAAAATAACCCACTATCAAGAGAATGCAATCATGAAAACATGTAATGAGTCATGCAGAACTACTATATCTCACTAATAAATGTTACACAAATAATAAATGTAAGATGGTTCCAACAATTGAAAAATTTTCAAAACAAGAAATGATGAAAGAATCCAAGTTTAAGTCTTCAGAAATCAGATTCTGCATGGAAAAAACAAACCTTGCTCCTCTTCTCCTTCTGTGCAAAATTTCAATCTTTTACTTCTCTTCTAAGAGGAAATGGTAATCACCTGCACCGGAAAAATGCCCTTTACACCTGCAGAAGATTAGCCTCTGTTCACTCCTGCCACATTCACCAAGAATCATGTAAAGGTCGCTCTGTTCTTGCAATGATGCCAATGATGGATGTGTACACACTGGGCTATAGTCACAGCTTTGCTGCCTGTAGACACATTTGCAACTTTAAAGAGTGGTTTTATGAGTACGTTGTCTGTCCAACAATTACATCTGTTAGCAATGTACTATATAAACTTTACAGTTGGTAAAAATGTTTAATATAGGCTTTGGAATACTTAAATTACATGGTAAAGGAAAATAACATTTTAATGTTGTCTTTTAGTACCCTTTCCTTTTATTTCTCTGGGTCAGCAACATATGTAGGCTTATGTCCTTGAGCGGTTAGCCCAACTCTGCCAACCTTTCACTCTATGTGAAATTCCTGTTTAACAAAGAAGCTAGGGCCTTAAGAAAGGTTGGCTTATGTCCACAGACTCATAAGTAACAACACAAATTGCTCAAATGGAAAATATTGAATTTAACAATACAAGTTACACAAACCACAACTTTTTCGTACAGTCTGAGAAAGTCCTGCCTTCACACATGTAATTAGTTGCAGTAGCTGGATACTTCCAGAAGAGGTACTGCAACTACCTCTTGAAACCTCAAGTGTTCAGATTGTTTTTTCTTAAAATCCATCTCTCTTAAATATCTGTGCTGTACAATTTTGCCTCATCTTCTATCTTGAAAATCAGATTGACAGGTATTCTGATGTCTGGTTTTTAGAAATAATAATTGGAGCTTTTGACCTATTCTGAGATTTATAATCTTGATGGTGTAACTGAGAGTTAGCTGTGTGCTTGAGGGTATACCAGTTGTGGCATTGCAGACCTCCCAACCACAATACTTACATAGTGAGAGCATTACGGCTTCCTCCTACTTCTCCTCCCTGAATTGTCCATTTATTTGGAGTCCCTTTAGATATTATAAGGTACTAGATAGTATTATTCTAATCTCTTCCTTTCAACTCACATCATAGGCATTTCTATCCCTTGCCAGAGGCAGTTTCTGTCCCCTGCAACCAAGAAACCTAACTGATAGAATACCTCAAACTAAAAAATGAAGTACAGAGGGCCCCTGAATTATGTGAGCAGCTTCATATATGAACAATAATGGGTTACAACTGGAATTCTAGGTTAAATTAAGACCAAAGTCTTTGAGTTATGACCCAAATGCTGACTCCTTGTGCAGCTGTAAACAAGACTTGTGATGCCAGAAAAGCATCTTAAACATACATAAGCATCAGTCTGCACCCAGATATGCATGTTTGTGGACATGATTTTGGGCAATAGTTTATATAACTGCTATGATTACTTCTATCAAAATGGCACCCAAGTAGCTATAAAAGAAGCTAAGGAATGGAAGGTAAAGAAAGCAATCACAATCAAAAGGAAGAAAGAAATTATGGAGAAATATGAGTGCCATTTGTGTGACTGATCTTGCTAATATGTACAGCACAGCGAAATCTGCCATGTGGATAATTTTACAGAGAAAATTTCTATAAGGAAACTAGTATTGTTGCTAAAAGTGTTACTCAAATTAGTAACTCATGGTCTACACTGTTAGATGAGGTAGAAAGGCTTTTAGTGTAGACAGACAAAAGGTAGATGGAAGTTATACCCTGCTGAGTCTATAATTTGTGAAAAAATCTAGGGCTATAAATGAAGATTTGTAAGGGGCAGGGCCTGCCTGGCAAGCGTGAGGTCATGAGTTCGATTCCTGGTACTGGAAAAAAACCAAAACCAAAAAAAATAAAAAAAAGATTTGTAAAGGATAATCCATTAATGAGTGGTAATGGTGAAACATTTTGGGCCAGCAAAGGGTGGTTTCACAACTGTAAGGTGAGACCTGTATTTCATAGTGTAACCAGGCATGGTGGAATTTGAAAGAAGAACTGGCTCACCAGTGCTGATAAAAGGGCTGCTGAAAATTACTACTTTGAAATAATGACACAGGAAAATTTTGTGATAAAATTAGCCTTTTCTTGAAGAAAATTACCAGAAGAACATATATCACCCAGGAAGAGACGAAAATGCCCAGCTATAAGCCAATGAAGGACAGGTTGGGCTGGGGGTTTAGCTCAGCGGCACAGCGCCTGCCTGGCAAGCTCAAGGTTGTGAGTTTGATTCTCGGTACAGGAAAAAAAAATGAAAAAAAAAAGAAAGAAAGACAGGTTAACCTTATTGCTATGTCCCAATGTGAGTGGTGACCTCTAGATAAAGTCTTTCTTGGTTTATCTCTGAAATCCCAAGACTACTCAGGAAACATAAAGTCATGAAGAATAGGCTAGGGCTCATGTGGAAATGCAATGCAAAAGCCTGGGTAACAAGAGTGTTTTTTCTTGAGTGGATCAGGGAGGCTTTCTGTCCTACTGGTAAGAAATATCTAGAGGATAAAAGCTTATCAATGAAAACTCTCCTCATCATAGGCAGTGCTCCTACTCATGATATTTGGAGGAAGAATTGGCTGAAGAATTCCTATACCTCTCAGTCAAGTTCCTCCCATCTAATACAACTCTTCTACTGAAGCCTATGAGCTGGAAACTCATAGCTGGATTTAAGAGGCTATGCGCAAAAGAACTGTTTATGAAGTGCTTCTAGATTGTCTCAGATACAGATTTAAATCTTAAAGAATTCTGGAAGGAACATTACAACGTCCTTTCCTATGTGGCGTTAACTGAGAAATACTGAGCCAATGTCTTTCTAAGGACACTGAGATATGCCTGGAAGAAAATGTGGCCTAAATTTATATGACAGAGACTGAACGCTGTGTAGAGGATCCTGTGCCTTCAATTGACCCTGTGATTGATGACATTGTCACTATAGTGGAGTCTGTTGCTTGCAGGTAGACCATGATGGTGTGAGGAACTGGTGGAGGAACACTCAGGAACTGTCTACAGAAGAACTTCAGAAACTTCTGGCTGAGAAACAGAGAAGGGCATTGGATGAGCTTTCAGAAGAGGAGGGGAAGTATCCATAGTCAGTGCAGTAAAGTTCTTCTTCTGAAATAAAAGCAATTCTGAAAAATGGACAGAGCTACAACTATTTGTAAAGAAGATGCATCCAGATGGAAAAAAAAAAAACCAATCATTTCATTCACTTGCTTAATGACAAAGTCATGTCACACCACAGAAGTGTTAAAGAACAGACAGAAACAGACAACCTTAGACCAGTTTTTAGATATGAAAAGATTGAGACGTAGTGAACCAGGTCCTCGTGGGCTTTAGACTCTACCAAAGAGAGAAAGGACACCAGGGAGCCATATTTGTAATGTTCTTATGGAAGAGGACTCTCCTTCCAAATAATGACCCCCTTCCATTTCATCCTCCCTTCCTGCAAGCCAAAGATCAACTTGAACAATGAGTAGATTACAAAATTATTGTTTCTGGTAAAACTAGACATATGTTATATCTTTCTGTTTATGCACTAGGAAAATTACTGGTATTTTGGTAAATTATGCACATTATACAGCCCTTCTTTATTATGAAAATGTTAGTTAAGAGGTTCTTTGGAGGTTCACAACACATGATGTGTATTTCTATTATTTCCAAAGGGAAAAATAGTCTTGACTTACAACTAATTTGAGTTACAACCAACCATTGCAAATGAATTGGGTTTGTAAGTCAGAGGTCCACCATTCAAACTACAAAGAATACTTAACTTTTTCAGCCATTTGTTCCACAACATTGTGGTTTATATATGTTTGAGGACATTCCTTAAAGGCTCTTGTTTTGGAAGATTTGTCCCCAGTGTGGGGAGGTGATATGATCCCTTCAGATGATACTGACATTAATCTCACTAAGTGGAAATATATATATTCAGCCAGAATAACCTCTCCTTGCTATTTGCCTCTCTGCTTCTTGCACATGCTCCCAGTGGAGGAACACTCAGGAACTGTCTATAGAAGAACTTTAGAAACTGTGTTTTCTGCACTTACAATAGTGGAGCTCTTGCTAGACCAAGTAAAATGCTATGTGGACTTGTGGCACTGTAAGTTACATAAACCCCTTTTCTTTATAATATATCTGGCCTTGGACATTTTATTATAGCAGTGGAAAATGGGCTAATTCACATTTCATGTAGGTAAGCATGTTGAATGTTGTTCCATTTCCCTTTATTCTCATCTTTCACAGATTCCTCATATCTTCATTTTCATAATCAACAAGTAAACTGTAAATTATAATATATGTAATATATGCTTAGCTTGTCTTTGTCAGTGTTGTCAAAGATATATTATATAGAAATTAGGGTAGAAGCCAGAGGACAGCAATTATTAGTCTTAGATATATTATCTAGTATTCTGTAAGCGTCTTTCTTGGAGGAAAAATAAAAACATTGGGATTTTTTCACTTTGATCTCAAATTCTTAAGAAATTGTGGTCTCTGTAAGATTTAACTTCCAAAGGGGAGTATGCAGTATAGAAACAATGGAAAAATGAAAAGTGATGGAAAAATTTGTATCCAGTAAATTGGGAATGAATAGATGTTAACATCTTTCAAATAAGATTTAATATTTTTTAGTATTAATCTTCAGGCAGTGCTATTCCAAGAGATCAATATTAAGGTTTTTTAACCTCATTTCTGCTAACATATTGGGTAGAAAGATTCTGCTAGGGTCTGTCCTGTGAATTGTATGACATGTAGCAGCACCCATGAGCTCTATTTATTAGATGCCAGTTGCACACACATGTATATGCATACATATATCATTTATGGCAAACAAAAGTGTTTTTGATTATGGCTAAATGATCCCATGGCTGGGAACTGGGTATATAAATGAGAATCACCCCTGCTGAAAACTACTACTTTAGATGAATTAGCCATTTGATCTTCAGAAACAACTCATGAGGTTTGAATGATCATTACTCTTACTTGATATAAATTATAGCTACCCCTTGAAAGATGAGGAAAAGAAGATGCCCATATGTTTGAATAGTGAAAGACATTGTCTTGGTAACTTTTCTCTCATCGCTAAGATAAAACACCTGGCACCCATAATTAAACAAGGAAAGGTTTATTTAGCTCACAGTCTGTGGAGATTGCAGTCCACACTCAGTGGCTCCAAGGCAGAGTGGCACATGGCAGAGGGCAACAGTTCATGGCAGTGGAAAATAGCAAAACAGCAAAAGCAAAAGGGGAAGAAGGGAAAGAGCAAGCCTCTTTCCCTCCCTTACATTGTATGCAGGCTTCCTGTCCCAGGGCGGGTGTATCACTCACACCCATAATCCCAGCATTGGACCACGGATCAATCCTAAACTCTAGAAGCCTGCCCCATGACTGCACGAGGTTTTGGGGGACATCCAGACACAAACAATAACAGACATAAACATTTAATTAGTATGCAACCTGAGATTCAAACCCAGGCAATCTGATTGCAGAATTTTTGTTTGTGTTCTTTGTTAGTTCTCTGAAAAATGATTGAGTACAAGGGTGACTTGAAGTCAAATGATTATTGAATTAAACTGAATATACAGTTCAGAAAAAATTGCATATTCTGCTTTGTCATCTAATTTTTTTATTTTCAGGAGCTTTTTACATATTTAGTATTAGAAAATTGTTAATAATACTTAAATTCACATGTAAGTACATTCCTGGATTTTGAGATATAATTAAATGTGGTCTTGGACAAAAGAAATGGGCATACAATTTTTTAAGTCAGCATTAGTATCTTCTAGATTATAACTAGATCCATGTCTATCACCATGAACCAAACTAAAGTCGAAATGGATCAAAGATTTAAATATTAAAGCAGAAACACTAAATCTACTGGAAGAAAAAGTAGGTAGAAATATTTTAGACATAGGGGTAGGCAGAGAGCTCATGAACAAAAACCAAATTGCATGAGAAACACTTCAAAGAATCAACAACTTGGTTCTCATCCTATTGAAAAGGTTTTGTACTTCAGAAGAAATCGCCAATAGAGTGAAAAGGCAAACTACAGAAAGGGAAAACATCTTGCCCAACTGTCCCTCACACAAAGGACTTATATCTAGAACATATAAAGAATTGGAAAAACTCAGATCCTCAAATTCAAAGACCCAATCCAAAAATGGGCATCTGAGATGAATATACACTTCTCAGATGAAAGAATACAAATGGAAAATAAATACATGAAAAATATTCAATATCATTGGTCATTTGAGAGACACACCGAGATTCCATCTCACCCCAAGAAGAATGGCTATTGTCAAGAAATCAACCAACAACAAATGTTGCAGGGGCTGTGGGGAAAAAGAAACCCTTCTCCACTGTTGGTGGCAATGTAGACTGGTGCAACAACTTTGGAAATCAGTCTGGAGTTTCCTCAAAAAATTAGGATTAGAGGTCCAATTTAACTCAGCCATTCCTCTTCTGGGTATTTTCCCAGAAGAATTAAAAACATCGTACCACAGCGATATAAGTGCACCCATGTTTATAGCAGCACAATTTGTCATAGCAGAACTTTGGAAACAACCCAAATGCCCATCAACTGAGGAGTGGATAAGAAAAATGTGGTATTTTTATGCAATGGAGTATTACTCAGCTATAAAAGAAGATAAACTCGAGGCTTTTATAGGCAAATGGATGCAACTAGAGACCATATTCATAAGTGAAATAAATGAGACCCACATGTGTAAACACTGTATCGTCTCCCTAGTGTAAGAATCTGAAAGAGTAAATAAAATCTGAAAGGTACAATAGATACTGTGTAAGGTAAAGAAACTGCTCAATAGGAAAGAACAACTGGGATGAGGTAAAGGACAAAAAAAAGAAAGAAAGAAAACATGTATGTGTGTGTGTGTGTATACACAAAAAATCACTAAGAGAATTGTACTACTCATTTCTATCGGTTCATTGAAAGGAACACTTAACATTTAGTTGTTTGATCAATCTTGCATGCCTATATCTGGTAATCTGAGCAACTACTTTGAAGATAATAATAAATAATACAACAACCATTGGGATTTCCTGTCATCTTGTTTTTAAATTCTGTATCATTTTTATAGTTTTTGTGTTTGTGTTTGTTTTTATTATTCTGTTTTTTCCTTTTCTCTTCAAAATAATAAAAAAAATTTAAAAACATTAGTATCTTCTAGAGTGAAATTAAGAGAAAATGATAGTTTTCATCATTTTCTTTAAACATGAACCTAAGCCATGAGCTGATAGCCCTGTCACTCTTCAAACTTGTCCCACATTTTAGACCATAATTTACCTCCAGACAGTTCATGCAGAACTGAATAAGTGACTCATTTTGGTCTTAGACAACTCCAAGTTGGAGCTCCTACAGCACTTGTGTTGGAATAAGTTCAAATTTGTGGCGTTTTGCTTTGTTTTCTAAAAATTTGGTTTCCTTCCACTCCTTCTCCCAAAGTGTAAGATACAGGCAAATAAAGGGAGTGAAATACAGAGAAAGTAGAATATGTGGAAAGAAAGCAAAAAGAAATAAGAATAAATTGTTTAGTTGAAAACTTTTTCCTGTTTAGACCGTTTTTAAAATTATAAATTTAATTTTAGTTAACAATTTAAAATCTATGGATTTCAATTTAAATTTTAAAAGTCACCTACATATCAGCAAATTAATTAAATATACTTTGCCCAAAATTCTGCTTCTAGTAAATAAATCCATAACATTTTCTTGCTAGCCTCACACAAATTTTATACTTGATTCATCGATATACTGAAACACACAATTCACAGACCTCTGATATAAATTGGTAGCTTTCTAACTTGGCTAGTAGATCAGCAACAAGCAGGGTACAGATTGGACTATTATGAATTTAGGAGAAACAGTTTGTCAGAGATAGGATTCTAAACGGCATCCTCAGGCTAAATGAAATTTAGTGCCCGTAGATTCAACACAGGCATAACTGAGTTTTCCTTGCTCTTTCAAGGACTTATGCAAAGCTTTACTCCCTCAGCACAGTACATACAAGGTGTCATTTTTCAGTAGTCTGATTTTTCAATTACGGATCGTTTGGAAAGCTAATGATATCTATATTGTTAATATTGCCAACATTTTGTCAGTACATTGAAAGAACCTGTTATACTAAACATACTGATATAAAAATATATGTTATTCTTGCTCAGCCGTGTGCAAACAATCTGGCTGAAGTGCTAGAATTATAGGGAAATCCTCTCCAGAGATAAAAGCGGAATGGAATTCTGTTGAGAGCATTTAAAAAGCACTCTTGTTTTAAGTGGTTTCCTGAAGGATTGAGGCCAAAGTTTTAGAAGTTAATTATGCAGAGTCTCTCATTGAGAACTTCTGGTTAAAGTTAAAAATATTCATGCCGTATTATTCTTACTGTTGGGGGATGGGAAAGGCATCGTTGACATTAGAGAGTCTTTTTGAATTTTAAAAATTAATACAAATTGGAATTTTTGAGTAAAATGATTGACAATGTTTAGGGTTTCAAGAGAGTGGCAATAATACTTTTTTCAGGTGGTGAGATATTATGATGATCTGAGACCAAGTATTTTCCATCACATAATCACTCTCACAAAGCTAGGATCATATTCTTAATGTTTATTATTCACAGTAAAGGCTCATTTATTGGTTATGAGCATTGGCAATTGTTCAGGGTGATGGGTTCCAGATGTTTAAATGCAGCAACAGCCCACTGATAAAATGAATTATGGTGAACAAAGTAACAAACTAAAAACACATTTTCTTCAAAACTAAAAGGGATAATAAATATAATATTTAATCACATACTTCAGATAATATCCTTCCAGATATTTTTCTTCATATATTTATTGCTTTCTTCTGTCTCTTGCCTAAATATCTATTTTAGACAATAAATTTTAATAGTAATTTTCCCATCTGTAAGAAGGCCAGTCTGATGTTTTAAGAGAATTAAATTATATTGGCATGAAATTAAAATGAATACTACACTTAAGAAAATTTCATTTGCTGGTGACTTCCCAATGGAGCAAAGTATTTGATACAGAGAAGAAATATGTAATGGTAACATGTAATGATAGGAACATTCTTATTAAAAAGGAAAACAAAGAAATAGCATTGCAGAATAGGTGTTCCTACTATCTTACAAAAGTATGATAATAAAAAATAGAAGCAAGCAAAAATCTGTGTCAATAATTAAGTACAGTATTATTCCACATAGCATTATTATAAGATAAATACTAGAATGTACTCCTTGAGGTAATTATTTAATGTAACTCTTATGATGCTTCAGTAGGTAGCTTCACCTATTTATAGAAAGTACTTAATATTGCTTTTCAATTTAAAATATATATATATGTATTAAGTTCTTATGCTAAGAATTCCATGTATAATTTCTATATAATAATAGCAATGGTAAATATTTATGTAAGAGAATGAAAATAAGCAAGTTTTATGAAAAGTTGATTTTTCTTCACTAGTCAAAGTCTGTGATATTTGTGTTTATTCATGTTTTCTTATTTTGGTGTTGAAATGAGTTTGGTGACAGTAGATAGGTAAAGAATAGGCATCCTTCTAAAAAGAAAAAAGTTTATTATTCAATCACAAAATTCAGAATAAGTATTACCTGCCAATGTAATTTAATAATGACAGAAAAATTCTGGACTTTATTCTAAGAAAAAATAAAGATTATATTTTTAAAAAACAAGAATGGTGATAAATAAACCAAGTGTTTCTGCAAAAGATCATAAGGATTTTGATATAGTTAAATATAATTTTGTGGGGTGGGACTATTTAGGGAAGAGAATGACAGATACAAGATAATTATTAAAGATATTACTATTTTCAAAGCGATTCAATTAGGAAAATTGCCAATTTTGAGACACTGAAAGTGAGTAAACTTTTGTCTTGAGTTTGCTCTTAGTTGATGAAACAACTAATTTTTGCACGATTTCACACTGCCACTGAAAATATCTCCATAAAATGAATTTTTCCTTGAGTTTTATCGCTCTTGGATTAATTTTCTGTTCCTTTATAATACTTTCCACAAAGCTAGCAGCATGAAATAACTTCAATTTATTATTTCCTGTAGTTAAGAAATCAGTATAGGACATGGCTGCGTTCTCTGCTGAGGTTCTCACAAGATGTCATCTGGACTGCGTTTCTCTATGGAGCTTGGAGTCCTCTACTAAGCGCATCTGGTTTGAGTAGGACGCAGCTCCTAAAAGTAAGTTCTGGGGTTCTTGTTTCGTTTGCTGCGGATCATGCGGAGATCACTTTCTGGTCCCAGAACGCCTACCTCCGTTGCCCAGTGGCTGCTTCTGTCTTCAAAGCCAGCAGCATAGTAATAGGTGTTCATTCGATCACCCTCACCTTTGAATCTCTTTGGCCAAGAGAATAGCCAGGAGGACTCCTGATCAGGTCCAGCCCACTCAGTATGCTGCCTCTACATTAAATTCAAATGATTTGTAAACTTAATTACATCTGCAAACCCTCTTGTCCCGTAACACAGCATCATCAAAGAAAAATGCCTAATCATATTTACAATTTTGCCTACTATATAAACCAGAGATTATGAAACTCTTTACCTATTGTCTATTTTAATCTTTTTTCTTCTTTTTAGCAAAAGATTAAAAAAAAGAGCTTTTAGTACCTCATGTATTATACAACAATTATATCATTTATAGTCTTTTCATCACTCATAACTGGACACTGAGGGGTTAACAGCGTTTTCACAATAAAAATACTTACCCAACAATGCAGATGGTAGAATTACAGATTCAGTTCTTAAGAAAAAGAAGTTGCTTGAGGAAAGAGGTCTCCATCATCAAATATAATGCAGGCACACACACACACACAAACACACACACACACACAAGCACATGCATGCACATGCACACACACTCTAATGTTAAGAAAATATTTTTAGAGAGAATTTTTTTGTTGATACTGCCTCTTTACAGTGAATCCTTTCAAAGTTAAGGAACTGGATATGTTATTTCTAGAGAGGAAAAAATTTAAATATTAGCATGTATAAATTAAATTATAAGGAATAACTCATCCAGTATTTACATAATGCTTCACAAAGCTGCACTAACACAGCCATATAAACCAATTGCAGAAATGTGGAAAAATATTTAATGGTTTACACCTGGATTTTCTTTGACTGTGTTATCATCTTTCATTAAAAGAAAAAAATAACATCTTACCTTCCTTATAAAGTGTACTATAATCTTTGCTATATTTCAAGTGTAAGTAATTGGCAGTTAACATTAGTTGTCAAGAGCTTATGTTCTTCATAAAACTTAAAGAGCAAACATTGATAGTTGACTTTTAAACATCTGAAAACATTTGAGAATGATCATGTTTCTCTGTACAGTATAGCAGTGAATCTGTAAAAAAGTGCCTTTTCAAACTCATTTGTACTTACATTTAAAGTCTCATGGACCATTTTGTCGTGCCTCTACTGAAAATAATATATTTGTATTATCAGTTTTATAATTTTGCTCTTTACACATAGAATAACTTTAACCTTGAATCTTGCTCTTTTATAATAAGAATAAGATATTTTCTCTGGGAGATCATTACATGTAATTATCAGTTATTCTTTGCCTTTAGTTCATTAAACTATATTGAAATAAATATACTTAGATTATATATTATACACTTAATATTTGGTTTGATAAACTTTGTAAATCTGAAAATTGTGTTGATATTCTGACCCAACAAAATGTGAAATATCATTTGTTCTCAGTCAGTGGTGTTTACCAGAAAAGCACCCATGGGTGGAGGGGAAGCTTCTGGCTTTTTGGTTGCACCTGAGATCAATTACATCTAACTAAAGTGTGAGAATTTGGTACTGATATTTTTAAGAATTTCCTGAAGTTTCCAGTGTGCAGCAGAATGAGAGATACCAGTCTAGATTAGGCAACCTCTATTTTCTTTGCATATTAATATTATTTACAGAGCTCTTAAAACTTCTAAAATTCCAAAACTGCACTCTATACCAATTAAATCAGATAGAGTGGACCCAAGGATCAGCATTTTTAAAATGTTCCAGGTGATTACAGTGTTCAACCAAGCTCAGGAATTATAATTTAATATTAAAAATTTAGATTTTTATGTCAGTGTTTTGTTTTGATTTGATTAGATAGGAAAGTGGTGGAAAGGTAATAAAAAGGATAGGATTCTATTGCATTTTTTAGATGTTATTTTGTAGACTCTGTACTTAAAACCAATTTAATAAAAATTTAGCCTCCATTGAAGGTAAAAAAAAAAAAACCATTAACAAAGGCTTTTATGTGAAATCAAAATGAAAATATTTAATGATGATCTAGATTTTCCATGAGAATTAAAAAGAGGCATATGAACCACTGTATCACTGAGCTTTTATATTTTTTCACAGAAGAAATATATCATAGAAATAACAAGGATAAACTAAAGCAATATTATTAACATTTATTTTTTCTTTCCTTACACATTGTATACTTTGTTGGAAAACTAAGTGATAGAAGTTTATTGCTTTATGCCTAAGTAAGAAAGGCCCAACTAAACTGGCTGTACATAGTCCTTAGCGTGGAAGACCCATCCGAGGGAGGACAGTCATCACAAGGTACAAAAGGGGAACAAAGAAGGTCTGTCTGTGGAGGAGCTCCTGTCTTCACCTTTCCCTTGGACATTGTCTCCCGGCTGTCAGTGCAGGCTCTTCAGCCTTCGAAGGCAGGCCCTTCAGCCTCCTGATACAGAGTCACAAGTGACAGTATAGTGGGCTCCATCCTTCCTCTGGACCTGCTGGGTCTCTGGCATGCAGACAGACCTTTTGAACCCTTCCACACCTGACTCTGCGGTTGGCCATTGTAAGCCAGTCTGGTGAATTCTTACCTGTTTTGTATATCTTACATTAAGTCTGTGTCTGTGGTAAGCACTGACTGATACAATGCTCTTGGGTTGTTATAATATCTACTATTTTCAAATCTGTTCTGGCATCTTGGTCTGAATTAAGCTTAGTCTTTCACTCTTTCACCATACACATTAAATTTCACTTCAAGTTTTAAAAGCTTATATTTATATCTTTTCCAAACAAAGAATAGTTACAGTCAGGTCAGTTTCTTAAAATGTATTAGAATTAATATATATATATATATATATATATATATATATATATATATATATGTGACAGCTGGGGTAATTGTACTGCTGATGTCTAATGGTTTATTGAAAGGAACAGTTAATGCTTTTTCTTTTTTTGCCAATTTTGCATGTTTATATCTGGTAATCTGAACAACTAATTTGAAGACAACATTGTGCAATATAACAACCACTGTTGAATTCTACCATCTTGTTTAGTGAAGTGTTGTATCATTTCTAATAATTTTTTTATTTTTTTTATTCTCTTTAATTGTTTGATCAATCATGCATTCTTACATCTGATAATCTAAGCAACTTCGTTGAAGATAACAATATGTAATACAACAGCCACTGTTAATTTCTATCATTTTGTTTTGAAACCGTGTATCTTTTTTATCGTTTTTGTTTTGTTTTGTTTTTTGTCTATGTTGCTATTCTTTTGTTATTTTTTTATTCTGTTTAAAAAGAGTCAGTGTAATCATGAATTTTTCTTCCATGATCATTATGATTGACCTTGCATATGGCTACAAATATTTGAAGTACTGTATTCATAATCAACTGAGGTAAAATTGTAGACACACCCAATATAGTCCTTGTGTTTTTTTTTTGTAGCAAATAAACTCTCAATTCAGTTTAATTTCAAGATGTAAACTTAAGGGCATGAAATAAATTATATTCTTTAGTGAAAAGAAGTGTGAAGATTATATACTAAAATGTAGAACACAAAGAGCTTAACTGACTAGGTTATTTTTTATTTTAACCTCCTATATCTGCATGAAAACATTAAAATCATTACCAAACCATTAAAAAGATGTTTTAATTATGTACAGATACAATCTTTGCACTCCTATACTTCAGACACAGATACACATGTATAGTAACACTTGTATAAAGACTTTTTAAAAATGATTTCTATAGTGTCATTATACTTCTATTCCTCCAATGCTGTTAATTTGTTAATTCAGTTAGCAAAAATTGTACATACAGAATTAAAATACATCCAATTTTAATCAAGATCATTTTCTCTAACAGAGCTATTGTTTGAGTCAAGGACATGTATATCGACTTAGTTTGAAAATCAAGAGCCCAGGATAATTCTGTGAGACAGCATTTAACTAAGATTCTACATGATCAGCCAAGAACAACGTGTGTCCTTGACTTACTGTGATGAGTTGCCCATCATATACTGCCTGGCTTATGTCAGATTAATTTCCTGGAGATGAGTCTCTCAACCAGCTGACTTTCTAAACCTTTGTTCAGCATCTGAGTCAATGAAGTGAGACGAGTTCTCTGAGTAAGAGAGTTATGAGTTTTTTACAATGAAAACTCTTGCTATGACCTTTAAACCTAGTGTTTGGTCTGCTGTGGAGCCCTCGATGAATCAGAATCTTAGCTGTGAGGCATACTGACTATTAATGAATGAAAAACCGTGTTTGTGAAACAAAGTGCAGAATGTTAAGCAAATGGATCAACAAACTCTAAATTTAAATTCCCTGCTCCCCCATCTTTGAAACGAATGTTCTGTCCCTGAACATAAATATTAGCATTACTCAGTCTGGACACATAAGAAATATTTTATCAGTAGGAAGAACATGAGATTTGTTTGAGATTATTCAAACATGTGCCTGAGTTTCATCAACAGCTCTCTGACCATGAATAAATTATGTAATTTTTAAAATCCTTTATTGTTTGCCTTTACAATTCATTATAAATGCAAATATAAATGGAAGGCAAAAAAAAAATCTATACAAGAGTTTGTAGAGGCAATTAAGGGAAACAAAGCTTGCAACACACCTAAAATGGCAAGTTGCACATGTTAGGTACTAAAATGGTGTGAGTTTTCCTCTCCTATAAGTGTCAACAAAAAAATAAAATACTTCTGAGAGCAGATAGACTTGAAGCATAAATAATAGTAATAATACAGTGATTAAAGCTATGTTAAAAATAATTATTTTCAACTTTCCCTGTAATCACATTCTCTGTCCTTCTTTGGCCCACTTCCTATATTTTTCTTACTTGTCTGACTTTTATTTACACTGATAATTTAGTTATCTGCTTAAAAATATTTTTTAGCTGAGGTATGAGTTTTAGATCAAAATGTACTCATAATTGTCTATGGATAGTTTGGCCTCTTGAAAAGTATTTTTGCATGTAGCAGTAATGACAAAGATGAGAAAAATCAAGAAATTTGAGAACCATCTCATTAGTGCTCAAAGTAAAAGCAACAACTGGATATTAATCACTCAGCACTGAAATTTTCCTTGCCCTTGAAATTTACTACCTTCTTATGCAGATAACATTTATAGAAGGAAATCTTTAAAAGAATAACTCAAGGACAATGTTAAATTATGGGACAAAATAAGAAGATAATCACATAAAAGAATCCTTAACCTTGAGAGGCAAAGAAAGAACAGCCTCAGAAAAGTCTTACAGGGAGGTAGACAATGCTGTCCAAAAGAACTTTCCGTGCTGAGGGCGAATACTTGCCTTTTTATCTCTCTGATGTTCTAATCCATTTTAGACTGGGTGTTATATAAATAAATTGTGATGAATACCATTTAATTTAACATTACTTTTATCCCAGTGTCTTGGCAGCCACAGTTTTTAGATTGCTGAGTTGGACAGTTTATAGAAAACACATCTGTATTAGTCTATTTTGCACTGCTATCATGAAATACCTGAGGCTGAGTAATTTTATAAGAGGTTTATTTTTATGGTTCTCGATGTCTAAGGCTCAGGGGCTGTTCTTGTGTTGACCTTCCTGGTAGTGTCACAAGGTAGTGCAGGACATAGCATGGCAAGAGACAGCATGTATATGGTAGCCTTTGGTCTCTCCATTTTTATATAGTCACCAGTATTCAATAATGGAGGCTCCACTCTGATGACTTTCTCTAATCCTAATCACTCTCTGAAGTCTCCATCTCCAAACACCATAGAGGGATTAAATTTCCATCTTGTTAACACTCCCTAATGGGGATTAAATTTCAACCCATGAACTGTCTAGAGGGAGCGCACTTAAAATATATCCAAGCCACACAGTATCACTTTCCTCCTTCTTCACAACTATCCACCTACTTTAGATAAAGTCTGAAGAACTGGAGTGAGAAGGAAAGACCTCACCACCTCCAAGGTGTCTCACTTCTAAAATGCTTTCAGAGAGCTTGCAAAAACAAAATTACCTCAGAAATAACTATGTTTGAATACAACAAGAAATTCAAGTGAATGGTCAGGGAGTATGCAAAGAGATCCTTATACATTTAAGTTACTCAACAACTTGAGCTGTAAATCAGAGAAAGACGTATCACGGAGGATTATTTCTATCAAGTGGTGTTCCATCAAACACTATAAAACTGTGTAAAAAACTGAGCGCAAGAAGCAGGGCATGATAAATATTGAATACTTATCTTCCCAACAGGAGCAATTAGGAATAATTCCATTAAGGTTTAATCGTGTTTGTATCATTGACCACCAGAAGTTTAGTCTTCAAAGGTCATCCATCGTCATGTGGACATTTATGCGTGTTGTCTTTACACATTCCTTCACTAATGTGACCCAATATCCCAAGGCTCAAAAGCCCAATAAGCATTTCTGTAAACTCTTGGGAATTCCTCTTCAGTCTTCAGCAAAATTGCTTATTCACTCACCATCGTCCCTGAGCTTTCACTTCACTTTCTTATTGTAAGCAGAACATAGTTATTTCTGAGGAAACTTCTCTCACTAAAGGTCTGCCAAGCAGTGAATGGTGTTTATCTATCAGACTACAAGTCAGACATCTTGGAGGTGGTGTAGTTCTTACTGCTGCTTTTGGAATATTTTAAGAATATCTATCCTGTTCCTCAGTCAGTCCAGCTACATTGCAGTACATGCTCTTATGTATACCAATCGTCATCCCTTCTTATGTGGAAGTTTTTCAAATTTCCAGCCACTCTCTTTCACGCATTAAATTTAAAAATGGGTTCATTGTCTTCTATTTCTAAAAGTACTGCTGTTATCATTCTCTGAAATACCAAATTCCAAACAGAGAGTCAATCCAGATTAATCAAACTAATCTAGATGCTTAGTTTCTTAACCTCACTTTAGGTAATTTTTTTAAACTTATTTCAAGTACATGATTGAGTTATTACACCCTGAAACTTGGCATTCACTGTAACAATATTTGAAGCTCTAACCGTCTCTCTGATCAAAGATGTTTTTCATTACAAGTTTCTCGTGTTCCATGCCAATAATCTTCTGAGCCTACTTAAAGTGCATGTCCATTGGGCATCCCATCACCTTTTCATCATGTGTCAATCACCTAATAATGCCTTTATTTTTCTTTTCATTCGATTTAAGTCAACGGTCAATCACTGTAACTCTCTAGTCTTTACTTTCAACTCTGTTACACAGACTTCCCTCATCATACTTGTAGGGAAAAATCCTAAGACTAAACTCAACTTTCTGCTAACATGAATCCACATTTAAAAAGTGATGAAGAACCAAAACACTGCTGGTTTTCTCTTCTGACTTACATTTCACAATTTTACACTGATTCTTCTTTAGGGTCCAGCAACCATGTTACTATTACTTTTCCTCTCTCCAATGATGTTTTTGAAATCTTTATCCTCTCTCTTCAAATTTCAAATATGTACTTTTGTTTCACCTAGTAACTTCAATGCTTTTAGTTTAATAAAGAGAGAGAAATCAGATGACAACTCATGTATTTCTTCACTGCCACAATCTAGTAAACTTTCTGTCCCTGAGCACACTGACCACTGTGCAGTGCACGAACTATTTTCCTAAGCACGAACCTCTTCCTGCATACCTGACATCTTTTCTGCTTCCTGTACAATGCTCTTCTCTTCATTTATGTTTCATAAATAATCCATTTTATATATTTTATCTATACTGTGTCTTTGTAGTCAACTCAAAATTCACATATATTTTATATGTAATATAATATATATATATAATTGGGACATATGATTTTATATATATTATATATCATATATATTTATATACATATGATAGCTAATGGGGATCATAACCACTGAAATAAGGCAGGATTTAGTTAAATTGCTACATTTGCTGCATAGTGCCTGGAAATCCTTTGTGAAATTACATTTCTTTTCCTAAATATTCTAATTTATAAATAAAAAACAGTAGTTTTATATAACACTTCAGTTAACCCTTTACTTTTATTTAACCATACCCTGTGGGAGGGTTGAGAATATTAAATGATTTAACATTTGTAAAGCTTGTGAAGCAGTGCCTGGAGATTTTCATGTATAGTCTCCTGAAATATCTCTCCAAACTCTGGCTCATTGCTGTTAATAATTCACATAGCAGGCACTAGTGAAATATTTTTAAAGACTATGTGTTATTTCCTTGTTCTAAACACTTCATTTAATTTCTAACAAAATAAAGCAAATGTGTTGTAGTTATCCCTACTTTTGCTGAAATCATACTCTAATGTTTTCCTACAAGTCACCTCTTGCCTCTGGAGTATGTCTTACTGTTCCACGTGGAGGCCTTACAATTGTTTTTCCCTGTGTGGAACATCTTTCAGCAGCTATCACAAATCTTTCCCCTCCACAATATTCAAGTTTTTGCTGCATAATCCTTATACACAAGTTTAAAGCCTTCCTTGACCACCCTATTGAAAATACAGTATCTCTGTGTGTTATTGTTGCTTCTTCTGCTGTTTTATTTTTCTTCATAGTCCTAATGACTAAAAAGCATAGTGTTTTGTAATGAATGAGTTTCCTGCCACCAATCCATTCCATGCGAGTAAAAGTTACGTGAGGGTGTGCTCATCACATCTCTCTATGTAGTAGGGACTAAATCAGTATTTACAAAGTAAATAAATTTTGACATCAAGCAGAGTAAAGAATAAAAAGTTTGTGGTTCGTTAAAAAATGGATATTTATGCAAATACATTTATCTGGTTAACTAGTGATACTGCTTGGTAAGTGAAACACAAGGGCTAAGAATGGTGCGTATTGACTTGCTCATTCTTTCACTTGTGGCCTGGTTCAGAGTGACTTTTGATAACCAGAGAAAGAAAACAAAGTCCCACGTTATTTGACTTACACCACTGACCACCTATAATTATACAGTTTAATTACTATTGTTACTGCACTGAAGAAATGGGGGCCCACAAGACAATATTCTACATGACTCACAACAGTCTGTGTTATTAAGGGTAGACTGGAAGCTAGCAGCATTTGATAGAAAGTGAGAGAAGCTATCTTTTCTCCAATCAGAATTTGATCCAAAGAAAGTAGAAAGGATGGGCAAATGGAGATTAGATGTTATATTTATTAAACAAAATGACTGATATAAGAAATAACAATACAGGGCTGGGAATAAAGCCTGCCTGGCAAAGCACAAGGTCCTGAGTTCGATTCCTGGTACCAAAATAAAAAAGAGAGAGAGAGAGAGAGAGAGAGAGAGAGAGAGAGAGAGAGAGAGAGAGAGAGAGAGAGAGAAATAACAATAGGCTTTCAAATACCGACTCAGAATTATCTGAGTTTTCTGTTCACATTCAGAGTGAAGAAATACAGACTTTCATCTTGGGGTACCACCCTGCCAAGAGTCTGACAAGGATTGCATTATATGTTTCCTGCATGCAAGTGACTCAATGACCAATTCTTACTAAAAAATTTCCTATCTGGAATTCAGTTCCCTTCTTCTGGGAAGATTGAGAGTGAAGCCCTGGAGGAAGGCCAAGCAATTTTAGAGTAATGAATGTAACTCTACATGGAAGCACAAAGAGAGGGTATGAAGGTTTCCCTCCAAATAGCCTCCAAATTGTGGAAGATGGAATGATATTTTGGCTTCCAGAACCTAGAGATCAAGTGAAGATTCAATGAATCTGTAGTGAACTGGCTAGTATACAGAAATGTTTTAATATAAGTGAGGTAAAATCAAAGCACAGATAAGCCCAGGAATTGTTATGATTATGTGATATGGGCCTACTGTTTTGGGGAAGACTCCATGTCCCAGTTATTTATCATCACAATAAAACTGCAGTGCAAACGCTATAGAAAAATCACAGAATTTTGGTGATATTCAACAATTGGTCATTGTGCATGCAACTGTAATTAAGATGGGGGTCAGCTAAGGGGCTCTCTTGACCTTGGCTTTGTTTAGTCAGATACTTGGAATTCAGTTGGCTGTAAGCCAAGCTAGACTGGCTTCAGCTGGAGGAAGCAGAACAACTTGACATTTTTCATTTTCTATTTATGCCCAATGACCTAAGATAACTTCTGAGCAAGATACATGAAAATGGTACATTTGGGATATTGTGTAATACATATTTGACCTTCATCTACATTTCCTGGCATACAACTCCAAAATTTCTTAGATTCACCCTAGTACTATGGTATTGAGTTGACTGATGACTGGCAACCTTTAAATAGCCTGAAAATAGATGCTGGTCACTAAAAAAGACCATTGTAAGATTAGAGGATGAGGACTTTCTGTCCCTTTCTCTAAACTCCAGGGAAAAAAGAGGGGCTAAAGGATAAGACAAGGTACAATAGCTAATGATTGATCAGTAATGCCTAAATAATGAAGTCTTAATTAAATTCAGGAAAAAAAGGTTTAAAGATACTATGAATAGCTGTACATACAGTTTACTGAAAGGAGGTATGTCCAGAGAGGGTATGGAGGCCCCATGCCCCTTCCCCTATGCCTTGACTCATGTATCTCTTTGTGGACATCCTTTGTAATAAACTGGAGAACATAAGTTAGTGCTTCCCTGGGAGGGAATTGTGGGCAACTCTATAAAGGAGTACCTTGGAAATATTTTGAGTCTGTTTCCAGATCACCATGAAAAAGTGAACTGTAATTTTAAAAAAGCCACACATTTTTTAGTTTCCCAGTGTGCAAAAATTTATATTTATATCATTCTGGGCTTTTTAATACTAAAAGTATGTCCTGGAGTTGAAGCATGCAAAATAATTATGTCTAAGTGATATTTTACCAACATCAAGTAAAAATATTTTTATTATTTTTATGACTAAAAATGCTAATGATCATCTCAACTTTCATTAGCTCATAACGGTTCTGCTGGTGGAGAGTCCTACCTTAATGGTGATGTCTAATGATTGATGAGGGTGATAGTTACTAAAAATGGGAGTGTTTGTGGCAATTTTTTAAAATAAGACAACAGTGAGGTTAGCATTTGTTGATTTTTCCTTTCACTGAAGATTTCTCTGCAGGATGCAATGCCATGGGACAGCATTTTACACACAGAAGAACTTCATTCAAATTTGTACTTGATCTTAAACTCAGCTGCTACATTATCAACTCAGTTCTTACAATATTCTTCATGCATTGTTGTCTTTTCAACAATGTGCACGTAATCTTCACCAGGATTAGTTTGCATTCCAAAGAATCATTTTCTTTGTTTATCCGTGAGAAAGAACTCCTCAAGCTTTTCTCATAAGATTGCAACAATTCACTCACATCTACAGACTCCACTTCACATGCTGTATTTCTATCACTTCTGCAGTTACCTCCACCACTGTCGTGATCCTCTCAAAGTAATCCATGAAGCTTAGAATTCACTGTTTCGGTTGACTTTTTCATCTTCCTCATAAGTGTTCTTAATGGTATCTAAAATTGTTAATAATTTTTGGAATGTCTTTGGCAATCCATCAGAGAAATTATATCTATCACAGCTATAGTCTTATAAAACATATGTTTTAAATATTAAGACAATTCCTACTTGATCCATGAGCTACAGAATGGACGTTATGTTGGCAGGCAAGAAGACAAGGTTGCTTTCCTGGTACATCTGCATGAGAGCTCTTAGGAGACGAGGTGGATTTTCATGAGCAGTAGTATTTTGCAAAGAAAAAAATTTTCTGAGCAGTTATGCTCAATCGTGAGCTTAAAATAGTCAGTAAATCATGTTGTAAATACATGTACTGCCTTTCAAGATTTGTTGTTCCATTTATACTATAAGGGTAGATTTAGCATAATTCTTTGGGATTCTAGAATTTTCTAGAATTAGGGGCTCAGAATGGTAAATGAAAGTTTTTACCTTCAAATTGAAATCACTAACTACATTGTACTCTAACAAGAAAGAGGGTCAGCTTATCCTTTGAAGCTTAGAAGCCAGACATTGAATTATACTCTCCAACAATGAAAATCCTCCTAGCCAGCATCACTTATAAGGCTATTTTGTTTGCATTAAAAAGCTGTTTAGTATAGCCACCTTCATTAATCATCTTAGCTAGACCTTCTGCATAACTTGCTGGAGCTTCTATATCAACACTTTGATGTGATGGAGATGACTTCTTTCTTAAACATCAAGAGCCAATATCTGCAAGGTTCAAACATTTTTCTTTGGCTCCTTCTTCCAACCTTCATAGAATTTTAAAACTTACAATGTTCATCTGTAGCTTTAGGTTTGGGTAATACTGTGTCTGCTTTCATATTCTATCTCAGCCATACAAACTTCTAAATATCAGCAACAAAGCTGTTGTCCCTTCTCATCATTTATGTGTTCATAGCAGGACCAATTTTAATTCCCTTCAGAACACCTCCTTTCCACTTTTAACTTTGATAAAGAGCATCAAGGCCTAGTTTTGGGCCAATCATAGTTTTGACATATGTTCCTCAGTACATTTCATCATTTCTACCTTATGTTTCAAAGTGAGATATGTGGGATTCTTCCTTTCACTTGAACACTTATAGGCCAGTGTAAGATTATAAACTGGGCTTTTTTTCAATATTTCTGTGACTCAAAGGAGAGGGAGGTCAGAGGAGGAGGACAGAGATGGCATAATAGCCAGGCTGAGGAACAGTCAGAACACATATGTTATTAAGTTCATTGTGTTCTGTGAACAGTTTGCAATGTGCCAGGTCAATTATAATAGTAATATTCAAAGATCCGTAATTGAAGATCACAACAACAGACAGAGTAATAATGAAAACTTTGAGGTAGTGTAAAAAAGTGAAGTGGGAATGTTTAGGGGCAAAAGGTGTTGACACCATGTTGTCATAAATCGTCCATTTAGAAAAAGTGCATTATCTGAAAAGCATGATAAATGGGGTATCCTGTTGTCAGTCAGAGCAAAGCAGCGAATAACTTATAAAGGTAAGCCATTAGAATTAGGGCAGACTTCTTAATATGAACAATAAAAGGCAGTAGAGCTTGGAGTGAAGTGTTTCAAGCCTGAAAAGAAAACACCTTCCAACTAGACTGGTATAACCTGCAAAACTCTTTCAAAATTGATGGAGAAATAAGATATTCCCATGATAAAGAGGATCCAAACAAATTCATGACCACCAAACCAATACTCAAAAAAATTTTCAAGTATATCCTAGAAAGAGATAATGAAAGTCACAATAACAAAAGATCTAATAGAGTAAATACACCAGGTAGAGAAACAAAGGAAATTAGCCAGAGGAAAATAATGCAATGACAAGAATAAGTCAAGAACTAAAATAGTAAGTCTCAATGTGAATGGTCTGAGTTCCCCTGCAGGCCAAGAAAATTGAGAATTCATAAGAAATGGATAGATTCCTAGACACATAAGGAAGGAAAGGTTTATTTAGCTCACAGTTGGTAGGGGTTTCAGTCCATAATCAGGTGGTTCGAAGCCAGAGGGGCATCGCAGAGAACAGTTCATGATTCCTACAAGGTAGCAAAAACAATAAGGGACCTTAACAGCATTTTTCTGCCCTTTTTATTTTATCCAGACTACTTAGGGCAAGTAGCTCACACCCTTAATCTTAGTACCTTTGAGCCGAGTATTGTACCATGAATCAATTCCAGTGTCACACACTCTAAATCCAGCCACCTCTGTAAAAACCACCCCCATGACTGCATGGGGAGGCTTTGGGGAGACATCTAGACACAAACTATAACACCCCTCAATCTCTAAAGAAGTAGAAAGGGAAGGAGAACTCTTAAGCCATCCCTGCAAATTAGCATTATTCTGGATCCAAAACTAGATGAGGATTCAATCAAAAAAAAGAGGAACTATAGGCCAATATCCTTAATGAACATGGATGAAAAAATGGTCAAAAAGATACTGGTACACTATGAAGAAAATCATCAAGAGAATCACATATCATGATAAAGTAGCCTTTATCCCAGAGACACAGGACGGTTTAACATAGACAAATGAAGCAAGAACAAAAATTGTATGATCTTATCAACAGGTGAAGAAATAGTTTTTGACAAACTCCAACACTCATTCATGATAAAAATACTAAGAATATATAAAGAACTCCAAAAAAATTAAACCCCCAAAATGAAAGACTCAATTAAAAATGGGCAAATGAAATGAATAGACACTTTTTAGAATAATTACAAACAACCAACACACATTTGATAAAAATCTGAATAAAATAGGTGTGGAAGAACCTTATCTCAATCTGATAAAAGCCACTTATGATTAACCTACTGACAACATCATAATAAATATGGAAAAACGGAGAGTTTTCCCTCTAAAATCAGGAATAAGACAAGGATGGCCACTGTCATCATGCCTAGTCAATATTCTATAGAATGGTAGGAACTTTTCCAGCTATTCCTCAGACAGAGGAGTAATATCAAGGATATATAAAAGACTCAAAAAATTATCCTTCCCCAAGAATACTCAATTAAAATTGGGCAAGGGAGATGAATAAACACTTCTCAGAATAAATACAAATGGCCAATGATGTTGAACATTTCTTCATGATATATGTAATATGTAAATGCAGATTAAGGAAACACTGAGATTTCATCCTCCCCTACAAGGAATGGCTATAATTAGGAAATCAAATAATAAATGTTGGTGAGGTTGCAGTGAAGAAGGAGCCCAAGGGTATACATGTATCACTGTAATATGTCTTTAACTCTTTTGAGAATATATATAGAGGGGAAATAGCTGGGTAGAATGGAATTTCTAGTTTCAGTTTTTTGAAGATTCTTCACACTGATTTCCATAGTCATTCTACTAGTTTACATTCCCACAAACAATGTACCCATCATGTTTATAATAGCAAAATTCATCATAATATTTAAATCTTGGAAGCAGCCTACATGTCTGTCATGGTTACTTTTCTTTCGTTGCTGAGACAAAATACCTTATGCCCAAAATTAAGGAAGGAAAGGTTTATTTAGCTCACAGTTGGTGATTTCAGTCCATATTTGGCAGGCTTTAAGGCAGAGGGGCACATGGCAGAGGGCAACAGTTCATGGTGACAGAAAACAGCAAAAACAGAAAGAGCAAAAAAAGGAGGAGTGGCAGAGAGCAAGCCTCTTTCCCTCACTTATATTGTGTGCAGGCTTCCCGCCCAAGAATGGGTGTAGCACTCACACCCATAATACCAGGCTTGGATCATGGATCAATCCAAAACTCTAGAAGCCCACCCCATGACTGTAGGAGGCTCTGGGGGAACATCTAGATACAAACCATAACAATGTTCATCAACAGATGAATGGATAAAGAAAATGTGGCATATATACTTCCAATAGGGTACCACTCTGCTATAAAGAACTATGAACTTGAGTCATTTGTAGCAAGATGAATGCACCTTGAGACCATAATATTCAGTGAAATAAATCAGACACACAAACTTGAATAAATCATGGTTTCTCTTATATGAGAAACCCAAACTAGTAAGAGCGAAATAAAAGATAGATAACAGGAAGTAGTAAGATAGATCTTTCTCATATGGGAAGAGATCAAGAGATAGAGAGGGGAGGGACAAGGGGGAAGGGGATGAAAAAAGGAATTAAGTTTTTTGGTACATGTGCCAACTTCCCACAAAGCATATTATCATTATGCATTGCAAACATTTACTAGCAAGAATTGAAAACTTGAAGACCCATAGGTAAAACTACCAGTAGCTTGTCTGAAGTGAGCCAAAGCAGTCCTATGGACTGGACCCTCAACCTGTGAGATTTGATGCTTTCTCCAGGTGAATGAGGTTCCAATTGCATCGAAACGGAGAACACTTAACTCATATTCACCACAGAAGTGATTACTCACTTGCTGTGGTAGTGTGACACAGCCTGATAACATAGTCATTGGTCTTCTTTTTCAGTCTAAAGGGTTCTCTATAAACTCTGCATGTTCTACGTACATGTCTTTCACTTACAAATTTTGTAAATATTTTATCCCAGTTGTGGCTTGCCCTTTCTGTTTTCTCCAGGATTTATTCAGAAAAGCAAGCTTTCTTTTTCCTGTTTTAGGATGCAGTCTAATTTATCAAAAAAATTTTTATGCTTTCAGTGTACCCACTCATAAATCAACCCAAGGCCACAAAGGTTTTCACTCCCATATTTTTTTAAAAGTTTCATAATTCTAGATCTTATGTTTCCATTTGAAGTTAAGATAAACTCTATGTATGTGTATATATCTACACTTACAATTTCCCCATTGCTCTGCAAATTACCACATGGGTATAAATTGGAAAGATTTTATAATTCATGTAATTGTTTTCTTAATTTTTGAAATCATAGTTCAATACTACCTGTACTCCAGTGTGTAGAGTCAATAGTTTATTTTATAAAAATTTTGGATATAAATATAATTTCTCTAACAGTTAATCTTTCATGGATAATTCTGGAAATTTGGGTAAGTTTTGATGATAATGAAGACTAAGACATCCAGAGGGTGGAATAGTGTTCTAAGGGAAGAATCAATCCTGGGAAGCCACAGGACAATAATAAAAGGTATTCAGAGATGAAAGTAGCAAAGACATATTCTATCTGATTTTCCATGTAGAAATATCTACTTTAGACATGTCCATTGCCATGTAAAATTGTATGGAGCATTCTACAAAACTGTACAAGAAATCATTGCTCTAAAATGCTTATTTTCACATTCTGAACGGCTCTGAGGCCGTGAAGGTTTGATCTTAAGAAACTTAAAATTTAATGGTTTCTACTCTTCTGTGCTTCCTTTGCTGCCCCTTTTGAGTCATACTTCTCACCTAGTTTGACTCTTCCGTTCTTGTTCTTTCTTGCTCCTTGCATTCATGAGGTCCAATTACCTGCCAAGGCTTGTTACTGCTGAGCTTCCTATTATATCATCTAAACCAGCATCCAGCGCAGCTCTTGAAACTCCGGAAGGAGGATGGTGCAGGCTGAAAAAATAAAGACAAGAGTCAGAAAGCTGAGGTCAGGTGGAGCCCCTCTCCTGACAGGAGAAAGGGCTGCCCAACAACTGCAGCATGTGCTTGTACAATCAGCATAAGAGGCTGTATACTGAGAATTTTAAGGGGAGGGTAAGATCCAGAACAGGAAGGACAACTAATCTTCAACAAAACATCATGCCTTGGTGGTTACACAGGTAACAAGAGAGGAGTTGTCTGTATTACCTCAGGGAAGGCCAAGTCCTTTGGTGAGTTAGCTCCTGAACTGTGTACACTTCTCATGGGACCCTGCAAGAAACATGAGAAGCAGTGACCTTGTCCTAGATACCCGAGGTACAGACAGATTTGCTCCCAACGCTATTTGTTCTCTAAGAATATACTGTATTTGTGTAATAATATGCTAAAAGCTCTCATACACATACTTTTAAAATGCAACCTATGATATGGATATTATTTTCATAGCATCACATACCATCTATATACTGAGAATTCTAAAACTGGTACATGTACTTAAGGTTTCTATCTTAAACTTCAGACCTATAAATCTAACCATTTTCTAAATACTTCTACTTAGACAACTGAACATAATCCAAAGTGAATCCCTCAACTTTCTTCACAAAATCTATTGCTGAAGGTATTTCCTTCAGGAATCGAGATTAGAAAACAATGATAAGTAGGGTAAGCAGAAACAGACAGATATCTTTACAAGCAAATTGATACATTTTGAAACTGTATACATGGATTACTTTTCTATAACTTTCAAATTAAAATTCTATAACTTTCAAACATTAAAAATAAATTGTTCAAAGGAAAAATAAAGTGCTATTCTCTGTCTTTCAAAACAAGCACATTCCAAATTAAACTGGATTCCTGGACCTAAGGGACACTGGCATCCCATGAAGTCTTGAACTCCAGGCGTGGGTTGTCACGGTAGATGAGGATAGAGTGCTTTACTTTTCATCAACTCTTGGTGCTTCTACAATAGTCTAGCACACAATAAATTTTCTCTAGCTTTTTAAATTTATTACTGTATGGTGATCTAAAGTTTATGGAAAAAAGAACCATATTACTTTATGTAGCCTAGTAATTAACCTACAAAAATTAAATTTTCTCAGAATTTACACAATAAATACATGTCTTGGTTCTTAATGAATAGAGAACATCAAAAGCAACACCTTTAATTCATGGTGAGCATGAGGGTTTTTTCTTTTTTGGTTTACAAAATCAAATTTGAAACATCCTTGCAAGGTCAAGAAACTATATTTTTAATTTTAAAGTCTAATATTGAGCATATAGTTCAGTCCGTCAACAAGGCAGAGCTGATTTTCTACCTGCTATTTGGAGACATGTTGAAACAGACTTTGAAGAAAATTTTGCTGTGGGAGAAGATTTGTATCACTAACTACATGCAGACACAAGAGAAAAGATTATGCTGTAGAACTGTAATGCTTCCTCTGAATTTGCTAACTTCTTAAGCCAAATGCATTTTAACATACATGTGGCTATTGATTCTGTTTAAAGGACAGAATTATATATATTATGACTTCATTTTGAAATTACTTTTTAGTGTTATATGTCTTCTACTAGTGTAAGGAGAACAGACAGTTCTTCCAGCACCATCTTCCTCTGGAGTTCTAAGTCATAACAAGCAACACATGTCAGTGATTAAGCCCGTGACCTGACTAAGTAATGACGCTGTGCTTTTCCCTTAAGCACGCTTTCTACAAACTCACATACTTGTGGTCAATGTATTTCTGACCCTCAGAGACCTAGTCCACATCACATACACTTCTGAATTCATTATATTTCTTAAATTTTATTCTCACCAACATGTACTTTTTCTTTTTGTTCTTCTGAAGTCAAGTCAAACAAATCAACATAAATAGATCAAACTTTGCCATCTTCTTTTACATGATTTGGTCCATTCTGACCAAAGTTTCATGCTGCCATTTTTAGTTCCCATTAATATATTTTATGTTTATTGGGAATTATAAGGAAAGCCAAACATATGTTTAATATTTATCTATTACATTTGAGATTTAAGGCCCATTATTTTATTTCATTTCAGCCTATGAAATGTAACGGAAATTAATGTGCAAGTTTCTAAATGTTGGAAATTGTTAAATATTAGATTACATTAAAAATTAATTCTAGAAATGGACTTCATTAAAAATAGTCATGGCTTTGTAATAACTGAGAATTAATTATAAAAATGAAGAACTGAAAGGTTTTCAGTAAAAATTTAGAATAATAGCTGAGGACCAATGTACATAGGGAGACAGGTAATGAGACTGCATTTTTTGTGTGTTTCTATTTGTGAACCATATGATATCCTAGCTTACATAAGTCAAAAAATGGTGGTGGCATTGTCCAGTTTCAGAACTAAGCATGAACGGTTAGGTGCTCACTCTGTGTACACAGTCTGTGGCCCAAACAAGGTATTGTCTGTTTTAATGACAATTGAGAGTGCGACATTGTATGGATTTCATGAAACGATTTATTATAGAACAGGAGATACTCCAGACATACAGGCTGAAGGAAATATTTGAAAAAGAAAGACATAATAAGAGGAAACAGATGACATTGATGGATGCTTTTAAAAGAGCTGTCACATCATTTCCCCTGATTTTCTGCAGATGCTGGTAGAACTAATCCTGATGATCAGTAATTTTACTTCAGCATTCTCTGCTGATTAACAAAGACTTGAAAAATAAGGTTTGTTTCTTTTGGTTTTGTTTTTTATTAAGTACATGCTTTTTGCCACTTTTAGGGGAAAATATTAACATTGCAAATATCTATTCATACTGAGAAATTTACAGTGCAATTATCTTTTAGCTTTTATCTCAGTAAATATTTGAGATTTATTTTCGTTCTGGTTTAGTTACAGCCTGATATTCTAATATGTGTAGGATAACAGACATTTAATATATTTTTCAACTGATTTTATGACATATTTATCGGCAATGAAAAGTTTTTTAGAACAAATATTATTCAAAAAACTTTTTGGTTACATATTACATAGTCATTATATGACCCTATTAAATGCCACACTGTTTTGTCTTTTATTGTTCTTTATAATTCAAGATATCAAGTCATAGAAAATTATTAAAGTATATCAGGGTCAGTTCTAGACAATAAGATAAAGCAAAACAATGAGTATATGTATAATCTTCTGTTTTAGGTTTAGAAAGATTAAAAAATATCAAGTCTGAAATTTCTTTTCTTTCAAATGAGGAAGCTTACATTTATGAAAGTTTAATGATTTTCTCAGTTATCACAGAAAAAGCCAGTGAACCGAGCCGTGGAATATAGTTTTCTGCCTTTTTGTGTGGTGGATGTCAGGGCTTGAACCAAGGCCCACACACTTGCACTGCACCCCTAAGCCACAGATTTTCTATTTTTAAGTGCTGTGTTCTTGTTTTTAACTCACCAACTTGATTTTAGAATGATTCTTCTGAGGATTATGAACGTTCTGAAATCATTTGAATAGATCTAATGGATCTTAAGGCATACTTATGTGTTCAGACATTCGGCTTAGTTTCATAAAAATTGTTTTAAAGTCATAAACTGTTGGCTATTATTATACATGACAGTGGTTTCGGGCATTCCAAGATTGGAATCAAAGCACATAAGACAGGGAGAGAAAAAAAAGCACAAGGAGCCTCTCTGAAAACTTTTCTTAAGCAAAATAAAACAAAATTAAAAAATCAAGAGAAGTAACTTGAAATATAAAGGAAAATCATTAATAAAGAAACAAGTACAGCTTATACTAAATACCCAAGAAATGTTGATGCATAGTAATGAATAACTCCACTAAAATGAAAAAAGACAGATAATTTCAGCATGAGTCTCAGCATGGATGAAGCAAAATAGGAGGCAAATAAACGCATGAAATTTTGTCTTTATGGGATCTAGGTATCAGTAATGTTAAACTTTAGATATTAATAAAGAATTGTATGCATGTTAAATATTTGTACTCAAAAGAGCAATGGAAAGAATAGAAATACAATATGTAATATCCAAATCACCAGATGAAAGCAAGGAAACAAGAGAAACAAATGCAATAAGATTACTGGAAATTAAAATGAGGGAAAGTAATAAACAGGCAGATGTGTATAGCATCACTGTAGGCTGTGCAAACTTAGCATTACATATAAAAGTATGCAATATTCCACTATGTAAATGAATTAGAATTTTTTAAATAGGAAAAGTTACAGAGATAGCATATGATAAAGAAGTTAAAAACTCAGCAATCATTATTGAAGGGGAGAGTGGGAAGCGGCAAACTTCAAGAAATTTTGAATTAAAATAAAACATTTTCACTCTTGCTCAGAATATACATAGTATTCATATGAATCTGTGGGCTGACCATATTCATTACAAAACTTTTTAAAATACATAACAAGAGCTACGACTGCCAAGTTATTGTGCACGAGAGGTTAACAGTTTTCTAGTTCTAAAAATAGTAAAAAAAAACCCTCCAGTGTTTGAATTATAATTTTTCTTCATGCTAATTAGATGAGATTTTAATCTAATCCTAGAAGCAACCCTACCATGTTTGCTTTCTCATTTAATTGGCACATTAGAAATCAATCCATGCTTTAATGACATAAAGGAATGTCAATAACAGCTACTCTCTGAAGCCTCTGTCTCCTTCCTTTCTTGGAGTTCAAGCTCCTGGATCATTAGAGGTGAAATCAGTTCATGAGTCATGCACAGTAAGTCTGAGATAACTGCCCTTCCACAGTATCCCATATACATCTCATTCTGTGTCAGGAAATACAGCTAGGATCCAGAAAAATGTCCACTAAGCAAATGTAATCTGCCTTATGAGGTGGACCTGACTGCACCATGCATCTCTTATCTTGAGGAAGTAGCTCTTCAAAAATATGGAGAATTGTCATGATAGAACGTCCATAAATACAGGTCACATCCTTGCACTGAGTGTACTACTGAATTTACAAATACTAATATATTGGCAGATTTAATGTCTACAAAAAATGTATTCTAATTTACATCTTCAGTATTAGATTATTTGCATAAATATTTGCTGCAGATAATTTGTTTCACTAAGAACTTTCTAATTAACACACTAAACATACCTCTTTTTTCTTAGGTTGCTCCAGTAGAACTAAGAAATTTTTAAAAGCTCAATTAAAAATTTAAAATATGTAATTGTATTATTTTTAACGTGGAGCCAGTTATTATTTTCTGAAATGTACAATTTAGGGAATTTTGTAACAATTTTTTAATACAGTGCTGTTATAAAATGATAATGTGCACACACACATACATATATTTAGTTTCAGTTTAATACTATCACACAATAAAATTTTTTTATATTAAACTTATTAAGAGTCTAGCTTCCAAAGAACTTTATAATCTTTAAATTCTAAAAGTCTAAACCTTATAGGGTAAGGTAAGCCTGACAGAAAGATAGTGAGAAAACAATACACAAAGTCAAAATAAAAGGAAAAATATTGCTAGGAATGTGATTGATTTTTTTGGACTTTTGTGTAAACACACATGGCAACATTTAAAGAAAGATGAGGCTGTAGAAAGAGAGAGTAAGACAGCAAGTCCTATTTTTCTCGGTTTTTAAAAATCATTAAGTTTCTTGGTACAGTTCAGTTATACATAATACTTGCAGTCATCATAGGGAATTTGTACCTGCACATGAAATACCTTGATTCTTTTTTTCCCTATTCCCATTCCCAGGCTTCAACCCCCTTCCCTTCCTTATTTACAAAAGTTTTACTTCAATTTTATCTTTCTTTTCTTCTTTTTTTTTCCTTTTCCCTTTCCTTCTTCCCCTCCCATTCTCTGTGCCCCTTCCCATTCGAACGTTTTCTTCCTATGTCACAGCATCTATTACACCTTGGGGTCCTTGGTTACACTTTCAGTTTCTCACCATAGAAGCAGAGCGGTATTTACGTGTGTGAGATCATACTCTCTAAGAATATGACTGTTGCATGCAGGCATTTGACCCACTATCCTCCTTCTTGGTATTTCTCAGTTTTAAACTGAAAAATGTTAAAACACTGTAAAATAATTATAAATTTAGCTTTCAGCGTGGTGAGGAATAATGTGCCCTTCAGCTTAACTGGTCGCTCACCCAGAATGGGTTGTTTATATGTAATGAAATGTTTCTTTCATGACTTGAGTGACCTCTAAAACTCATGTGAAATGTATATGTTTCATCTTCCCGCAAATGAATCACATCTATTCTTTTTAAATTGTGGCCAATTTAAAACATCCAAAACAAAATGAGAAGTAAAAATGATTCATCTGGCTTAGCAGGGAATAAGGAAAGGACACACAATTTTGACATTCTCTTTGCAGGTTTAAGGTCAGCAGAAAGAACTAAAATGGAAGTGCGTATGTGCATCACCAAGTGGTTGACCTGTTTCAGGCACAGCTAAAGCTGAGAGAACCATTTCTTATCTTATAACAGAAACAAAATTCTTTATTCTACATGCAACTGACAATTAGCCACCAAAGTTGGAAATGGCCACTAATTATAAGGAATCTTACACAAATTGAGTTGCAATAAATCAGCCCTAAGTTACTCAGCCTTGAATAGCTAGAATATTTACATGAGTATTTTGCCCTTTTCTTCTGTTTATTCTCTATATAATGTAATTCATTAGAACACCTGTGTTATTTCCTATTTCTTTCTTCTTCATAGTGTTTTATTGCATAGGGATTGAAAACTAAGGAAAATATTGTAGTATTTTATGTATGTGGTGGAATAATCTGAGTTAACAAGTACAATGCATCAATAGAGATTTATTTTTCATGTTCTTAACGATTCACTCTGGTAATGTCTAGAGATGATTTCTAATTGTACTATTCTTAAACAAATAAAATAAAATACTTAGGATTAGGCAGAAAAAACACAATTACATTGACATGTTTATCCAAATATATTTAAAATGACTTTTATTTTTTTTATTTTAAAGAGAATTGAAAAAAAAGAACAATAGCAAAATGCCAACAACATAGACAAAAACAAAACAAAGCATAAATAAGCATGATACATGGTTTCAGGAAAAAAATGATAAGAATTAACAGTGGTTGTTATATGACATATCTTTATCTTCAGTGAAGTTGGTCAGATTACCAGATGTAAGAATGCAAGACTAATCAAACCATTAAAGAGATTAAAAAATAAAAACAAATAAGTTATAAATGATAGAGAGTTTCACTAAACAAGAGGATAGGATTTCAATAATGGTTGTCATGTTGCATATTGTTGTCTTCAAAATAGTTGTACAGATTGCCAGATACAAGCAAGCAAAATTGGTCTAAAATAAATAAATAAATAAATAAAGCATTAACTGTTTCTTTCAATAAACCATTAGACACCAACAGTACAGTTATTTCAGCCATTCTTGTATATATATATATATATTTTTTTCCCTTCCTTTCTTCTTTCCTTTTCTCCTTTTCCTAATCCCAGTTGTTTCCTCTTTTGAGTAATTTGTTTCCTTTTCCCAATATCTACTGTAAATTTTGGTTTCCACTTACTCTTTCATGTTTTTACACTAGGGAGACAACCTGGTGTCTACACACGTGGGTCCGATTTATTTCACTGATGAGCATGGTGTCTATTTGCATCCATTTACTTATAAAAGCCTCGTTTATCTTTTTTTATAGCTGAGTAATACTCCATTGTATAAAAATATCACATCGTTTTTATCAGTTCATCAGTTGGTGGGCATTTGTGTTGTTTGCAGGATTTATCTATGACAAATTGTGCTGCTATAAGTATATATTGCTGTGGTATGATGTTTTTAATTCTTCTGGGAAAATACTCAGAAGGGGAATAGCTGTGTTAAATGGGACTTCTAATCCTAATCTTGTGAGGAATCTCCAAACTGATTTCCACTGTGGTTTCACCAGTCTACACTCCCACTAGCAGTGGAAAAGTGCTCCTCTTCCCCAACAGCCTCTCCAGCATTTCTTATTGGTTAATTTCTTAATGACAGCCATTCTTTCTGGGTTAAGATGGAATCTCAGTGTTGTTTTAATTTGCATTTCTTCAATGACTTATGATGTTGAACATTTTTTCATATATTTATTTGCCACTTTTATTCCTTCATCTGAAAAGTGTATATTCATCTCAGATGGCCACTTTTGGATTAGGTCATTGAATTTGAGGGTCTGATATTTTTAAAATTCTTTATATGTTCCAGATTGAAGCCCTTTGCTCACAAGGCAGTTGGAAAAATTTTTTTCCCAATTCGTGGATTTTTTTTTTTTTACTTTGCTGGTGCTTTGTTTTGATGTGCAAAAGCTTTTCAATAAGAGGAGATCCCAACTGTTGAATCTTTGAAGTATTTCCCATGCAGTTTGGGTTTTGTTCATGAATTCTCTGCCTACCTCTTGTCTTCAATATTTCTATCTACTTTTTCTTCCAGTAGATTTAGTGCTTCTGTTTTAATATTTAGATCTTTGATCCATTTTGACTTTAGTTTAGTGATGCTGATAGACATGGGTCTAGTTTTAGTATTCAGCATGTGGAAAGCCAGTTTCTCCAACGCCTTTTTTTTTGGTTTTTCTCCGGTACCGGGAACCGAACTCACGACCTTGCGCTTGCCAGGCAGGCGCTTTTGCCGCTGAGCTAAATCCCCAGCCCCCGAGACTATCTTTCTTCCAATGAAAACATTTGGCTCCTTTGTCAAAGATAAGGTGGTTAAGTGTCTTTGTGGTTGTGTCTGCATCTTCCAGTCTGTTCCCTTGATCTTCAGGTCTGTATTTTTGCCAATACAATGCTGATTTTATCACAGTAGCTTTATAGTATAATTTCAAATCAGGGATTTGAGAAAATTACCATATTTGGAAAAAACAGATCGAAGAATATTTCAGAAAATAGAAAGATATTCCATGCTCATGTATAGGAAGAACCAACATTGTGAAAATAGCTATACTTCCAAAATTTTTATACAGATTCAATGCAATACCAATTAAAATACTATTATTATACCTTACAGATCTAGAGAAAACATTTCTAAAATTTTTCTGGAACCAGAAGAGACCTAGAATAGGAAAAGCAATCCTGGGCAACCAAGGCAAGGTACGAGGTATCACAATCCCTGATTTGAATCAGAATTTTAGGCCTTGTTTGTTCCAGAACAACAGAAGGGAGAAAATAAAAATGGAGAAGCATTCCCTGATATAAAATTTAACCCTGAAGTGATGTTACTTTCCATGGCTGCACTTAATTATGAGCAAGACAATATGAAGGCAATGTTTCAGTTAGTAGTAAGGAACAGGATTTAGAAGACAGCAATAAAACTTATTCTCTGTGAAACATGCTTGGATCAAGATATTGCCATTCACTGTTCAAATACTGTAAGTGGATATTTACTTGTGGAATTTACCATGGAACATGTACTGTTTAAGGTTGAGGATACTGTGGCCAATTGAGAGATTTCTGTTTATAGGAGATAATAGATAGGTTTCAAGGAGATAATAGATACATAAACAAGTAACAATATAATAACTCATATGTTATGATAGATATCACTAAACATATCAATATCAATAAGCATATTTTAAAATCTCTTGTGTTGGGCCTTTTACATGTTGTTTTAAATCGGGGTAATTATTCAAAGTATCACAATTATGGGAAGTAGAACCCTGGTTATAGAAATAGAATGAACTAAAACTAAAACTAAAAATGTCTACTAAATTTTTACATCTTGCTTATGTTTTGGCAGAAAGAATGGAAGATTTTGTGGAAAACATATTATAGTATGGTTGATTTTTGGATCTGAAATAAAAAAAGAAATCCAATATAGGTCTTATTGCAACTGTTCTGATCATTAAGGTAAATTATACTTGTTTTAAAAAAATTTTCCTTTCCTTATGTTTTCTACCCTTGATTTTTGTTCTTTTATTTTCCATGCTCTTTTAGTTTTATTTGTTATCTTAAGAAAAGACATACTAAAGTGGGCTTAAAATTACCACCACAATGTAGTACATGAAACAAGGATTATTTTCAGGTTTATGAACATTATACTGGCAATTCTAAAGGCAACCTGGGTAAAGCCAAGCTACTAGTCATCCTAAAAATCATGACACGTGTTCAATATGTGCTCCACATCAGTGTCACAAGAAGATAGATACATGTTTGACAGAGCCCAAACCAACCCTGATAACAGTGCCAAAGAGGAGAAATTTTCCTTAGAAGTCTGAAAAATTCCTAACTGAGAGCAAATGAGGGCTAGGGTTTTAAGAATGGGTAATATTTCAATAGGGAGAAAGTTTAAGAAATGGCATTCCAGAGAACACTGTGAACAGAGGAGAAAACTCAAAAACATGTTTTAGGAATGCTGAAAATAACTGTACCTCAGAGGTATTACAGGAAAAGCAAACAGACGTCAAGTCTGTAAAAAGTATAAAAGGACCTATTACCCAGGGAAGAGTACATAAGCTCCTGAACAAAAGGCAATAGCTACAGAAAGGTGAATGAGTGACATATCAGAGAGATAATTCACACTTAGAAACAACAAGTCATTATATTCCATCTGTTTTAGTAATAAATGAGAGAAGAAGCTGAGGGTGTGGTCTCTGGTTGGTTAACCTACAGAGGTGATCATTTCTGATTTTTTTATGTGCAGGATAGCAGTACTTTTATAAAATGTGATGTAAACAAAGGTAGTGAGGCTAACTGAGAGAAGGAAGATAACAGATTTAGTTCAAAGTACTTTAGTCTTGTTTTATGAGTAAGACATGTATTTGACACTCACAGAAACAGTTGATGGTGTAAGTCTAAAACTTAAGAAGGGGCCAAGATTTGAGTCATAGATCTCCTAGGAGCTATTTGGGTAGTGCAAATAAAATCTCTTAGGAAAGACAGTCAAGTAGAACATCAATCAATTTTAAATCACCAAGAAAAAGAGTTCCATTGAGCAACCATGACCTTCTCATACTAGGTGCAAGTTTTAAAATTTAAGTGATAGATAAAAAGAAAGAGATATCAAAATACACATTAAAGTTAGGTCTTTAAAATATATACTCTGCTATCTTTGGGGAGATGAAATTAAAAATGTGGTTTTATTCTTGCCTTTGTGTAAATATTTTTCCTTTTGACAAGTATATCATCATCAATAGCTTTGCTTACATATTCAAGAAGAAGGAACAAGGGTAGAATTACACCTTGGTAGTTACTCTTTTCCTGCAGTAAGAGTGAAATTTATCTCAAGATATTTAGCTGTGTATGTATTGCATGTAGAGTCATAGCTATAAAAAAAGTAAAATATCAGAATATGCTTGGAAAGAAGTGGATATAGTGAAAGAAATAATAGTGTCAATCAAGTTTTGATGACCTACTTAAGTGAATAAATAGAATATCAGTTCTGTCTACTTGAGTGCATAAAATTTACACAGGATTTTGGATTGGCATGAATCTTATTTAGCAAAAATGCACATATAAAAAGATACAGAGTTGAACTTAATACAACTTAATATAAATATCAGGAGGTATATTGGAAGGCATTTCAATGAACTTTTGTGATACATTTATATTTTAAGAATATGTGAGTAATAAAAATGTCTGAAGCCTACCGTGATACAAGACATAGAGTAGATTCTCAATAAATATGTGTGGAGTGATAAATTAAGAAAAATTATATATCATCTTAGCTGTAACACTGATTCTGATCTTAAGACAGATTCTCCTTAAATATTTTATTTCTGATAATTAGATGTTTAATAGGTTTCACAATTACCTTTCGTGATGTTTTTCCTAAATGTAATTATGTGTGATATTCTTATTTGTTCTTCAATTTCATCTGAATTTCAGGATTTAGTCACACTGGCTTCTTGTTTTTCCTCTCAACTTTCAAATATCCTGGTATAACTGGTTTTGAGTGAGGAATACTGTTCCTTCTGATAGCCAACTTCCTTTGACTCTATTTTCTAGTAGAAGCCCAAGAATTCATTGGGCTAGTTTTCAAATTTGACACAATTAGCTTTCTAAAGTTAATTCTCTCAATCTTGCTGACATTTCCATTTTCCCTCCTTTAGGAAAGGGAACTCAATTTCTTGTGATTGTTTCCTTATTAGAAGCCCATTGGAAATTCCCCAGGAGCAGGAAGTGAATGTGATGTCTGCCCCAGGAAATTTCACCTTCACTACAGAAGAACACCCCTTGAGCTCTCAGTGCTTCAGAACCAGTTTGTCCTCAGGATTCTCATTTTGAAATGTGACTGTTACCACTTGTCCGTCCTTATTTACAATCATGATAATTTGACTAAGAAAACACTATTCACCTTCTCTTCCTGGTTGAATGACATATGAGCTCTCTAAGGTGGTTATTCCACATGTTTCAACATTTTAACTTTAGTCTTGTTAGTCTTTCCCAAATAATTTCAGGATTACAACTTTATCTAGGTTTTGAAGTCATTAATCCCACAAATAATTGTGGAATGCTTTCTGTTTTCTAAGTGAGTCCTTCCAGTTCCACATATTGTTTAATTAGTTGTCAGGTACTTTAATACTCTTTTAACTCTAGCTCTGAATTGGGACCACCTGATTAATCTCATCATTCAAAATTTCCACCAGAAAACAAAGTCACACCAGAGGATATTTGCACAGTTGAATACTGATTTACTTACAAAAGAATACTGTGAATAATAGATAATGAGATATGATATATCATTCAATAATCATTGAAATACATAGGTTAGTTTTCATAAGGACAATTCTATAGAAGTAAACACATTAAAGAAACTAAGCCAACCAAAGTGACAAAAAGAATAAAAATCTTAAGTGGCTGTTATTAGAACAAAAAAAAAAAAAAGATTTGATGAAAACCTAAGGATAATTTAAATGGATAGGTAAATATATTTCATAAATTAAACAGGTAGATATTGGATAACTAAAATGATCAGAAAATAATCATTTATGTGAAACTTAAAAGTGCTTCAAATGATGCATATTAATTCTTTTCATTTATTCCAATACATCTTGAATATCATAATATTTGAGCTTTTAGAACATAGAAATGCATAATATGTGGTCTCTGCCAAAAAGGAGATTTTAGTCTTAAAATCCAAAATAGTCTATATAAGGCTTTCTTCACCCTTTTATCATAGGTCTATGATAAATGATGATGAGGATGGAGAGTACATGAGATTTGGCAGTGCATCATCTGTATCTTCAGTGTCTCCTAAAGGCCCACGTGTCAAAACTCCGTGTGTCAGAGGCTTGGTACCAGCGTGTTATCTTGGGAAGTGATGGAAACTTTAATGGTAAAGTTTAGCGGAAGATATTTAAATCATCAAGAGCAAACCTTGAAGGAAATTGTGGAACTCTGATCTCTTCCTCTTTCTCTTTTGCTTCCTAGCCATGAGATTAGTGATTCTGCTCTGCCAATTTTTCCCACCACTATGCATTTCCTCTCCACAGGCTAAAAGCAATGGGTCTGCACTGATTGGAGGCTCCAACATTGTGAACCAAAATCAACTTTCTCCATAAGGTGATTATTTCAGATATTCGTGATAGTGACCAAAATCTGACTAGCACACACAGTAATCCAAACAATAAGGAGAACTGGCTCGGGGTTAAAAATCTTTATTTGTATTTGTGAGTGGTCTGGAGTAAGAATTTGTTGACTGAGTAAGGGGAGGGCATTCCACTGTTGTTCAGAGCATGTCTAGCACAGAGTGTGAAAAGAGAGTGTCAGAACACCACAGTCTACATGGCATATATTTTTCTTGAAAATTCAGTCTCTGGAGCGTAGAATATTGTTTTGTTATTACAGAGTCTCCCAGGCAAACTAGTTGAATGAGATACTGGAGCATGAGTAGGGTTTTATTAGGTCAAATGGACCATGAAAGTTGGATTTAAAGTAGCATATTTAAGAGTTGGAAAGCCAAAACTTTGACAATTTTTGTCAACTGGAAATGATGCATCATGCCACGAATACCTATTTTTTAAATGGGGAACAAAGTCAAATGATATATTCCTTAGGGGTGCTTCCTCTGGCCCTGGTGCTTCTCAAGATAAATTGTGAATGGTACCTTGACCTAACTTAGGATGTCCTAAATATTTTAATGAGTATCTTTGACTTGCAATGAAATGTTTAATGTATTTTAATTCCTCATAACAAATTCTTTAACAGGGGAGTCAGATGATATTTTTGTTTACTGCAATAATCTTTAAAAAGATATGTGTTTGTTTTTATGGAAAATCACTAAAAGAACTTATTGTGTGAAGTTCACATTTATATAAACTCCCTGTTTGCCACAAATTAAAAATTAATTGTAGATGTCATTGGACTCCATACTGTCTGTCAACTATATCAGTATATCTCTTGAACCATGTTTTAAGCAAACTTTCTCAAAATATTTACCTACGTGTTTTGTATAGCCTTTCTTAGTTATTTGCTCTTCACCTGGCTTCATCTGCAAGCATGACCCGTGATGCCTTTTAAGCTGCCCCTTTCAAGATCACTAACACAATCTAGGACGATAAATCCAAGGAACCTGTCTCTGTTGTCATCTAATTAGAAATCATGGAAGAATTTGACTAAGTTTGCTCTCCCTTCCTCCTTAAAGCATTTATTTTTTTGAGCTTTAGTAACACTATATCTCGTATCTGTCTTAATATACATCCTCGTATCTGTCTTAATCATTGTGAATGACAGATTTATAGTTTTCTCTTTACCTTGGTTCTAATTTTCCATTTCAATTTCATTTTTTGATATACCTTAAATCTCTGTGAGGAAGAAAATGTATATAAATAGGATAAAATATGAACTATGCATTTAAAAGCTATTGGCTATCATATGGTTAAAGGATACAATTAAAAATTTCAAAAAAGATATAATCATGAACCTAGTCAAATAAAATCATGTCCTAGTCAAGTAGAATCATATTTGATCCCTTTACTCCCTTGCCAATCTCTCCTTTGTCCCTTTCTTTTAAACACCTACCCTAGCTCTACAAAATCTACCTTTTTATTTTGCCACTTCTCCTTTATTTTAATATATATACATATATATATATATATATATATATATATATATATCTTAAGGCAGTTTACTTAAAAATATGCCTAAGTAATTTGTACAAAATAAAATTTTAAAAAATGTAGAAAGGGCAGGTAAATACAAAAATCAAGCTCAAGGGCTCAAGAATGCCTGGGAGTCATTATACAGATGAAATCTCTTTCATGTTCAAATAGTCAGTTTTCTGAAGAAAAGGCCCGATTAACCTGGAGATCCAGGGGAATCTGCTGTATGGCATTTTTAATGAGAATACAAGGAACGGTTTTTGATCCTTGATGTAATAACAGAACCACTGGATGTGAGCTAGAGTAACTGGATTAAAAATTATGGTGTTGCACCTGAACTGTGTAGTGGATAATCAGGTTAGGCCCTCACAGGCAGAGGAAGCAAGGCGCTTAGAGAGATACTCAAATAAGTATCTTTTTATTTGAATAAATTTCACAGGGACGTGATACTACTAAATCAAGTTTGAAGTGGTTACAGATTGGTAAATGGAAAACTCTACCAAGAGATATTTCTAAATAAAAGTGAATCCCACTGGTTTTTCAAAGAGTAAAAGAGAATGCCGACAGATTTTTATGACTTGCACTTTATCAGAGGAGTTATATTTAATCTGAAATTGAAATTCTGACTTGAGGAAAATATTTCATGGAACTCAGATGCACTGTTATGCGGTTTTGTCATCTAATATACCTTCCTTGGAAAGATTTCCTAAGATGAAAGGTTGCCTCAGAGATAGCAAAATGGGTGAATGTTCAATGAATAGGGAACAAAAGATATACAGGGGTCCTCTTTTCTCCACATCTTCACCAGCATTTATTATCATTAGTGTTGTTTTTAATGCTTGTGTTTGTGATGTATAATTGTTACATTCTTTCAGGTGAACTGATGCATACGTGTACCATATATTGATCATACTGGATCCCTCTAACCCCTTGCTAACCTCTTCTTTGTCCCCTTCTTTTGAATACCTACCTTATGGCTACAAAATCTGCCATTTTATTTTTGCCATTTCTGCATTATTTTAGTGTTTAATTCATTTATATTTTAAGTTTCTCTTGTAAGTTAAATCATGCAATATTTATCTTTCTGTGTCTGACTTATTTCACTTAACATTATGGTCTTGAGTTCCATCAATTTTCCTGCAAATGACATGTTTTCACTCTTCTTTATAGCAAAACATTAATCTGTTGATAGACATTTTGATTTTTTCCAGATCTTTGCGGCTGTGATTTGTGCTGCTGTACACACCGTGTGCATCTCTGTATCTCTAACTTCTTCAGGAAGATATTCTGGAGAGATAGAGCTGGGTCAAATGGAATTTCTATTTTTATTCTGGGGCACTATCTAACTACTGTTTTCCATAGCAGTATTAATTCACATTTCTAACAACAGTGTAGAAGGATTCCTTTTTCCTCATATCCTCACAGGCATTTATTGCTTTCTGTGTTCTTGATAAAAGCCATTCTGACTGGGTTAAGATGGAATCTCAGAGTTGTTTTGATTTTCATTTCCCTAAAGGGTAAAGATGATGAACATCTTTTTCATGTACGCATTAACCAATTAAAATTATTATCTTGAGAAATATCTGTTCTGATCATTTGCTCATATTTTGATTGATCATTTTGTTCTTGGGGTGCTCTTTTTTCTTCTATCAAAGGCTCAGCTGGAATAAAAAGGTTTTCCATTTCTGTAGGTTGTTTTTTTTGCCCTGTTGATTTTTTCCTTAGCTGTGCAGAAGCATTTTCACTACATGAAATCTCATTTGTTCTTTCTTTGTGTGTGTGTGTGTGGTGTCAGTTTGTTTTCTTTATTTTTTTTATTTTAAAGGAGTAATAAATGAGAAAGAAAGAAACAAAGAAATAGAACAGTAGCAGCATACCAGTATCACAAAGATAAACATATCAAAGCAAAAACATTCAAAGTGATACAGAGACTAGGTAAAACTCCAAATGTACAATGGATGATAGGAAAGGATAAGAAATTGCTCAAAGGAAGGAACGACTGGGATGAGGGAAAGAAGAAAAAAGAAAAAAGAAAGGCAAAACATAAATATATATATGGATAGCTGCAATAACTGTATTGCTGATGTCTGATGGTGTATTGAAATGAACAGTTAATGCTCACAGTATTTTATGTTCTGGTCAACTTTGCATGCTTGTGTCTGGTGGTCTGAACAACTGATTTGAAAGTAACGATATGCAATGGAATTACAATGGTGAACTCCTACCATCTTGTCTAGTGAAACTCTGTATTATCTCTACTATTTTATTGAAGAATTATTTCCTTATTCCTTATACAGGTTTGAGCAATCTTTCATTCTTACATCTGGTAATCTGAGCAATGTAGTTGAGGACAGCAATATGTAATGTAACAACCACTGCTGATTTGTATTATTTTGTCTTGAGACTCACTTGTTGTTTCTTCATATTATTTCTTGAACAGAATTCTTTGCCTGTGCTTACTTGCTTCCAGTGTTTTCTCTATATTATCTTCTAGCAATTTCAACATTTCAATTTTTACATCTAGGTCTTTGGTCCATTTTTGTTTGATTTCAGTATACAACAATATGGATTTAGTTTCAATTTTCTGCTCACAAATAATCAATTTTCCCAGCACCAATTGTTAAACAGTCTGTTTTACTCTAAGGTATATTTTTGGCCCTCCTGTCAAAAACCAGGTGATTGAAGTTACATGGAATTGTTTCTCTGTCTTGTATTTCATTTCACTGATATACATGTCTATTTTTAATACCAGAACCATGCTGTTTTGCTGCTGTAGTTTCATAGTATAACATAAATCCAGAATTGTGATGCTTCCCACTTTGCTTCCTTTTTTCAGGATTGCTTTGACTATTCTGGGTGTCTTCTAGTGCCATATAAATTTTAGAATTATTTTCTTTCATCTTTTCAACAACAGTGATTTTTACTAGAATAAGGTAATGGCTCATTATGGTTTAGATTTGCAGTTCTTTGATGATTACTGGTGTTAAACTTTTTTACATCACTATTAACATGTTTTTATGTCTTTTTTGGTGATATGTCAGTTTACGTGCATGGCTCAGTTTTTGATCAGAATATTTGAGGAGGATATCTGCTACTCTTTTTGGGTTTCTTTTTTTTTTTTTAGTATATTCTGGATATCAACCCCTTGTCAGATATAGAAGTTGCATATGTTTTTATCATTTTGTAGATTGCCTCTTCACTGAGCTGTTTCTTTTATTGTGCTTAGCTTTTATAGTATTATGTGATCTCTTTTGTTTATTTTTGGTTTTGTTTCTCATGCTCTGCAGTCTTGCCCCACTAAAAGAAAGAAGGAAAGAAGAAAGGAAGGAAGGAAGGAAGGAAGGAAGGAAGGAAGGAAGGAAGGAAGGAAGGAAGGAAAAAAAAGAAGGAAGAAAAGAAAGAAGAAAGAAAGAAAGAAAGAAAGAAAGAAAGAAAGAAAGAAAGAAAGAAAGAAAGAAAAGAAAAACTTCCCTATTACAGTGTCCTGAAATATTTCTTATATCTTTACTTCTAGTAGTGTTACAGTTTCAGGTCTTACATTTAAGCCATTAATCCAATTTGAGTCAATGTAACTGGTGATTATAGTGGTCTAGTTTCATTCCTTTCTATGTCATATCTAGTTTCCTGTCATCATCGATTGAAAAGACTATCTATTCTTCAATGAGTGTTTTTGTCACATATGTTAAGAATCAGCTGACTCTGCATGGATAAGTTTACTTCCACAGCTTTGTAGCCTTGGCTCCTATAGATCTGTAGTATAATTTGAAGACAGTTGATATAAAATGTCTTACTGTTCATCTAATATGGTTTATGTGATGCTTGTGGTTTCATATTAATTTTAAAGCATTGTTCTACTTTGTTGAAGACTATGATTCTATTTTACAATGATTACATTGAATATATAGATTACCTCTGATAATGTGACCATTTTAGCCATATTGACTCCTCCATCCCATGAACACAAGAAATATTTCCATTGTGTGTGTGTGTCCTGCTCAGTGTCATTCATCAATGTCTTATAATTTTTATTGTAGAAATTTTTCACCTCTCTAGCTAAATTTATTCCTAAGTATAAATTTTATAAATGGGATTGCTTTCTTGATTTTTACTTTGGATAATTCATTATTTTTATATATCAGTGTGACTGTTTTTCATATGTTGATTTGTAGCCTGAAATTTTTCTAAGTTTATCATATTAGTTTTCAATGGAATCTACATTCTATCTATGAAGAAATAGTCTATATGTAATACCATGTCATTCACAATGACAATATGACTTCCTCCTTACCAATTCAGATGCCATTAAATTTTTCCTCCTGCCCAATTTCCCTGAGTAAGAATTCTAGTACTATATTAAAAACAGATTCTGGAAGAGAGTATCCTTGTCATTTTCCTGGTCCTAGAAAGAAAGCTGCCAGCTTTTACCATTCAGTATGATGTTGACTGTTAGCTTATTACAGCCTTCCTTATGTTGAGATAAGTTCTTTCCATATCTAGTTTGTTTAGCCTTTTTATCATAAGATATTGAATTCCATCAAATACTTTTTCTACATTTTTTGAGATGATAGTATAGTTTTGATCATTTCAGCAATTTTAATTATAGCAATCATTCCAATGGTAATAATTAGTAATATGCATAAAGAATTAGAAAAAGACACTATCTGGACTGTCTGGGTGATCCCATCTGCGGAAGCTAAGCCTGTGCTAAGGACTTGTGTTTGTGTTATAATGCGATGATTCAGTAAGGAAGAACAGGAGAGGATGAGGGAAAGAGAAAGCTGAAAGTGTGTAATGTCAAAGTCACCACAGTGCACAACTGGACTTACCTTAGTAAGCTGTAGAATGTATCTCAGAGGTTTTCTTTTGAGAATCAACTGGAAGATGCTCAGAGCTCATCAGCAGAAGGGTCCTCTTAAGCCATTGCCTCTATTCTCCAAATGCAGTGAACTCTACTTAAATTCTGCATGAATTAGTGTCAATTCCTGGATACTGCTGGCTACCCTATGAAAAAAAGACATCTCTGTTAGGAGAGATGTTATCAGATTACAGTGAATTGAACCCAAATGACACTGACTACTGCAGTTGTGATGGAAACCAGTGGATGAGGCCTACATCATAGGGGCAAGATATCAGAGGTATTTGATACACAAATTATGGTAATTACTTTAAAATAATGTTCCAAAGTTTACACTTGTTCAAATAAGATAAATACACACAAAATGGGAGTTTGGCTATTGGCTTAGTTATTTTCTCATTGCTGGTACAAAATACCCAGCACCCACAAGTTAAAGGAGGAAAGTTTTATTTTAGCTCATAGTTTGTAGGCATTTCAGTCCACTGTTGATGGGCTCCAAGTCAGGGCAGCATAGGGCAGCATGGCAGAGGGGCACAGTAGAGGTGAAATAGTTCATGGTCTTACAAGCAGGAGGCTGAAGCCTTCCTTCTGTTTTCCCTTTTTATTCTATCCAGGCTATAGGCCTATTGGCTAGTGCCACTCACCCTCAGGATGGGTCTTCTCTCTTCAGTAAAGACACATCCTTACTCAGAACCGTGCTGAAGAAATCAGTGGATTAATTCAATAATACAACCCATCATCCAGTCACTTCCAAAAGCCCCACCTAAAGTATAGGAGCCTTTGGTGGGACATCTAGATGTAAGCCATAACAGTTTTATTATATGATATAGCTGGCCTATGTAAGACATAACAGTTTTATTATATGATATAGCTGGCCTATTTTATAGCTAGTCTATAAAATACCCTCTTAAATATATTTTAGAAGAGTATTTAATGCTTTGAGAAATAATTCAAATTAAGTGAACAAAATAAATAATAGAAATATACAGCTTTTAATCATTTGTATTTATGCATAAAATTATGCATACTAAACATACCAAACATGGTTGTTTGTGGGTAACAGGTTATGGGCCACCTCCATTTTTCTCTTTTATATATTTCTATATTTTCTAAATGGTTTACAAAGAGCATGCACTGTTAATGAAAAACTAATATAATAAATTCCATTACATAATACTTATTCTTTAATCCTACTCTCCGGTAATTCACATAGCATCTGTGAACTATGAACTCCCTGCAAAGTCGTTTCTCAACCAAATATTCAATGTATGAAGGTCCTTAAAGATTCGTTGCAAATGTAATTGTGACTTGGTGATGTAGCCTCCCTGCAGTCTTCAGCAATCTCTTACTGACGGACCCTACAAAACAGTACTGTGCACTCGAAGACTATCAGAAGCTTCAAAAGAAACAAAAGAGCATTCAGTGAATTGAATAATTCTGTTCTAAACTTAGCCAGGAGAAACCGAAGATGCCCCCCATTCAGAAAAAAAAAAAGGAAAACGTGTTGAGAAAAATAAAGCAGTGTTCTAACACATTTTGTGTGGAAAAATATATATGGAATGTTTCATCTCCTGAGGAAAAAAACTGTTCTCTACTGGAAATCGATACAGGAAACTGAGGTTACCAACACTGGATGCCCATTTACTATGGACCAGAACCATATTACAGTATACTCAGCATAATTGGCTCTAAACACACAAAGATGAAAAAGGTAGAGTTTTTTCTGCTGTCAAGTTTCTGTTATGAACTGCAATTGTAGAAGAGGAGATAGTAAAATAAAAGCTATATGTACCACAGTACAAGGTCAGAAAAGGTTAGCGTCTAAGATCATGAACTTGGAAATCATCTTGCATTTGTTGAAAGCCATCTTTTACCACTTAATATATGGATTCCTTTGGGTCAGTTACTTAAATTACCTCTTTCTCAGTTTCTTATTCAAAACATAAGGATATTAATAATCCATCTTCCTTTTATGATCTAAATGATAGTAAAATATATCTATATATGATCTACATATATATAAATGATTACTTATATTACATTTCTCACATGCATCAAACAATATATGTAAAGAACAAACTGCATTAAACATTAGGAAAGTGTTAGATAAGATGCAAAAGTAAGTGGTAGTGCTAAAAAAAGAAAAGAACTCTGCTGGGAAGATTTTGTCAAGAAAAACTTAACCGAGGAAGATTCTACAGTAATCTGTGAACTGGTAAGAATAAAGAATAAAGATCTAATCTAAAAGTATTCCTGGTTATATAGGCCATGTTCAATAAAGGCATGCGAAGATCAAGATTTCTGTACAGCAAAAAGAGTAATGTAAATTGCAACCAACTCTCATACTGAGAAAGTCTAGATTGCAGATGAATGAATGTTCGCTACCTCATCTATACAATGAATTTCTACTCTGCTTGCCTTTAAGCTTCAGCTTTATTAATTTAGTCTGATATTTTCAATGTTTCATTCATCTGGCCAACATCTAAGTAAACTTATTGGGCTTTCTTCTAAAAATGTGTGTGAATAATGAGGCATTTGTATTTTGGGAGAGACTAGTTTATCTTCTATTAAATTCACAAACGTTGTTCTGACAACCTTTGAATGAAACTTAGTAGACTGCAGACTCCTTGAGTTTGTGTTTTAAATCTCAGCATTGCATTCAACAGACATCCACAATGAGCTAAATACTGTATTATGTGCATTTTAATATAATAACTGCTGGCTGAGACTAGAGTAGTTGTTAAAAGAATGCACGTTATATATGCCTATGTTTAGGAGTGTTTGACCACTATTGTCTTTCTTTAATTGTTTCTAGTTATTTTGCTGCTTATGGGATTGGGGTATAGAAAACTAAATGAAAACAAGCGAATATGGGGACAACAGCTGGTGACACACACCAGTAACAGGAGAAACTGTTTACTGGTCTCCATTTTATAGCTGATGGTATTCCTGCCAAAGAATATGGAAGGATAGAAACTTCACAGTTTCATAGAGCCAGACTTCACTGCCTAGAATTTGTGTCTGTAATAAATTTATTTTAATTTTTAAAAACTGTACATGTAAGTTTGAATTTATAGAGATCATAGAGTTTTATTTTTGTTTGATAATAGTCTTCTGGTTTTGATACAGACCAAATGAAATCCATGGCATATATACCCTGGGAAATAAAATTGTCTGTCTTAAAATAAATTGGGGTTTCTCTACACTGTTGAGACATTTCAGTAGCCTAATGGATACCACAAGCTACTCTAATGAAATTTATGGGTAATTTTTATGCCATAATCCATGGAATTTTGACATTTTCATAATTAACCAAAGTCTGGGGATTAACTTGTAGGTTAACTTTTTGCCCAAGCATTCATTTCTTGAATATGATTAAGACGCTGAATTTTACACTAGTGTTCTTGGCATCAGTTCCTAGAAACTACTGAAATTTGGTTTCTAGGCATTTCCTTGTGGGTGGAGGGAATAATTTGAATAAAATAGTGTGGTTTTGGGGGGCTGAATATTCTACATAACCTTGTGCTCTCTGTGCAACATTCTCTTGCATTTACATAGTTGGTTCTTCCTCACTTATCAATTGCAGCTTAAATTGCACTTCCTAAAAGCTTCTCCTGAAGGACCTAGATAAATTCCACCAAAATATTGTCCATCTCAAATTGTTTTTAAAAGCATTATTACTTTATTACACATGATGCCTAGTATCAAACCCAAACTTTAGTATTCCTCAGATACCTGGAAACTGTCGTCCGCTCTTACCATTTTTGCTCTCAGCAGACAATTGAGATCATTGTTTATCGCCATTTTGAAATTGTTCCCTTTCCTCTGGAAAGTTAGAAAAGCTTACTGAAAAATAAGCATATAGATTCTATTCATTTTCTTTGAATACGTAAGGTCAAAATTAGCTTTTATTTCTATTTAGTTATTTAGTGTATATAAGATTAAAAAAAAAACATTCCTCAAATCCTGATAGCATTTATTCATTTTTAGCTTTTTAATAGACAATATTTTGAAGACATACACATATGTGTTCAATCTCAAAGGCATGTGTTGACAGAAATAGTGAACCAATGAATAACTGAATGGCAGAGAATGACTGCGGAAGTAGTTTTTTAAAATGCCAGACCAGTTAAGACGATGATATTTTTCCAAATATATATCACAATGTGTATGTATCCATATTGAGAAAATAAACTGTTTACTGTAAAACAAAAAAAGGAGTTTTAGGTTCACAAGAATATTGAACAGGAAAGTCCATTTTTTCTTGACATCTGTGTTTAACGCTGAGTTCCTATGGACCTCTGCCCGCACAAACACAAGCAATTCTCTTCTCCTTTCTCCCACCAGAGATTTAGTGCTCTGCTTATCTTCTTTGCTCCAGGATTCTAGTTTCTGATCTTAGTTGTCACACAGTCCTCTTTAATGTCACATGTTCAAAATAAGCTTTCTATAGGCTCTCCAAATTCCATCCCTAATGATGTCTTTGCTGATATGCCCCTGAGTGGTTCATGCTGTATTCCATCAGTTCTTCTTCACCAATACCTGAAAATGGAAGATCCTCTTTCAATCCCCACGTTGTAAATGAATTCTTATCACCAGACTTATTGTATCTCTTCATAAATATATGTAGATTTGCAATATCTGTCTCTATAAATCATGTATTTATGTTTATTTTGGTGTCTATATGACACATTTACCAAGCTCTAACAAGTTATGTCCACCTATCTCTTCCACTTCTGTCACTTTCTGGGTTCATATCAGTTTTTATTCTGACTTGCAGCTGAATCAACCTCCTGAATTGCCTCTTCCTGTTCATTGTTTGTTCAGAGTGATTTCTCTTCTAAAAATCCGTAACTTCTGCCTGAAATTCTATAGCTCTTTGATGCTTAGAAGATTGAAAACCAACATGATAGGACAACTTTTCATGCAGTTGCCCTTGCTACTTTTCAGTTTTAGCTTTTCTTTCTCCCAACCTCACCTACAATAATGCAAGACTGTCAGTAATATGTGTATGTACTTTCTTTTCCATGTCTCCTAAATGTGCATTCATTGCTTCCTCTTGTAAAATGGTCTCAATGCTTTCCTCCTTCCAGTTAACTAATGAATGCCCTTCAATTTTTAGCGAAGTTGGAGTTTTATATACAATAAGTCTTCAGATTTCTTGTTTCTGGTGATTGCTTGTATTTTTATATTATTTTGAATACTTGTCAGTATTTATTACTTTGTATTTTTAAAAATTTTCTACCTTTTCACAAGGATATGAGCATAATTTAAAATATGCTTGTATAT
>NW_004955407.1:18283145-18302404 GCF_000276665.1 Chinchilla lanigera
TTTTTATCTAAATTTCTCATATATAACATAATGCCTGGCTCGAGATTTCTACTCAGCATATGTAAATGAAGCAAAAGATAGTCATGGAACCAAGAACATTGGCTTCTACTTGAAGAAATTTTGTGATTGGGAATAATCAATGAGTATGTAGATCTTTGCTTCAGGCTGTATTTTCAGTGTGTCTGGAAATGCTCTAAGTGTTTTTAATTTATAAATGCAACTGTCCTAAGAGCACGAGTATAGTTATTACCCATTTCCACATTGGGAAATTGATGCAAAGAGTTTATTTACCTAAGAGCACACATTTTCTCAGCCAAAGTTTTTCTGCAAGCAGAGCCTGAGGCAAACAAAAGTTTATGTGCAAAAATTGTATTAAAAAATGCAAACCAGGAAGTAGGAGCTGTTCTTCATCTCTATCCCTGTATAGTACATCCAAAGCCAGGACTGAAGTTCCTTAAACTGAAGGCACAGAAGATGCACATGAATTAGAGTATGGGGGATGTGACCAGCCAAAGCACTTGAGAGAACAGACCCTGAACTTGTAAACCCCTTAGCTGTTCTCAGACACAATGGCCATGAGAAATTCTTAGGTAGGGAAATATCACTTCCCAGTGTCTTAATTCAGACTTCCAGGCATTCATTATGGAGTATGATATCTGCAATAGTTGTAAGAAAGGTGTAAGGAATTGTTTGATGCTGCTAACTCTACATGACCATCTAGATTACTTTTGAATGTTGGACTTATGGATATTTGTATACAATTATTTAATAGCATTCTATTAATTTTAAATTAATATTAAAGAATCCAGTTGTGTAAGTCATTTAGACATATTCTATTAATTTACTATAATTTATCATCTGTCCCTCAATTTTAATAGAAAATATTGAGAGCTTTAAAGGAAAAAAATAACTTTACAAAACACAAATGACAGGTAATTTTATGTTACTCTATTTTTACATTTGCCTTAATGTATATTTCTTATTGAAAGTAATTCAACTATTGCAAACTGTGATTATAATCAAATGCCATCGTTTTAGTTCTTTACATTATTAGATGTCATTAGAGTGCTAATTATGTGAAAGTCTTAAAAATTGCACAATTCACATTTTCCTGAAAAAAAACAAAAGTAATTTTATAAAATATGCATAAAATAATTTATGTGCTACCTATTTATTTTATACAGACATTTTAAACAGACATCCTCTGACCATGAAAAAAATCAATCACATTCAATAATAATAATTCTTGAATTTAATAATCTTTGATGTTTGTCTGATACAAAGAACATAGTTTGTAAATATTTTCTAATTTCTTATTGTTCAGGTGCATAGGATCAGTTATTTTATTTAACAGTTGGTCTGACTGTTAATCATGATATATCAACTTGGCTGGGGTAAGGAACACCCAGCAGATTAGAAAAGCATGGTTCTGAATGGATCTGTTGATGCTCGACCTATAGGACAGCAAACAGAGAGAAGCAGACCCACCCCAGCTGTGGGTGACACCAACCAATAGGCTGGTGGCCCACGCGAAATAAAAAGGGGAAAGAAGAAAGTGAGCCCTATGAAAGAGCTCCAAGCTCCTTGAATGGATGTCTTTTGCTGCTTGTTCCCTTTGGATGTCAGTCTCCAGGTCTCCGGTTCCTCCAGCCTTCCAACACAGACTTGCATCTGTTTACTCACTTATATATGAAAAACTAGAACAAGCTCTCTCAATTTTCTCTTCTTGGTTCTCAAAGAAAATAGTACTTAATTACTTAAAAACTTTCACTTTTATTTACAAGCTAGCAATTTATCTGAAAATGTTTTTAGTTAATCAAGAAATATAGAATGCTGTCTTTAAGAAATTCCCTGATGTTTAGTGTAGTTTAGATCTGTTTATATGAGATTGTAAAGCTATCCACAGACTAAAGTACTTTAAAAATAACCCTAACTCTCAAATATACATTCCTATAGGACCACAATGGCATAATTAGTTAAATGTTTATCAGAATCTCCTCTATTTTTTGTGAAACTATAGACATATTCTTGATGCTAATTCCTGGTGTGGGATGAAAATCAGGTGATGAACATGACCTGACCCAGTTTAACCCGAATCAGGACAACAGCTGGGAGGAAAAGTACTGCAGTGAGGGCAGATCATCTCTCACCCTCAGGCTGAGGTACTTCTACAACCTGAACTTTTTACCACAACTATTTGAAAGCTTAGTGAGAAGCTATGACATCAAGATAACATACATTCTACAAAATCGTCTTTGGTGTCAGAGATTTGTACAAATCTCTTGTTCCAAGGCAGAATAATGCTCAGAAGTATGATGATTTGTGGCACTCACTTGACCTCCTTAGGCTACAAATATTCAGTATACTTTGTCTAAAATTAACACTCATTAAACTAAACTAAATAATTTATCTGGAAAGTTTCAGAGTATTAAAATTCTTGTGTGTGTATGTGTTTTTGCTGCTACCTCTCTGTACATCTCATTTCTTTTGAGATTGCAAAATATTTTAACTTCTAATATTGATGATATTTATGTTTAATGGCTATCATTTCATTTATCTAGAATTTTCCCCTTTTTGTGGGAAAAATAACTACAGATGAATATTATTATATATATTATAAATAGGTTTTTCCTTACAGAAATGCTTTTTTCAAGGCCTAGCAATCTCTCACTGAGGTCAAATTTCTTTTAAAGACAAGTTACGGAATTAAATGACCGTGAAATATCTGGAATGCAAGTTGCTCCTTAGAAATTTGCAAGTGGAAATACTTTGGAAAAAGTAGCTAAAATAAAAACTTTTGTTGAATTCAGAAGTAAAAATAGGCAACATAAAGTGTGAAACTTTTCAAGCACTATGCCTCTAGAGCCAAATAACAGCTGTATTTATAGAAACTTTATAGAATAATATTACAAAGTTCCCAGCTATGAGTAGATTATTGAGGTTGTGGTTTTCAAGAAATGATAAAATCAAAGAATTTTCCGGTTCAGATTGCATGAAACATCCCAGAATCAACAGCTATTCCATAAATACCATGAGTTTTGGCTAAAATGAAAACACTTTTGTTGTCCAAATATCCCTTTCTCTAGCTTTGTGATTTGTACAAAGTAAACTCTTCTGCTTGTGTATCTTTTCCTCTTATGTTAGTCTGGAACAATCATTGTGTAACACAACCGACTCTAACATCACCATTATTTGAAACGTATCTTCACTTCTCCGATGTAAATTGTACCTTCTACTGCTTTAAAGTATATTTTATCATACACTTATTGGAAAAATCAAACTTCATTATTAAACTATGTTTTCCATGAGCACAGAAAGCATTTATATCCTTTTCTGTATGCTGTGTTTATAACTGTCACAAGGCATTTCTAAATCATATGCAATCGAAATGCATTTATTAAACCATTTCTGTGTTGCCTGAGCACATTCTCACTCTCAAGAGGCTATTGCTTTTTCAGTGTCTCTTGCTCTGTTTCCTTCTTTGCAGTTCTCCACCTTTCTCTCCACACCTGCTCTCATGTTTCCAGTGAATATGACTCTTTGTTCACAAATTCACATGTGGAAAATATATAATTTTACTTTTATAACAACTCATTCCTTCATTTGAGGTAGTTTCCTCCAGGTGGTGAAAAATTAATCTTCTTTTGTGAAGTATTGCTATTTCCTCTTCGGTCGTGTCTAAGTTCCACTTGGCTTAGGTACTAAAGCTTTAGGACGGTGGAGAAAAATCCCACGTGGCTGGCAACATGTCTACCAATATTAGCATATGCTGAGAGAACTTAAGTGGCCCATCTGGCCCTTGTTCCTCCCTGTCACAAGTCACTATGAATCTGTTCCTCTTTTGCATTTGCTATGGTCCATTAACTGCTCTAGCTTGTCTCAGTTACCTCTGTAACACGCTAAGGAGCTCAGAAACCATTCAGCAGCACATGTGCAGTCTGGAGCAATGGAGAGGTAGTCATCACTCTGCGCTGCCTCTAGGACAACAAACACTGTCCCGCTGCTCCATGGGTCTCACTAATAGAACAGGAATGTCCTTAGGCTCCTCTACTTGATCATTTAAAAATAAGGTGCTATTTCAGGGATTTCCTTTGCCATCCACCATGTTCACCATAAGTATATTGGAGGATATTGTTGAGATTTTGAGTACAGAAATCTACAGTAGGGAAAAGGCTGTACAGTTCCTGTGCTATAAGACAGCAGTACCTTGTCATTAGCAATCTCTCCTGACCAGTGAGAGCTACATGACACAGTGGTTTGGGGGGGATGTACCAGCTTGTAAGCATTCCTTTCTTTCCTGAAATGTTTTTGTTCCTTCAAAGAAAAATGATTGAAGAAAGGAAATATGCACAGTATGAAAAATTATAGGATAGGAATTAATATTACCTAATTTCTCAAGTCTTATTTTCAACATACACATGTTCACCCGGCATGGTGAGGCACAGTAATCCCAGCACTCGGGAGGCTGAGGCAGGAGGATTGTTGCGAGTTTGAGGCCAGCCCCGGCTACAAAGTGAGCTCAAGTCCATCCTGAACTGCACAGTGAGACCCTGTCTCAAAAGTACATGCACACAAAAAACATACACATGCTCACATACACTGTTATGCATACTAACTCAAATACAATGTGATTTGGTTACAGTTAATCAGTATATTCAATCATATCAATAGTACTCAAACATTTTCATTAATGAAAATCCATTCACATTAAAATTTTGAACCTGCACCCACAATGTTTTTATGTGTCTTTATAGGTAACATACAGGTACTATATATGATAACACAATATCCAAATTAAACTACTTATCTATAATCCTTTATATATTAAAAGATAGTAGGTAATACAAATAATATCTTAGATTATTTATGTATTTGTTAATAGCACTTATTTTTTTCTTTTACTAAAGTTACAATTTCCAGGGTTTTGGCCATTATCCCAGTCCATCTGTAATTTTGTGACTAGAGACTTTTGCTTGCTAGGCTGGATATATACCATGAACAATAAATATCCTTCTTTTGTGTTAATAAGTTTTTGTTTGTCTTGGCTATGAATGAGCAGCATATCTTATCCTAAGATAAGTCTCTCTAGAAATATTTCTTAATTATCTTTTCAAGAATCAGCTGTCATGGACTAATTTGGTGAAAGTGTTTGTTGTTCCTTACATAATGAAGTATCGGTATCAGTACCAGATCTTAAAAGTCAGATAAGTTTTAGATTTCAAAATGTATAAGTAAACACAATTTTCTACTAGTATTCTTGGGGTAAACAAGATGTATTAATAACTATAATTTACAGATGAGGAAACTGGGGTTTAAAATGCATACTTACCCAGCAGCAGATCTGGGCTACAAATCTTGGTCTGCATCTGCCTGGACAATACAGTCCATGACTCTGGACTTTGGGAATTGTATGGCTCTTCTTTCTACATAGTTCACTAATAATTTCTTTTACCTCATGGTGTTTAATCACTTGGAGTATTTCAAACTAATAGTATTTTCAGTCAGATCATCAGCCCAATAGATAGACTAGATTCTTCCTAAAGGTTTTTCTTCTAAAGGCTGTATGTGAAATAGTAAAGAATCCATTGTGAACAAGGACCACAGCTTGGTTATCTCCATCCAAAATGATCTCTATGGATATTAGTTAATTTCATAAATCCAGTAAATGTAACACTGTATTGAAATTTTGTTACAGCAAGACTCATTAGGTATGCCGTTCTACAGTGTACAGGCATAATTGTGAAGCAAAAGATGGTTATTTGACAATGACTGCATGACAGCAACATTAGGATGGGTTCTGGGCACACACTTATGTGTTGCAAGGCCTAACACCACACCACACAAGGCCTTGATTCTATTTACTCACCGATCCAATCAAAGAGCAAAGAAAACAAAATGTGATTAGTGTGAGACACTGTATTGTAGAAGATTGAGTGTTGCTAGTGCTATTTATACAATACTATATCAACACACAGTATTGGTAGGATTATATTAAATACTAAAAGCATTGAATTTAATCAAGTCCTTTTCTTCCTTTCCAAGGAGACAAAGAGGACTGGCAAAATGCATAGTAGTTTTATATACCTTGCTTTTCTGAGATTTATTAAATATTGAGTTGCCTATTTGATGACCATGATTTCTGTTCTTTCAGTCATGGCCAAGCAACTGGGTGTGACTGTTCTCTGACATTAATGGATCAAGCAAATGTACTCACAGGCTTAGTCCTTGATTTTATGACTGCAGTGCATCGTGGACACGAACCACGTACGCTGAGATGCCAGTAGTCTAGAACTCACTGAATTAAATAATCCTCTACTAAAGTATTTGTTGAAATATTTAACATATGTTACCCTATGTTCTAAAATATTTCTATTTTTTTTTGGCAGCACAAAGTGATTTTTGTGAACTCTCTGCGGTAGAACATAACTGGAAAAATATAAGTATTTTGAATATAGCCCTGAGCTAGCATAAGAATAACTTAGCTACTCATTAGTTCTAAAGACTAGACAAGTTATTTGACTTCCAGGCCTCAATTAATGCTTTTCCTGCTCATGTTGTGAATAGGATTAAGGAGAGACCACAGATTTGTAGTTAGGGGCTTTCATGTCCATCATTTTATGTCAATTGCCAGAGATACTGCAGAAAGATGGCATATACTCAACAAATATTTAACAAATATTTCAATAAAACAGAATATACATATATACATACTAATACTGAGTAATTATATATCACTTTACAAATATATAATAAGATCTCACATGAAAAGAACTCTCCTTAACCTGACAAAAATTTCTATAATTTTATCTCTGCTATTATTCTTTTAGGTGTCCCAGGTTGGGTTTTCCTGTGTGAAATCATAAATTAGTCACCCTTAACTGTCAAATATTGCATCACGAGAAGTCTTGGAAGGATGACAGTTGTAGAATATGAAAAAATAATGACTGCACCATAGGAATACAGAAGGCTATTAATATTGAGTCTGTTCACTTTTTAGATGATTTCTGTTTGGCTCAAGACTAACTACACAAAAAAACCAAATGGAACATTTTCTTGGCAAAATAGGTTACTGTCAATGACATAACTATTTTAAGATACAAAAAATGACTTGAAATGGTGACAGTAACAAAGTTTCACACTCAAGAGAATGTTAAGCCTGAAATTTCTCCTAACATATTTTTTATAAGAACAATTCCTTAAGCTTCAGTCACTTTTCTCTGCCCCTTCTCTCCTCTTCCCTGTCACTACTTACCATTTACATATTTCTCTGATTATCCAATTTCTCAAACAGTATTTGAGTCAAGATTATTACTCAGATTATTACTGTCCTCTACTGAGGACAAAATAGTTTTGAAGCAAAATAATCTTGACTCAGTAATAATCTTGACTCAATAATCCTGAATCAATTCATCATGGAAAAATTTTATGTAAAAAGTAAGATCTATGAAGTCCTTCAACATTTTGAGCAATGTAATCCTATTAGAAAATTTTTTAAAAAAGCATTACAAAAGAAGTAAATGTAACTGTTAAGATGATGGTACATTTCTGAGAATTCTGATGCAACCCAAACACTGAGTGTATTTGTCATGGTTTTTGTCTAGATGTTCCCCCATGACCTCATGCAGTCACTGGGGCAGGTTCTATATTGTGTGATTGATTCATGGTCTGATGCTGGGATTATGGGTGTGAGTGCTTTACCAGCCCTGGGGCGAGCATCCTGCATACATATAAGGGAGGGAAAGAGGCTTGATCTCTCTCTTCTTCCCTTTTTGCTCTTGCTGCTTTTGCTGTTTTCCACTGCCATGAACCATTGCCCTCTGCCATGTGCCACTCTGCCTTGGAGCCAGCCAAGTGTGGACTGAAACCCCCACAAACTGTGAGCTAAATAAACCTTTCCTTCCTTAATTTTGGGTGCTGGGTATTTTGTTTCAGCAACAAGAGAAAAGTAACTGAGACAGAATTTGGTACCAGGAGAGTGGGGTCATTGTTGTGATGCTTCCTGGCCATGTGGCCAGGAAGACTTTGGAATTAATTTTGAGAGACTGGTCAAAGAGGTAGCCCTGTAAACTGTAAACTATTGGAGACTCTGGTGTGAGCCTGGAAAATCAGTGTCCTCATGGAAATGCTGCCAGTTAGGATGAAACCCAAGAGGCTTCAATTGAGAAGGACTGCACTGGCTGCTAGATCCCAGGTAGTATATTGTGCTTTGGCAGGAAGTTGTTCTGCATTTTACTTGTGTTTAGAGATATTATCTGCGTGGCAGAAAAAATTCAATGCAGTCTACTTATGGAATGGTGGCATGGTTGCTGTTGAGAGCTTTTGGCCAGGTCTATGTTTGAAATTAAGAGTGAACAGACAGTAAGGTTATATGAAACATTTGGCCAGAAGGAAGGCTCCATGGAGCTTTGGATTGCAAGGGTGAAACAGGAGAATGTGGTTGCTAACAGGACAATAGGAAAATGAACTAAGGCCTTTCAACTGAAGCTAAGAGTGTATTTAAAAAGCAGATCCTTATTTTTTAGTGTTGCCATGTCTTGTTAAAAGTTAATGGGAAAGAAAGACTGTGATTATAATAATACTTTTAATATTATTTTAATGTCATTTTAGGTATATTTTTATAATTGGGTTGATTAGCCAAAGTATTGTGTTTTAACCTTGAATCTCAGTCACACTTTAAATATTTTGCTTTTGGTACAGGATAAAAATTGTATATATGTAACTGTTAAGTTAATGTAGATCTGTATAGACCTAGACGTTAACTTTCATAAATCTGCCACTACAGACTATAGTTTAAGGAAATGCATATGGCTATCCAGTTGACCAGGGGTGGATTGCGGTGGACTATCAACTGGTGGTCAGCTTGTAACACCCAGCTGAACTGAACCAGCACGGTGCTGGGTGTGGAACACCCACCTGAGGATTGTTGCCAACAAAATAAAAAGAACTGGAGAAGAGGTGCTGTTAAGGAGCTGCTGGTTCTCCAGGGTGCTTTTGGTTCTCCAGAGGAGCTTATCAAGCTGGCTTTCCTGAGATGAACACAGCTGTTCTCATTGTCAAAGGAGCTCAGGACCTTGTTGCTGAGAATGGTTGTTGTTCACTTTTAGGGAGCTCTGGTCCTCACTCTGAGCATTGCTTCTTGGCTCCAAAGGGGAAGACGCACTGCTCAGTCTCCTGGAGAAGGTTGTCATGCTGGTTTTCCTGATAGGGACTTGGCCGTTCTCATCCTCGGAGGAGCTTGGGACCTTGTTGTCACTGAGAATGGCTGTGGTACATTTGGGGGAGCTTTGGTTCTTATTTTGAGCATTGCTTCCTGGCTCCAGTGCAGATCCCTCAGCCTGCTAGCACAGATCCTTCATTTTACTGGAACAGACTTTCTAGCTTCCACCACTGACCTTTGGGCCTTACCAGCGCAAATCCATGAAACAGGCTTGCATGGGACATTGTCATGGGCCCTTGGCTTACGCTTGCTCTTGTAGTGGGCATTGTGATGGGCTCTACTTCTTTAGCTGGACTCATGTAGAACATTGCTATTGGATCCAGGCCCTCACCTGGATTCTTTGGTCTTTAGTGTGTGGACAAATTTCCTGCACTCTCTTTGTATATGACTCTTAGGTGACCATTATAAATAATCCTATAAACTATGTGTCCTGTATTAAATTGTATTCCCTTGCAAACCCTGATTACAACAATATTTTACCAATTTAAAGCCAGATTTGTGAGATAGCCATGAGATATAATCTTTGAAAAGATTGGGCATGTGTCTATTATCCTCATAGTGAAGTAACAAACTGAACACATATTAAAAGAAAGAAGAAAGAACACAAATTTACATCTAAGTCTAAAGACACATTCTATTTCTTTACTTCAAATAATTATAATTCATGAGATTAGAAATTGAATAGTCCAGAGAGAAGTAAAAATATTTTTTCTGGTCAAAAGCCTGAGAAGACTTGTGCAGCTGTGGGAGGAAAAAAAAAAAAAGGCATTCAAAGACTCTCAACAGGCACGCTTCAATAAGACATCCTACTGTTCTAGAAAATGCCTCAACAAAAAGATCAATTTTGAAGAAATCATTCAAAGGAATAAGCTGAACTTAAAAGGAATTTGTCTGGGATCCTAGGTAACCTTACTTCGCCCCTTCTGAGTGGGTTCTGTTTCATGTCAGAGTCACACTACACAAGCGGATGTGAAAGGAAAGGGCGATTTGAGCTTTCTTGGCCAGTCCATCAAAGCCATTCTTGCTAATGTTTCCTCCATTGTCAGCACTTCCAATAGAAATCATGATATGGATATTTCCAGTGAGAGATTTGGAAAATGTACCATATCAGTGACTCACTACCCTTCCTCCCTCCAAGAGAATGTTAGACCTTATTACCAAAATACTTGTAAGAGAAAGTGTGGACCAATGAACAGTCCTTTCCTTGCCTCATTGTTCTCTTATTCAATGACATCCAGACATTTTTCAACACACCCTTTGATGGTGTTTTAATTTAGCATTCCAACTCCTGGAAGAATGTTAAGGAATTTTAAATACAAGTCATTTATCCACGTGTTCAGAATAGTTATAGGCATTTCCTCGAATATTCCAAATTCTGTAAGGTAACAAACTGGAAATGCAGTAAGTAGCAAACCAGAAATGTGGATAAGAATGAAGGAAAAATGTTTCTGCTCTATAATAATATTTTGGTTCAAAAGAAAACACATTAATATTTCAGTCACTACTACTGCCACTACTACATCACTCCTTCACATATCACAGTGACGCTGTTTCTCTGTAATATTATAGATATTGAGAATGTGCCATGTAGTTTGCTCTTATTTTGGTTCATTGAACTCTGAATTTTGTAAGCATTGTTTAATAGATAACAATAGAAACATTGCTTTAGGGTTACAGCTGCTCTCTAACGGTTCAGAAATGCAAGCATATTCAGAATATGTGTGTCCACAGTTGGCCCTCTGTATCTGTGAAGCAGGCACCAGTAATTAAATCAAGATGTGGATCAAAACTATTTTTAAAAATAGAAATTACCAATTCAGCAATAAAAAATAATACAGATAAAAATACAGTATGACAACTAGTTACATTCCATTTATATTGCATTAGGTATGATAAGTAATCTGGAAATAATTTATAATATACAGAGGAATGTATATGCTGTATTCAAATACTCTGACATTTTATATAAGGAAACTGAGCATCTGTGGGTTTTGGTATTTACATGAAATCCTGGAACCAGTCCCCTACAGATACCAAGAGATAATTGTGTGTGTGTATGTTTGTCCCAGATAATTCTATCCCTATCTTCTGTAATGAAGTGATGCTTTGTACTAGTACAACCACACTAATCATGCACTACTTCTATTTTCTTTTACCCTCCCATCTGCCCCATATGCCCCCCCAAAGACAAATATTTCTAAAATTCAACTTTCGTTGCTTAATCACCTAATGAAGAACCTGCAATGGACTCTCATTTCCTACCACATTTCAGTCACATACTTGATTTAAGGTCTCTGTGTAAATCAGGTAGTCACAAAGTGTTCTACTAAGCTAAATAAACAGCACTCTTTCTAAAAGCACAGCTCTTTCCTGCCTTCTCCCTTTTATTAGTTATATGTATTCCCAGTTCTGAGATTTTGTTTTTACTGCGGCCTTCAATCTAGATGCTTTTTTTTGCCTTTTAAATTATTGAAATATAACTATTATTGACTCAGCTTTTCCATGAAGCCCTTCCAAATATTCTGGAAAAGGGAAAGAGTAGCCCTCTCTCAAGTGTAACATGTAACTGGTCACTTCATTATTGGATAAAGTTAAACATTACTTTTGTCTCTCCAGATTTATGGTAATCCTTTGGTGGAAACATGGCTAACTTATAAATTATGTAGCTTTAGGTGTCTATTACTGGCTAAACCATTAGGAAGATTTCCATATGTTTTAGCAAATATATGATTTATTTGAGAAATGTTACAATTTAAACATAAAGTGTTCCCTAAAGACTCATGTATGGAGAACTTCATCTCCAAAGCAACAATCTTCAGAGGTGGGGCCAAGAAAGGTGATTGGCTCATAGGGGCATGAAGCTCAACAATGGAATAATCCATGAAGAGTTCATAGCTGGGTGAATCAGTAGGAGGCAGGACCCTCCTGCAGGAAGTATGTCACTTGGGATAGGACTTAAAGGGTGAATCTTATCCCTGGTCCCTTCCTCTCTGTTCCATCCATCTCTCTCTGCTTCCTCCCTGCCATGAAGTAAGGAACTTTGCCCTTCTGCCATGCCCTTCTGCCATGCCCTTCTGCCATGATATGCTGCCTAACTACAGCCTTAAAAGTGCATTCACCTAAGCAAACCAGTTTCTGAAATACCCTATGCTTCATCTTCTTACAGCAAATATGAATAGAATCCAACCCGTGGTTTATGAAAGGCATAAATAATATAACATATGTGAAACCATTAGTCCTATCCTTGGTATATAGTTAGTACTTAATAGTACTTTTTCCTAATTAAGGGGAGAATTAGTCTAATAAGAGAACAAATCTTAAAAATGTTAAAACTCAGTTTTAAATTCTATTAATTTACTAAACTTTCTTAACATTTCTGTTGCTGTTTATTCTCATTTGTAAAACTTTTGGATTTTATTTTCTGCAAATCATTAAGAATAATGAATAAGTAACAAAGATGTGACTGGTATATCAAAAAGCATAATGTGTGTGCATTGTGATCACTGAGTAAAGTTTAATGGGATAGTGAGAGGGATATAACATTCTGTCCCTGGAGGGAACATTCAGGCAGTTTCTCTGCTTTTCCTTTCATTATCAGATATAAAGAGATCCAAGTATTCATTTGAATTGAAAACACATGTTCAATTCAGTGATCAGACTGTTCAGTCTGATATAACAGTGAAAACTCCAAACCTGCAGAACGTTCTTGAACCTGATTGTTTCAGACTGGGATCTTTAAGAGCAGACATCTCAGCTCAGTCTCCCTACATGCCTACCACCTCTTCCAGTCTCCAGCTGCACTTCAGGATTGAGTTGGGCAAAGTGAGGAGAGGCAATTTCTGCGTGGCTTTAAGCTTGCTGGTTCTAGAGGAACATTAAAGCTGGCAGCTCTTGATGGAAGAGTCATACAGATGAGAACAGATGACCACATCGTTGTTGCTATACACTAGGTACATATGCCAAAATTCTGTGTTAAAGCCTAATCCTCAATGTGAGAGTATTTAGAGGTGATGCTTTGGGAATTCCCTTAGGGTTAGATGAGATCATGTGGGTAGAGCTCCCATAAGTAGATTAGAGGTTGTATAGAGAATAAAAAGTTAAGAGCACTCCCCATCCCATGTGAGGATGTGGTGTAAAGATGGCCATGTGCAAACCAGGGAGCTGGCCCACTGTAATCATGCAGAGAACTTGATCAACCTGTCACCTCACTTTTAGATTAGGGCTTGGAAACCCTCCAGTGCTGTGAGAAATAAGTGTCTTTGTATAAGCCATCCAGTCTGTGGTACTTTGCTATAGATTCCTGAACTGACGCAATGGTTGTTTTAGGGCTCTTTGAGTGTCCCTTTTGGCTAATCTCTGTCTCTCTGTCTCTGTCTCTCTCTGTCTCTGTCTCTCTCTCTCTCTCTTTCTCTTTCTTTCTCTCATATTCCTAGTAGATCCAGCTCTACTCCAGGATCTTGAGTGTATGGGCTCAGCTCCCACTCATATGATAAACACGCTAAACCTGGGGCCTTTTAATGCCTTTAGAAGCCCAAGGTAGACCTCCGAATATCAAAGGTAACTCTATACCAAAGTTCCCTTGCAGGGGACCATAACCAGCTCTCATGGATAATGTCTCATTCCACCAAACTAGATCACCTTTCTTTACTCCCCTATGTTGAGCCTATTCTTAGCTTCTATATTTTCCAACTACGAGTCAGATCTAACCCCACTGTAGCTTTCTCCAACAGTATAATTCAAATATCAGACATTTGTGTCTGCATAAATCCTTATCTTCCATGTAAAAGGAAGGGGAATGTGTGATGTATCTTCATGAGCCTTTTCAGTCTAATCCTTTTTTCCCTTTGATCTAGCTGAGGGACCTAAGACACTGAACAGGATCACACAGCCATGTTCAACATAACCCTCTGTGTAGGTACTGGGGTTGAGGAATTGCCTCATGCACACTTTGGCATACTGACATCCACCATAATATCTATGCTGTTGTACTCAGTCAAAACTGAGGAGGAAGATCCAGTTCCAGAATCCCATTGCTATTTACAAAGCATAGAGTAAGTCTCAGCATAAATGACCTGCTGGGCCATGAACATTCAGATCTTTTTGCATATATAGTATTAAGAACTTCATGATGAAGATGAGGTCATTAAACTGTCCCATTTCAGTGCAGAGTCCTCTGTAATGGCACAGGTCACCTGTCTGTAGAGTCAGCCATAGAAAACAGAGGGTGGCATCAGTCCTTATTGCTACTCCTTTGGTTCACCACTCAATACCACTTGCTTCAAATATGTCTGCATGGCTTTGTAATACTAATAGTCTTACTAATAATCCCTCACCAAAGCCCCACTGTGGCACATTTGTGTATGATTCAGAGCTGATTTCACACTAAAACACAAACCAATTAGTTTAGGACAGAGCAGATTTTCCCAAAAACACGGAAAAACCTATTACCTGTACCACTCACTTCTCTCTTTTAGCTTTGAATAAATAACAATAGAGTGATGAGACAGAAACATAAAGTTCCACAGGCAGGAATATGAGAGATGAAAGCACAACATGTTACCCATCAATACCTAATGTGCATCATTATTTCCATCAAGGTATTTTGTGTGGAGAGAGAATGAGATATTTCTTGAGGGGGGAGGTTTGCCTTTCTAATGTGTTTGCGCAGAAGCTACCATCATCGAGGTAAGGTTCAGCAGGAGCTCACAGAGTCAGCACAGAGATGCAGATACTGCAGATATCATCCATCTCCCTGACACACACAGAGCCTCATTTTGTGGCTGCCAGACAGTCGGCTGAGAGGAGGATGTCACAGAATACAGAAAAGGAAGCAGTGCTGCAGGGCTCCTTATTGCTCTCATCTATGAATAGCTCCATAAACACTATTCTGAGGTGAAGAGATGGAGACTCGGTCCACGGCCATCACAGTCAACACAGCAGGCAAGCAGGTAAGGGAAGGAGGCTCAGGGACCATGGCAGCTCTCTGTGTGAGCCAGGGGAGTGAAAGCACCACGTCTTTTTCAGAACAACGTTACTGGTGCAGACGCTGAGTCATCATTTCAGCTGCCTTGGAGATTGATGATGTTCCAGCTTCTCCCATCCTTCAATTTCTAAACCAATGACAAACAGTGCCCTGTAGGGATGAAGTCATTGGGAAAAGCAATTAAAATGCAGTGTGTGTGCATATGTGTGTGTGTGTAGAGGTGAACTCAGCACAGGCCAAGTGACACTGAGTTACAGCTTTATGCCTCCACTTCCTCTGAAAAGAAAACAACAATAAAATATGACGTGTAACCTGAAACAGGCAGGTTCTATAAGGACAAGTTGCTTTGAATAGATAAACACAGCAAAACAAGATATTATATGACCATTTGAGATTCTGAGACAAAGAAAAGTCCAGGCTAGTATCAATGAGTTTTTGGAGCTAGGCTGAGCCCATACCTTACCGCATTTCACTGCTGTAGTTGAGAATTGTATGATTTACTGTTATGCTTTGGGATGTGTGATTTAAACTGTGACCTTGAAATCTGCATAGTATTGATTCTCCTTAAAAGGATCTCATGCTATGCAAAGATCTACACCTCCCCCATCCACTCCCGGCCTTTTAAACAGAACTTCTTTTAGAGAAGAAGACAATTAGTGCAAAATCTATCAGAAGGCGTCTCAACCTGTCCTCCAGTCTGCAGCCAGGAACTCTCTGGAAGGAGGCCATGGAACTCTCATTATTTGTTAGGCCATGGCCCATTTTTCCAGGCTGTTGTATAAGGCAAATCCATTGCCTCATTTCTCATAGCCTCTCTACAAAAGAAAAAAGCAGACGGATCTTCCCAAACTCAGACAGAATATTATGAACAGCCAAGTGGGCTGAAAACATTTGCTGCCAAATTGGCTAACGCAGCCCCATGTAGCGCTCTCTTTCCGGGGTTTTAGCTACAACAAAGAGGCTGACCCCCAATAAATGCAAGAAAAGATTCATATGCTATTATTTAGATAGAACCAAGACTAAAAGGCAAACAAGAAATGTCTCCACCAAGCCTGTTCTCCTCAGAAGTGTCACAGGGAGGGCTGGTGATCAACATTAAAAAAATAAATCTGAACCAGAAAAATTCATGTCAGAGAGACAAACACTGAAATGACCCAAATCATCACCACATATAGGATGAGTTATGAATACACAGAAAAGAGTCATAGGTCACGTTCTGCTGCTAAAGAATAATCATCAGCACAATATGAACATTATCCTAATAAATAACACTAGATTCCTTCTATTGAGTGTCTGCTATGTTTGTGGCACTGTGTTGTGCCTTTTCTCATCTTATCTATTTCTCACTACAACCTTGAAATTATTACCTTTATATACGAGAACACTGAACTTCAAAGAAGGTCAGACACTTGCTTCAGCAAATAATGATTGATCAAGTCAATGCTCCACCTCAGAATGGGCTGATTTAAATGCTTCCTGCTGCTCCTCTGCTCCCTGAGTAATTTAGCACCTCGAAAATGAACAAATACAAATTTTTCATCTTCATTGTTTTCATCAATACATACTACAGGTCTGCAGGAAGGAACTTCCATGACATAGTACTCATGTAATGTTTGCCCATGAAGAACTAAAAGATCTTTCACATTACCAACACTATAGGAAGAATAGGAAAAGAATGACCACACTTCAGGTATTTCCCTTGTCCTCTTGGTACCCCTCGCCCTTTCTAGCAGTTGCACCACTCTGCTACCTCACCTCCCCTGAATCCCAACTGGCTTCATCGCCACATTCTTTATGTCCACGCAACACAATGTGAAGGCTGATTCCCATCTGCCCTCTTCCTTGTAGACCAGTAACAAACCATTCAGGCTTTAGGGACCACATTTTCAGTGGCTGTGAGGCTGCTGGTGGTGGATGGGAGATTGGAAACTCTACAGCCTCAAAACACTCCAAGCCATTCATCCAGTGACGTGTCACATAATGCTACATGATTAAAGACCATGGAGGTTAAATATTCTAACCAGCCCCATATGTCTAGCAATGGTCTTTTTAAAGCTTCCATTCTGAGGAACCATCTGGACATTCCAGGTGATCTCCATGCCTACTGATGGTAGTTTATTCCATCATACATAATAATTTGGGCAATCCAGCCGAGAGTGTATTTGATCACCCCTTTTGTTTTAGCTTCTTTAAGAAGAAAGCCAAAGATTGATTTCACTTTCATCAAAAGAATATTGTTACACATAAATAAGAATGCCTTGGCTCTTAAAGAGTATTTAGAACTTGTTACTCCGTGGTGTGAAGATTCAGATTTCAATTGAGATTCATTAATAGAGAAAACTCAGAGAGTTATGCTCAAATCATACTGAGCGAAGTTTCAACTTGGCTCAAGGAAACATTTTCTAAAAGCAAGAGCTGCGTAAGGTTTGAATGGATTCTGTGGATTTCAGAGAGTCGAATATTCGTAAAATCAAAGTTAGACAAGATCTTAGAAGTCATCTCTCCAGCACACTCTTTTATCACAACAGCAAAAAGGTCAGAGGCGAGCAGCTGAAACACTGCACCTAGTAATCTTAGACTTCTGACTCAGAAGGTAGAGCATTTTCTTCAAAAACGTACTGATATGTTCAGACAGAAACTGGACAACTGAGTGCTTGAAATGTTGCAGCAATGATCTGATGTTTAGATGAGAGAAAGAAGGTCAAGTATTATTTTCAATTTCAATGGTTTATGATCTTATGGCTGACCACCTGTTTGAAAGATGTAATCCTGCTAAGTAGTAATACATTATATGCTAGTAAAATTCCTTCCCTAGCATGAATATACCCAGAAAGAAATAATCATCTACAGTAAAAAGAAATGATACAGTATACATTAAATAAAAATAATTTCACCAGAATATCATATATGTAAAACCTGATATACATATATATACATATATATGTGTGTGAGTGTATGTGTGTGTATGTGTGTGTTATAACACTAGGTTGTGAATATAGATGGAAAACACAGTGTTGTAGAATTTTATTAAATGATTTAATGAAGCATTATAATGATATCAGTGCTTTCTATTCTTCCATTTTAGGAAGTATTTTTAAATATTTCATTTGTTTGTTTGCTGTATTGTGTAGAATCTTCCAAAGAATGTTTAATTCATTTGGAAACTGACTGATGTATGAGATGCAAAGTGGACTTTCATAAAACAGGTCTAAGGTACAGTAATTTACAGTGAACCATAGACTTTACTGATTTAATACTTAAGGTTCAGACACTTTGGGGCCCATGTTACTTTGTGACGTACAATCTTCCTGAGTCATGAGTGCAAATGTCAGTACCCCGAAAAACGTTACTCCACCAGATAAATGAGACTGCCCAACAAACACCTTGTCATGATTCAACTGAATTCAGCAAAGAATTTTCAAACTTTTTTTAACTTTGCTATCACTTTAGTATTTCTCATAAGTCTCTGAAGTATCACAATTCAGCACTGCTTCCTTCCATTTTATATGAACAATTTTATGCCATATTGGCAATCACAAATTTGAAGGTTTTTAACCAATATGAACATAGCCCTTGCACAAATCCAGGCTTTGATATCAATTTTGAAATAAAAGAAGGAACTATTAAGGATTGAAGAGTATAATTTTGTCAGAGTTTTTGGTAGTCCATGTACAAATACATATTTTACTATCCTTTTATTAAAAACTTATATGAGTCTATTTGTATATAAATTGCTTTTGGATGGCAAAATATTATTCAGACTTCCAGCATTTACTAGAGTCTAACTCATCCTGACACTAGAATAAGTACTAAACTTAGTACATCAGGTGGTCAATCTCTAATAAAATACATTTTTCCACACACTCTGTCAACTGGACTTTATCTACTGTTATTTACAAATTGAACACAAAATTTTTTCCTACTTTAAATTGTCTCAGGATATTATACTGTGTATATTTTAATTTCTTTCATTTTCCCAACACATCTCAGATTTAACCATGTTTTAAAGAGGAGGTAACCCAACCCTGATAAGATACACTGCATCAATCAGAGCAAAGA
>NW_004955407.1:18302579-18355599 GCF_000276665.1 Chinchilla lanigera
AGCTATGCTTTAGCTGTTATTTAACTAGGGATCTAAAGGATGTTATGTGTAGTCATTTCCTCAATTGATTTTTTTATTATTATTTCAAATAATTACGACATAGGACTCAAAGTGTTTAATTGAAATGTCTAAGCCGAATGGTACTAGACCTTTCAAACACTGTGGCTTATACAGATTCACAGAGGAGAGTTTAATGACACGTGTTATCTACTTCAAAGTTGGCATACTTGCATAAACAATGGCTCAAAAGCTATCAGCCAAACTGAAAGTGTAGTGGTATAAAAAGTGCTGAATGCTTCCCTTGTGCATTTTTTTAGCCTGGGTAATGAATATTGTATGATCCTTTAATGTCGAGGTACTTTTGTAGTATTTTGGAGTCTATTATTCTTAGAAAACCTTAAGTAATGGAGTGGATCTAAGCTTAAATACCATTTTGCTGTTTAGGTCATTATTTTTTCCTTTTTTATGTTCTGTTTTTTCTTGTACTTCAGGTTACATAAAATGTTGCAGAGTCAAGAAGACAATTTAAAAATTACAATACAAGAAGTGTTAACTTTAAAGTGACTTTTTTCGTGGGAAAACATGAAGCATTTCTGTGTATGATTTCTAATTATAGCATAGGTCTCTCAAAAATGGCCCAAAATTTGATTACTGAAAAAGCACCATAAATAAAGTTATGATCACTTTTGATATGAGGAAATGGGATCATACAATTAGGTGAAGTTCTTAGAATTATGTGTGTGTGTATAAGTATATACAAAACACACATATACATTTAGAAATATATATAGATAGATTGCATAATACATACTTATATGTATACAAAGATATCTTCCCTATCTATCAATTTAGAATCCACAGGTCCAACCAAACACACACTGAAAATATTTTTAAACAACTATATCTGTATTGAATATTTACATATATTTTTGTCAGTATTCCCTGTACAATACAGTATAATGATTATTTACATAGCACTTACATCATGTTACCTATTTTAAGTAATGTAGAATGATGCAGCACATACACTAAAGTATACAGAAGGGTGTACTTAGGTTGTATTTCAAATTATATTTAAATCTTATCCCATTTTACAGGACTTGAGCATTTTCATATCTGTAGGACATTCCTGGAATCGATAAATGGGAAACACCCAAGGATCAATGCACATAAGAAAATAATAGAAATAAATCAGTCATTGAGTATCTCTTACGTGCCAGAACTCAAAGAAAGTATTTCATAAATGATATCTCACATTGCCATTCACCCATGAAACAGCTTTTTCAAGCACTTCACTCTCACAAATTTTAAGCCACTGCTCCAAATTAGTTCAACCATAAGTACAGCTTCCCAGCACACCGCATTTAGTCAGTTCCTTCCCCTGCTAACCAGGCAGCGGCGCTGGAGCGGCACTAGCCTTTGCTTATTCGCACGACTCGCTGGGAGCCTGAAGCTCTGAAGCCCACTGGCTAGCGCACAGTTCCATGGCACCTGTTGCAGGTACGTAGGAGGCCCCCCTTTTCTCTTTTCTTTGCACCCCTGATGGCTCTTTTTCCACTGTCTCCTTCTGTCACAGCCACATCTATCAGCATCTGTTCCAACGATATCTGTATCAGTTTATTTATGCAATTCATTCCTTTTAGCGTCTGTCTATAATACCCATGTTTATTTCAGAGTTTCATCTTTGAGAATAATGGATTTACACATAGGCAAGTCGCCATTTTTCTTTTTTTTTATTTTAAAAGAAAAAAACTTTAAAAATGATACAGAATTTCAAATCAAGATGATAGGAAATTGACAATGGTTATTATATTGCATATTGTTCTCTTCAAAGTAGTCGCTCAGATTACCAGATACAGGCAGGCAAAATTCATCAAACAACGTAAGCACCATCTTTCTAAAACAGCTATGTCATCATCCCGCTACACAAGGTGGAACCCTTTTCTCATCCGGTTATCATGCAGACCGCCAGTTGTGACCATTCTTTTTTGATTTGATCTGTTATATTTTCTAGTTTTCTTATTCCCTTTCCCCAGTAGTTATCCTTACCTAAACAGCCACAGATAAATTTATGTTTTATAGACAGATATAGATGTGATTTTTAAATTTTTTTTACTTTATTAGTACATATTTGGAGTTCATGCAGTTTGGGGAGGGGTTACATCTACATACCACAGCTTGTTTCTTTTTCTTTTTAAATCTTCTTCACCTTTCCTCCCCATCCCTCTCCTCAGACTGCCCTACTCCTTTTTTCATTCCTGTTGATATTGTTAATCTTAGTTCATGTGATGGTAATATAATGTGTACACTCATTGAGGTTGCTGGGTTCCTGTCCACGGCATCTCTTTATTCTACTTGTTTCTCTTTCTGCTCCTCCTCACATCTCACACCTTTTCCCTTGCATTAGTTCCTTTTTGCAAGAGATCCATCTTCTTGTCTCCCTCTATCCATTTTTTCCTATTCTTTATGTTTGTACTCTGCCTCACTCAGATGAGAAGTACCATGGTAAATGTCATTTTATAAAAGAGTACTTTTTGTGCTCACCAGTACAACTTCTTTTGAAATAAAGAAAATGTGCACACATCTCATTAGTTATTTTTGTTCATATTACAGCTATATTTTATGTTATCCTACTCAGTATCAGCTTTTTAACAATCAAATCGTGCTGTAAATAATTTATTTAATTTCCTTGTATGAAAATAAATTTTTTAGTATTTCTACCAAAAGTAGAAATTCTACAAGTAGGTTAGTTTTATTTTTTAAGTCATGGACTTCTCTTTCTCTAGTATTGGACTTTCCTTTTCCTGATGAGTTTTGAAAATTCTTCCTCATCTTCTCTTCGATCTCAGTGATTTCTCTCTCCTCTCCCTTGCTACATGTTGTCAATCTAAGCTACGTATAAATGACAGTATGCCCCAAAGATATAGAAACTTTTAATTTTTTGTTATAAAATTAGATTTTATGCAACTAAACCATAAAGGAACTTTGAGGGCTCATTAGTAATCCTCCTCCCCGTGTTTCCTATCCCATTCTGGCTTTGGGTGAAGGTAACATGGTAATGAGGATTGTAATTAGATAAGGAAGTACTGGTAGAGTGTGCTCTTACTAAGTAATGCACACATAGTATTTGTTTTGGGATGGTGGCTTAAGCAGTCAACAGTGATTTCCAGGTTTAAAGGCCCGGAGAAATGTGCTATCTATTGCTGTGTCAGTAGGGATTAGCTCCCTGAAGAAATATTTCCAGCTACTTCCATTGCAAAGTAGCACATTGAACAAATTTATACCTATAAGTTGATTCCTCCAGTCTTCTCAATATTTTATTTTTGCTGTCACTCTTATCACCTTATCATATGCAGTTCCAGCGTTGAATTTTAATTCTTTTAAAGGAAGCTTACGTGCAGAGCTATTTAATACATTTTGAATATCCTTACACAGCTGAAGTGCAACAAATTCACTATAAGGCAAATCAAAATGGAGCATGTCAGACAATTGTAAAGTACACATCCCAAAGATCATATAGACAATGTTGTTTAATTTCTATAAAAGTTTATAATACTTTTTGTGATTGTAAGTGCCAGCGTATGAAAGACCCAAGCCATAGGTGAGCTGTAACTCATTCAAATTATAAAGTCATCATTACATTACATTTTGTTAGTCTTTCATTCACTCTAAACAACCTTCACACATTTTAACAAGGTCTCAGCTTGCTCTTTTCAGATAAAGCAAGTCCAGGACATTCAGAAAGTTTCAGTCAGCTTGGTTTGATTACAAACATCTGTCACTGGCAAGAAGTAGATACCCTTAGTAATGGTTCCAAGTCAGCACCTCTCAGGAGCAGTACTGCCCACGAGAAAATCAGGTGAGAGGCATTACAAAACATTTTCAAAATTTTGGCATAACATTTTAGTATTATTTAGTCAACTGCATCTTTTAAAATAACTTGATAATTTAAGGTTAGCAAAAGTTTTGTGTTGCAATATATTAGCATTTAAGGAAATTCCCATTCTGATCTTAGCTATTCAAGTTTTACTAAAACTTGATCAGCTACAATTCAACAAAATAACTTTACTGTGATCAAAGTCTACATAATTTAAAGCTAAAGTCAATAATACAAATTGTGTTTCTCAGAATTTATTTTACTCCAGTAATTCAATATTCACAGTCACCTGAGGGGCATGTTCTTTGATACCCATTGTAGAGATCAGGAAAGTGAGGATGAGAAGGTAAGAAACAAGTCCCAAGGTATCCCTGACTGCTATGAAACTTAGCCAGGATTTCTTTCTCTGTTACTCCAACTCCAGCTATGTTACCCTAAGTTAAATGCAATTGATATCTCCTTTCTTCTACTTGTGTGTGGTTCAGTGAATTGGTCAACCATGTCAATCTTCTTAATATTCTGTCATCTGCAGAGATTTCTCTCTTGTAAAGCACACTAAACCATAGATTCTTCTTGTTTATTTTCTGGTTCCCTGTAACTTCAGAGCCGAAATGTGTTTGTTACCTGACCAAAATGACTATCAGTAAATAATACCTATTTTCCTTAGGACCCCCACAGTCAGTTAAATGCCATCAAAGGAGAATACATGAATTTCAGGGCCTACCATTGCCTATTCTCTGCTTTTTTAGAAGCAAAAATCCTTCAATTAAAATAAAGTAAAGGGCATTCTTTTCTCCCGGCTCGCAAATGTGCCCTAACATGTAAAAGGAGGTATAACATTACCAAAACCTGAAAGGAGAAGGCAGTCAACTGCCTACTGAAGATGGGATGTAGCTGACTAATTTAAAGCTCCCTAGGGAGGGTGGTTTTTTTTATAATCATATAAATTGGGTGGGTGAGTATTTTGGCTGCAGGTGCTATCCCGGTGCTTTCCAGATGCTTGTTAGAAGGCAAGCAGTGATCCACGATTATGAAACGTTCTATATCTGTCTTTTATGAGGAACATTTGGAGAGAAAACCTGTTTGCACTTGCTGTTGGTTAGAAATCACCACAGAGCTTTCAGTTGTGGTTTCTAACTGTGGATACCTCAACGAAACGCCAGCTCTTTTGTTCCCGGAAAGCGTACTGTATGTTTCAATGTTTTCATTCTGCCATCTACATATAGATTTGAAATGTATGATTTAATGGCCACAAAAAAGTCTTGCATTTTATAACTGTCCAGATAAATAAAACTGAAGCGCAAGCTTTATCCAAAAAAGTAACCAAGACTCTTTCTTCACCAGTGAATTCTTTCAACAGTTGGCCTCAGCGGCAACAGGAAAATGTTTAACCCATAATCATGCTTTGATATTTGCCAAATGCTCGGTCCCTTTGATCACTCCAACGAGAAATATATTCTTGTCTGTCTGAAAGAGAACCAGAAACACAGTGTACTTTGGTTACAGGACCTAGATTTGGTCACTAGCCTCATGAAATTGCTTAGTGTGTAAAGAAATGAAAGGGGAAAAGCTGTTGCAGTCAGGAAATAGTAATTAAACAACAGCAAAAATAGTACTTTGCTGATGAGTACCTTATTAAGGTAATTGTGACATATATGTGTTACTAAAAATGAGTTTGCCCTCAGAAATACTGAATTACACTTTCTTTTGGTTGTTGTGAAGATTATTAAACTTTTTTTAGTAACAGCTTTAAGGTATCATTCACATACATTAAGTTCACACTCTGAAAGTGTACAGTTGAATATCTTTTGGTAAGTTCACAGTTTATGCAATCATCTTGATAGTACATTTTTTTATTTCAAAGAGAATAATAATAAAAAGAACAATAGCAAAATACCAACAACATAGATAAAAGCAAAATAAAGCAAAAACAATAAAACTGATGCAGGGTTTCAAAATAAAATGATAGGAATTAACAGTGGTTGTTATATTACATATTGTTGTCTTCAATAAGGTTGCTCATATTACCAGATGTTTCTCCTGCTAACAAAAAAAGAAATCTGCCATGATAGTTGGAGATAAAACTTTCGTGCTTATGAGAAAAAATAAAAACACAAATAGGAAGGTAAATCTGACAGGTGCACAGGTCCAAAATTCTGTTTGGACCACTATCAGAAGGTGCATAAGGTGACCTAAGTGCCATCTGAAAGAAACATAATACACAGACTGACAAGTTATGAAACATCTCTCTGATATAGAATCTCACTTCCTAGATGAGACTGCACGACATTCTCCAACTTGACTGATTTTTTAACTCTCTGGTATCCTACCAGTGGAACTTAGCTGTTCAAGGAGAAAGAGGAAATACTTAAAAGTGGTTTAAGTTTCAGAATAATTTTGTATTTTGTCATGAACTTATGATAATTGTTCACAAGAAGAAATTAGTTAAATTTTCAATGTTGGGACAAAAAAGCCTGTATAAAGCTTAAAAGAGCAATAGCAGTCTAAAAAGTGACTGCTACACATTCAATGTCCCTGTAAGCTTTCATCTATTTTTCTCCATCTTGCTTGAACTCTCACCAGTGGGCACTTTACACACTGTTTGCTTACCTGTGTATTTAAAGTGTGGCTCTATTGAACTTTGGAACAAAGAGAAAAACCTGTAGTATTGACAAAATATATGCTTGACTTAACCAGCAAATGGTTCACTTCAAAGTGAGGTTTTGGGAGGGATTCTTTTAGACTGGAAAAAGTAATTATGTTCTACAAGATTATACGCTTGGATGATTTCAATGAGTCCTACTAAAGATGTCCAGTAAATTTTAGGTGGATGTTGACCTACTATTATTATGAAACAAAAATGAAAACTTCAGGGCAGTTCTGAGAAAATATATTTTCTGTTAGGTTTCTGGTAGCTGTTGCTACTTACATTTTCCTGAAATTTTTCACTTTGTAGACAAGTATTACATAAAACCTCAAAATCTAGGAGTCAAAATTTAGTCAGAGCTCAACCAGGCTATTCTAATGCAAATGATATTGACTTACATTTTTGTAGTGCTATTCACTTGGCAGTTGGGCTTTTCTGGAGATTTCAGCACAGCTTCACTCATGTCTGAAATCTTGGCTAGGAAGACTGGAACATGTACATCAGCTGAAATCCTTGAGTGCCTTTCTTGGTCACACTATAATGTTGATCTCAGGGTGTTCAGATTTCCTAGATGGTAGCACAAGATTTGCAAAGACAGTATGCCAAGAGTAAAGATGGAAATTTGGGGCTCATGCAGCCTGGATCATGTAACGGGCACACTAACCTTTTGCCATATTTAATTTGGTCAAGATTTTTGAAAAGACATAGACTCAATTTGTTAGTGGATTTTTTTTTTCTTTTTTTTTTTTTGGTCTTTTTGAGACAGGGTTTCACCAGGCTGGCCTTGAACTCACTTTGTAGCCTATGCTGGCCTCTAACTCACAGGAATTCTCCTGCCTCAGCCTTCTGGTGCTGGGATTACAGGCGTACACCACCACACCTGGACAAGTGGCTGCTATTTCAAAAATGTGTAGCAGTGTTTCTTTTCCTATGACTGTGATTACTAAATGCAACTAAAATGCCCATATGTATTTCATGAGTCTGATATGGAGACATAAGTTGTGAGATCTGTTACTAAACATATATCAGACTTTTTAAATATTCTCACTTCCATAATAACCAAGTATAATGAATAGACTTTATTGGGATCTTGAACTGAGAAAACTAAGGGGAAAAGGAAATTCAGACCAAAGAAGAAATGTAACTATTAGCTGAGCTACTCTTTTAACAATCCCTCAGTTCTGAGAGGGGATCGTACAATGTGATAGATCTACCTCTATAATCCAAGCTATTCTAAGGATCTTAGTGTACATGCAAGAAGGTTCTTAAATTCTATTCATAATTTTTATTGTACCAGTTTTTTACTAGTATATGTTTGCAAAACATAGTGTTTACATTCAGACTGAGTTTTGATATATATATTCAGACTGAGTTTTGATAAATATATATATGTGATATATATCTCCATCTATGTATAGATAGATATCACATTTTGATCACTTTTGATAATTTCTACTTTCCCTCCCCCTTGCTCTAATCTCTCCCTCCTTCATCAGATCCCTTTCCCATCTCTGCAGAGTCTACCTCCTTGTTACTTAATGTGGCACCTTCATTTTGCTCTTTAAATTATTTATATTTTAGCTCTCTCATGTTAGAGAAACCACACAATATCTAACCTTTAGTGACTGAGTTATTTCACTTAGTATTATGGTTTCAAGATCCATCCATTTTCCTACAAATGATCCAAGTGTATCCTTTTCATGGCTGGTGAGTATACCATTGTTCATATAGACCACCTTTTCTTTATTTATTCATCGGTGATGAGCATATAGGCTGCTCCCATGGTTTAGGTACTATGAGATGTGCTTCTATAAGTATGGATTCATAGCATGTATCACTGCAGTACAATGACATTAGCTCTTTGGGAAAGATACCCAGGAGGGGCATAGCTGGTCAAATGGAATTTATAATTTTAGTTTTTTGAGGCATCTCTATATGATTTCTAATTTTTAAAATTATAATGATATTAAATTTATAAATAATCATATAAATAACCATGTATCTTATAGAATAGCAATAAAAATAAATCCTAAAACCTGAACTTTAGTACTTTCTGCTAAAGTATTTGGGCTACTTATTTCCAAATTTGAAATTTATATTTTTAAAATATAAATAGCTATATCTATCAGCTATAGATAGACTGATTGATTGATAAAATGATAGCTATAAGATATAAATTTAGATATTGATATGTGAATATATATATAGGAATGTATGTATGACAAGATAGGGTATGAGGAAGTACTACATTTTCCTTCCATGGAGATAAATCAAACAATGTTTCTATATTTGACATTATAAAATATTCTAAGAAAGATAAATATTGAGCTGGCCTGGAGGCTGAGTCAGGAGGATCACCATAACTGGTGATCCCAGCAAGGCTGGGATACGTAATGAATTCAAAGCCAGCTTGAATTACATGGTGAGACTCTGTCTCAAAAAAAAGAAGGGAGAAATAAATATTAATAACTATGTTTAAAAATGATGCACCCTAGCTTTTTCTAATAAAAATGTTTATTCTTAAGACATGGGAATTTATTTTTTTTTAAATACACAAAATTACATTCCCTATTTTTATAATAAAATTCAGTGGAGGAATGATAATAAATGTTTGCAAAGCTTCTTAAAAATTCATTGCAGATATGAGCCTGTTTTTAAATTAATAAAAAATAATTAAATTAAGATAATTAATACAGAATGCAGTATTTATACTCAGGAGAGTCAGTCATGCTGGATAATAATTGGAAATTGACATTTTCTTAGGCAGCATATCAAGCAAATGCTTTTATTTCATCTTGAGATCACATCTCAGTGTAAATCCAGAGATCAGAAAACTCTTTGTAATTACACGAACTACCTCTCTAATATCGTGTCAGTTTGAATGTTACATAAGGATAGAGAAATAAAGTAAAAGAAAAATTTTTAAAGGTAACTAATGTATGGGAAATAGTTAATAACAAGAGCAGATTACATCCTCATCTAAGAAAATATCGTAGTATCAATTCCTTATTAATTATCTTCTTTTCATGGTGTGAATCCTTGGAAAGTATTGAATTAGGTGAAAGAAGTGGATAAATTCAAATATTGAAACTAAATCACAGTATTTATTCTCTGATCCTTATATATATGCCCAACACATGTTACATCATTGCTTCAAATTATTCTATACATTTAATTAATATACAAGATGAGGTATACATAAGATTTGTCCTAATGTATTAGCACCACTATTAAAATATGTAATCTATCATTAATCATACTTAAAAATATTGTCATACTATTTAACAAAATTCATTAAGAAATAACTGAGTAGTTGAAATATTTACTGGTTAGGTATTTAAATGAATAGACAAAAGAATCTTAGATAGAGAATATCTACTAAAAACGTGAAAATTATACCTTTAAATGCATTTTATTTAAAGGTACAATTTTTTCAAATTCATGAACATTAAAAAGGGCAAATAGGATATAATTACTTTCATGGTGTAATTAAGTTAAATTAAATGAGTCAAATTTATAAAGACAGAAAGTACAAGGGGGTGATGGTCTCCTTAGTCAGCTTTCTGCCTACCTGAGAAAATCAACTTAAAGATGGGAAGGTTTATTATTGTTCACGGTTTCAGAGGTTTCAGTCCATGGTCACTTGGCCCCACAGCTTTGGTCCTGTGGCAGGGCAGAAATATCACAGTAGAGAGATCCTGGTAGAGCAAAGCTGCTCACCTCACGTCAGTAAGGAATCAGAGAAAACTCCTTGTTACAACAATGGCTGTCCTGCAAAGCACATTAAGCTCTAAATCAGTAAATTAATTAATCCATTCATAAAGTCAGCACCATGGTGACCTAATCACCCTCCAAAGGTCCCAGTTCTAAATACTGCTGTATTTGGACCAAGCCTTCAGTACAGGGGCTTTTGAGGGACATTTAAAACCCAAACCATAACAAAGGGTTATTATTTAATGGACATGGAGTTTTGGCTTAGAGAGAAGCAAGAGCTCTGCAGACAGCTGCTGGCTATGATTGAACAGTGATGTGAATGTACTTAATGTGACTGAAATGTACAATGAAAAATGATTAAAATAGTAGACTCTATATGTATTCACAAAAATAAATTATGACAGAAGACAACTTTTCATAAAAATATGGAATGATATGTGTCATAGAAACCTGATTTAAAGTAGGCCAAAACATAATTTAAATAATTGAACATTAAAGTTAATTAGACAAAGAAATCAAGATACTTATAAAGGAAAAATTAAATCAAGCTGGTCTCAAGTTTCTCCCCAGGAATTTTCAACACCAGAAGTTAGTGAATCCCAGTATATAAAAGATGCTTAAGCATAGAAAGCATGAACTAAAGATTTTATATGCAGAAAAGCTAGCCAGTCATGGTGGCACACACCTGTAATCCCAGCACTCAGGAGGCTGAGGCAGGAGGATCATTATGAGTTCAAGACCAGCCTCAGCTGCAAAGTGAGCTCAAGGCCAGCCTGAACTGCATAGTGAGATCCTGTCTCAAGAAGACAAAAAAAAAAAAAAAAAACCAAAAAGAAAAGAAAAGAAAAGAAAAGAAAAGCTGCACTAAAGTATAAAGTTACAGACAATGTTTTTGCTGTTTTTTTTTGTTTTGTTGTTTGTTTTATTGTTTGTTTTTTTGGTACCAGGAATTGAACTCAGGATCTTATGCTTCCTAGACAGACACTGTACCACTGAGCTATATCCCCAGCCCTCAGACAATGATTTTAAACATGTAAAAAAACTGGGAATTTTATTCCCAAGATAGCTTCTTAAACACAAAGAAAAGAGACTTCAGCTAATTAATGAAAGACAGGTAAAAGCATGACAAAGAACTGCCAGAAATCATCAGATATCTTTAATGGCAAGATAAATGTGACAGATAAGGTTAAATTGGAGAAGTCAAACATTTCCTGATAATAAAGAAGTAATAAAAGAAAAAATAAGAAAGAAAATGTAGGAAAAGATTGAAAGATGATTGCATCATCTGAAATATCTGAGAACTAAAATATACCATATACAGATGACAAAGTACAATAGAGAGAAAATTTTCATAATATCACATTGAAATGTTTCTCTTTTTGTCTATCAGGAATTGGCTTCTGGCGGTCCTCACAAGTACCCAAATCAATAGACACTCGAGTTCCTTATTGAAAATGGCATAGTATTGGCATATAGCTTACACTCAACTTCCATTATATTTTAAGTCATCCCCAGATTGCTTATAATACTTAATAAAATATAAATATTTTGCAAATAGCTGTTATATTTATTTTAAGTGTTACATAAAAACATAAAAATTGTACATATGAATGGGGTGCTATGTCAGTCAGCTTTCTCATCTTTATTCTCTACACATTAGCTAATACACAAATTAAAGGAGGAGAGTTACAGTTTGACTTAGTTCAAAGGATCTAGTTCATGGTTCACTGACTGTAATACAGAAACAACATGGCAGAAGTACATGGTGGAGGAAGGCTTCATATATCATAGAAGCCAGAAAGAGATTAGAGGAGATAAGGAGGGAGATATGCCCTCCAAAGGCATGCCCCAGCCAAGCACAATTAGCTGTGATAATGGATCATAGCTAAATGGATAAATCCACTGATGGGTATAGTGCCCCCAGTATCCAATCAATTTCCAAGATGCCGGTGTCTAAAACACAAGATTTTTCAGGACTGTTAAGGTTTGTATCAAATCATCCCCACTTAGCCTCATGTGATCATAGATGGAGATTTTTAGAAGGTGGCTGGATCTAGAGTGTGTGATGCTGGCTTTAAATGCATGATGCTAGGATCAAGAATGTGTGTTTACTAAATTGGTCCACTAATTGGTTTGGCATGGCACTGGTGTGGATAATGGGAATACCCACCCTGGGTGTGAGTGCTACTCCCCCTAAGAGTGTGTAGCCTGGATCAAATATAAAGCACAGCAAGAGGCCTGCAGTTGTCACTTTCTTCTTTGCTACTTCACTGCTTACAGCCTTGCTGCCTTCTGTCTGTCATCAACTGATGCCCTCAGCCATGTGCCACCCTGCCTTGGAGCCAACCGATTGTGGACTGAAACCTCTACAAACTGTCAGCTGAAATAAACTTTTCCTCCTTTAACTTTGGGTATTGAGTATTTTGTCTCAGCCATAAAAAAAGTAACTAAGTCAAGAACGTTCTAGGTCTAAACCATGACAGGTACTATATGATGCTTATAACATGAATACACTGTGTGAAGTTTAAATCAGGTTAACTTATCTATCTTCACAAACATTTTTCATTTCTTTATGGTGAAAACATTTAAACTCTTATAGCTCTTTGAAATATATAGTGTATTACTGCTATCTACAGTTATTCTACCATGCAATAATAGCATATCTTAATTCTTTAGGTTGATTTTCTGTCTAGCTTTTAAACTAAATTTATTCTTAGCTAAATTAACTTTATTTTTAAATAAAAGCAACAATTATACTTATTGATAGAGTGATATAATGTTTTGATGTATGTATACATTGTTTAGTGTTTAAGTGAGATTAAACACATGCATCTCCTCATATATTTAACATTACTTTATGGTAAATACTTTCAAAAAATTTCCTTTGGGTTTTTGAAATGTATGGTATTTCTTACCCTACCTCAATTCCCACTTACTCCTAACTTAACACTCACTCATCAAGCTTTCCAGGTGCCTGTCTTCTCTACTCTCCCAGCCTTTGATAAATGCCATTCTATTCTAAACTTCTATAAGATAAACTCTTTAAAATTCCATATATGAATGAAGTTTTGTGGTAGTTAATTTCACTTACCATAATGATCTCTGCATTTTTAGGGAATAATAACAAGGAAATACAGTGTAAATATGTTCAGTAGAGGAGCAAAATTTTTTCCAGTATTGTAATTCACATTTAGTTGGTTACAAAGAGCCAACTGAATATATTTCTAATTATTACCAGAATAATGTAAAACATCAGCAATGAAAACAATAACCTTTTGTGTCAAGAATCTGTAGTTTGGCTAGCCACTCTTGCTTCAAGAAGCAAGCCTGTGAGTCCAGCCCTTCTCTATATGATACAAGTATTTCTGGAGACAATAATGACATTGTGATTATGGTAGAGGATCAAGAGAGTTAGCAAAAACACAAGTTACCTTAGAATTGAAACAAGCCTCCACTATTCTGAGTCTGTCTCTTTCATACCTTATCACACCTAACTCAAAACAACCAGTGTATGTTCTAATATTCTTTTTAGAGCCACCTTGCCCAGCTTTGTGTTTTATCTGGAATCACAAAGTCATTGACTACGCTTTATAATTTTTCTATTTGAAGTAAGTGACAACTTTAGTCAATATTTTGCAACTATATAACATAGTGTGTCAGGATGAATAATGCCCCCACTTAGATCCTCACATCCTAATTCTTATGATCTATGACTATTCCACCTTCTATAGCAAAAGGGTTTTTGCAGATATGATGCTATTAGGGATTTTGCTATGAGAAGATTTTCTTGGTTCACTCGTGTATCCCAGTGTAATTGCAAGATCAGAATGGAGGCAGGATCAGAATCAGAGGAGGCAGGGAGATTACAGAACAAGAGAGGCTGACTCTAAGATGCTGCTCTGTTGGAAGGGGCATGGACCCAAGAATTCTGGCAGACTATACTCTGGAAAAGGAGAAAAAGAGAATATCTCCTTGCATTGCTCTTAAGAGTCAGCCCTGTTAAAATCTTGAATTTATACTATTTAGACTTATTTTTTACTTCTGACCTTCAGAATTATAGGACAATAAATTTGAGTTGTTTTAAGTAGCTAAATTTGTGGCAATTTGTAATAACAGCAATGCAGAATCAATATGCATTAGTCATGAATGTCTCAAATTTGCATAATAATGTCATTTCTCTCCAATTTTCCAACTCTTTATATTACAGATGAGACAAATATTCATCAGGAAAAAGAGAAAAAGAATTAGCAAGCTTTGCTATTTGTCTTAACTGAAATACCTGAAAGTGAAGTATATTATTTCAATATGTGAAATCGAGTAATATAAATTCATGTGGATTTATTAGTGCAAAGATAAAGAGCAATAAAGATCATCAAGCATTAAAAGAGAGAAAAAAGGAAGAGAAAGGAATATGGATCAATTTTAGTACAGTAGGGAAACAATAGTTATAGTCTAAATCAAAAATGTTTATGATTATAGCAATAACCAAAAATATTTTAAGCATTAAATGCATGTATATATGTTCACACATGCATAAACACCCCCCTTGCATACTGTAGTGGATTAACTAATGTTCAACTTGTAGCACCCAGCTAAACTGAATTAGTGTGAATCAGTGTAGAAGGCCCACCTGAGGATTATTACCAACAGCATAAAAAAACTGGAGGAGAAGATGGTGTGCTATTGATTCTCCTGAAGAAGTTTGTCATTCTGGTTTTCCTGATATGAACTCAGCTGTTCTCATTGTTGGAGGAGCTCAGGTCCACACTGTCACTGAGGATGGCTGCTATGCCTTTTGGGGGAGCTCTGGTCCTTACCTTGAGTGTTGCTCCCTGGTGCCAGTGCAGATCCTTGATGCAGGCTTGCATTAGACATTGTCATGGGCTCTAGGCCTCCAATTAGACTCATGAAGGACATTTCCATGGGCTCTAGGTCTTCAGCTGGATTCATGCTGAAGATTCAAGGACCATGGGATCCTTGCCACCAGCTGGATTCTCTAGTGCGTGGACAGCTCTCCTGTACTCTTTTGCACTTGACTCTTTGGGTGAATATTATAAAATAATCCTATAAACTATGTACTGTGTATGAAAACTTTCCATATGAAAAGAAATCCAGGGAGCAGGGACATGATTTTATCAGCTAAGCTGGAACTATGGTGAAAACATGGAGAGGTACAGTATTAGTCAGTTCGTTATTGCTGTGACAAAATACCTGAGATAATCAATTTAAAAGAAAGAAAGACTAACTAGCCCATTTCAGGTTTCAGCCATCACTTTCCATCCTGTAGGAAGACTAAGTTACATGGTAGAGCACACACAGTGGAGCACGGCTGCTCACCTCAGAGTACAGAAACAGAGACAGAAAGGAAGGGTTTGGGGTTCCAGTACCACCATTCAAGAGCGGGTTTCCAATGACCTAACTTCCTCCCATCAGACCCTACCTTCTAAGTGTCACCATTTCCCAATAGAATCACAGGGTGGGGACCAAGACTTAAACATATGAGAATTTGGGGATAATCCAGGGCCAAACATAGCAGGAATAAAAGGGGAACTTTATCATTATATAAGGTACAGTTCTCAAGAAAGATCTAATAGGAATAAATATCCATGTGCCGAATAACATAACATCATCATTCAGAAGCATATTTAAGAAATAATATACTAACCAAACAGTGATTAGAAGTTACTGTGTTTAATTTAACTCAATCCAGGAAATATTTACTGAAATCCAACTAAACACTGGCAATATAAGTATTACATAGTAGGCACAAACTCCTTCTTCCATGTATCTTGCATTCTATTGTAGAGAAAATAAGAAGCAAAAGAGAAAAAAGAAGCAAAATATATACTATGGGAAAAATTAGCTTGGTGGAAAAATTAAAGTAGGTAAATGTGAATGAGAGTGCTGAGAACACAGGTTTCAATTTTATAAATAAGGTGGGCAGAGGAGACCTTAATGAGGTACTGATTTTGAGCAATATTTTAATGGCAGTGACCCCCAAAATGAGTGTTAAGATGGGATAGGAAGTAGTCATAAGAAGCAAGGAGTGAAAAATAAACTCCATTCTGGACCTTTTATAAATTTTGAGATGTGTGACTATAGTACTTTTTTAAAAAATTAACATATAATATTTAGAAAACTAACATGATTTGGCTAAACAAACTATAACAGGAGACAGAATATTTGAAGTTTTCAGTTCAGGTTCATTTATTAACTTGATTTAATCCTTCAGCCTACTTTCCTGATCTGTAAAGAAGGCAAACCTGTGTCAAGTGACCTTCAAGTTGCTTTCTTCTTTATTATTCCGTAGGTCTACAACTTAATAAAATGTTCACCAACTGTAGTCTAGGAAAATAGTTTTGGAATCTAGCCGCTATTCTACCTTTTCATCAACACTCTGTCCACTGCTTCTCTGAAGCACACAAATAACGAGTAACTGTTTTTACAATTCCAAAATTATGAAATTAAAACCATGTGAAGAGTACATAGTACAAAACTCAAGAAAAAAACATGCATTCAAAGGGATTCAAAGTAAAATAACCATTGCAAAATTTCCTAAAAATCAGCACCAAACTATCACTTTAGGCATCATAGAAATAATAAAATTAATGATATTTTCATATATATCTTTAATGTAAATTTTTAAAAATTACCTTTTTATTCTTGTGTAGATTGTGACTTGTCCTTCGAGTAAACCTGAGGAAATTTCTGTTACATCATGGAAGTGAAATAGTCCTTTCCCCTTTGTTGTCAAGCAATTCATGATGTAATGTAGCTTCTACTAGTTGGATCATTATATATGTAATTTTGTGTCCTATCTCTGTATTTCATGGAATTAACTCATGAGAATGAAGTCTCACTTACTTTCTCATTAGTTTCCATGCATATACCACACTGCTCTGTGTTATTTGTCCAAATACAGTCCTGTCTTGACTGATTCATGATATAAGGAAAGAGGTGCCAGGTGGTGGAACTCAGAGAAAAATGATTTCTACATTTTCCTGCCCTGATGAAAGTGAGAAAAATAATCAAAGTAGACAAAATCTTCTGTGTCCACAATATCAGCAGATTCACCTAAAGAGAATGAATGCTTCAAGTATGAGAATTCACCAGTAATACAACAAAATTATTTGCAGTCACAAAATACTGTGTCTTGCTCTCCAAAAGGGAATATGATATCCGAGTTTGGCACTTAATAGCAAAGAATGGATACCTGTGACATTTATGAATGGTCTTTGTTTTCCAAATGCAGATTGAAGAAGCTCTGAGAAAATGATAGCAGCATTCATGCAATCTCCATACATCTGGAAATAGAGACTGTGGGTGGCTAATGTATCATTTTTGTCAGAGCATCTTACTACATTCCTTCTTTCATAATCTAAATGTAGTCTTTATTTTCCACCAGGACTTTCCTGCAACTATATTATACCTGGCAGCAGATTCTCTAAATGCAGCCCCAGTCTTATGTGATTCCTAGGTTTATACATTACTCTTATTCTACACACATGAAAATGCATGCTTTGATTTTTTTTAATATTAGTATGTCACACAAATCTTCACCACTACTAAATTTAAAGAGAAAGAATAGAACTTTTTTTTTTTTTTTTTTTTTTTTGGCCAGAGAGTGATCATGTTAATAAAAGCAAGATTTAGACAGGGCCATAAAAACTACAATTGCATCTTACATTTTTGTAGCTGTATTATCACGTGAGGCAACAGAAGTTTCGACATTTCTACTCAGACGAATTCTGTCCAACTTGTCCTCAATTATCATGAACATCACCTGCTTTGAATTGTTTTCTTTTATTCTTTGATTGATTTTCCAAAATAGAATATATTTATCTTTCTATGTTGCACATCAATGATATGTAAAACTTATCTGAATAATCTCTTAACATCTGTCCTTTTTATTATGTGAAATTACTGTGTTATTTCTATATAAGAACCTAACATAACTATATCCAAACAAGAATGCTATTACAATAATTGAGAAGTGCAATCCTGCAGTAATGATTTAACAAATTATTTGTCCTCTCAAGTTTATGTAAGACTTTCACTAAGATAAAAAGAGTTCTCCAACTGTATTTCTTTTCCTTGTTCTCAAACATGTCATAAAATTGAACCAGAAAATATCTTTATTTGAACGGTTTTGTACAGATATGTTATAAAACATTATAATTTAGATTAGTAATTGTTGGGAAATTGAAATCATACCAATTCAAAACATACTGCTTGAGGGCTTTTTGATCACAGTAGGCTAAAGACAAGAGTGCTCCCAACATCCTGGAAGCTGCTTACTAAGGTCTGAAGATACTCAGGCATGGAGATCAATGGGGATCAGGTATGGAGATCAATGGAGAGAGCAAGGCCCCCTACAAGGGAAGGCAACCTGAAGGAGAAGCCCTTTAGATGAAATCCAGTAGCAGAGTTGTTTAGCGTAAGAAGGAAGGCTGTTTTCCAACCCAGGCACTTCTTCCTGCCCAGGTCCACACATATACCTTGAAAAAAAGAAGCTAAGTACAGAAGATACCAGGCTGCTGATGTGTGCCCAATCTCCCAGCCACTGCCCAGGGCATAACTGTCCTCCCTTTGGCAAATGTGCCCAGTGAGTGAGATATTCCCAAGTCAGGGCCTGATCGGGCACTAAGGAAAGAAAGTGCAAGCCAGAGAATCACTCCGAGGTCAGTGACCAAGTTAGAACCAACCAGCCTTAGGAAGCGAGAAGAGCAAAGGACACAGTGTTGATTAGGGAGCCAGAGCCAGGAGTAGAAGCATCAGCGACCCAGACTCTCAAGACCTTGCGGTCACTGTGACAAATGAGATCCAAGGGTGCAGAAAACACACAGGAACAGTGTCAGAGCAGCCACTCTCCAGACACTATAAATGCAGCTGAGCTGAGTGTCCTGTGGTCTCCCGCTCCAAACCTCCCCAAAAACTACTGACTTCCGCACAGGAAGACTCTGTTCCTATGAGCCCTAGATGCCACAGAATTTGTGAGATGGAAAGAGACCTCATAGGAGCTGAACACCTTGGACATGGGACCATTTTGGGTGTAGAAAACAATCTAAATCAGCACCAGAGAAGGCTATTATTACCTGCCAGCCCAAAGAAAGCATCACAGTCCTGGGTCAGATTGAAATTCAACAAGCAGGGTTGCTACCAGTCAGCAGGAAAAGTGCCACCGATGCCCCAGCATTCTGAAAACACCAGAGCCTCCGGAACTTGAGCACCATCCTCTTTATATGTTGCTCTATGCATGTATGTGTGTGTGTGTGTGTGTGTGTGTGTGTGTGTGTGTGTGTTCTTCCTTTTCTTTGCTTTCCTTTCCCTTCCTTTGATTTTTTTGAGTGGCAGGCCTTTCTATACATGTGTGTATGATTACAGCAATGTGTATACATTTTCCACTATTGCTTATAAAACATTCCATAAAGTTAAGTGACACATGCCCACTTCAGTGGTTGTTTCAGGGAGTTATTTTGCCTTGCTTGCTTGTTAGTTCAAAGGTTGGATGAAAGCTCCCTACCTCTTCTCTCCTCTTCCGTCTCCAATCCCATCCTTTCCTCAACTGCTTTATTCTCCCTGTCACATCGTCATATCTCTCAGCTCTTCCCATTGTAATTCTTTTTTTTTAAATTTTAAATTTTTCTTTCAATGTATTGCTCTCATTTATTCATAAACAAAATTAATCCACACACTACACTAAGGCACTATCTCACATCAGGTTCTCCCTCTCCAAGGCTTGTTTCATGGGGTTTCTGGAATTAGTTTGGGTCAGGTAATTAACTAGACTCAAACCCCTGTGTCCTCTTTCACAATTCCCTTAAATTTCCTCCCCTGTTCTCTTCCTTTATTTATATGTGTACCTCCTTCTAAGTATCCCTGCTCTCTTCTTCTCTTGTATGTTAAAATTATTACAAAAACTTATCTTTCCTTTTTGTTTTATTTTAGAGTATATGAGTGCTAAGTACTGTTTTTGTTATTACAGCATTTTACACAGATCTGTCAAGTTCTCCCTCAAAAAAGGTCACTCGTTAGGTCTTCTCATGTGGGGTTTCAGCCAGTTGAAGTTGGATAAAACCTTAATGAAGATTATTCTACTTTTATTTATAAATTGTCCCCTTTACTCCATTCCCTCTGCACCCCTACACTCTCTCAAAGCCTCCTTCCTCCCTTCTTATCAAAGACTACTTTTTTTCTTTTGTCTGCTGTTGTTTCCTTTAAGTTTCTATCTCTTTTTCCCAATTCTTTTTTTATTTACTTTTTAAATCTTTCCTCTTTTACCTTCTATATCCAGTCCTTTTTTACTTTACTAATTCATTGTATTCCTGAGTTGTTGAAAAAGTAGAACATTTGCTAAACAATCTTTTAATTATACATAAATATAGATTTGTTATTTGGATGTTGATATAACCAGTAATTAGTTATTTCTTCTCGCAATACTACTGATCTTTGCTATAGTTACAGACCTTTATAGCTTAACTGATCTACAACATTCAACACAAAATCATAGAAATTACACACATATACACACACAATTAAAAAAAAAACAAGGCAATGAGATGCCTCAAAAAAAATATGTAACTCCTTGAAAGCTGATCACGAAGAACCAACATAAAAAAAAAAAAAAAAAAAAAAAAAAAAAAAATGTTAAAATGTATGAAGAGATCAAAGAAAAAACAAATAATCAAATGCATAAGATGTTCAATGATCTCAAAGAATATGTAAGTAAACAGATAAATGATTTGCTTAACAAGCTGTTCAATAAGCTTAAAGAAGACTCAGACAGTTGATTGAATTAAAGAAGAAACTGCAGGATATGAGTGACCACTTACTGAAGAATTGGAGGCTATAAAAGGAATCGAGTAGAAATCCTGGAAATTAAAAACTCAATTTAAGGCCCTGGCAGCAGACATGATTAATCAAAAGAGCAAATATAAGGACATAAGCATAAGAATGAGGTAGTAGATCACTTACTCAGTGATACTTGAAAAGCAGCAATAAATCATAAGAAATTGATTTAAGAACTCCTAGATGACTCTAAAAGAACAAGGAAGCCAAGGGGCTGGGGATTTAGCTCAGCGGCAAAAGCGCCTGCCTGGCAAGCGCAAGGTCGTGAGTTCGGTTCCTGGTATCGGAGAAAAACCAAACAAACAAAAAAAAGAACAAGGAAGCCTTGAAGAAGGAAAAAACGTACAAAATTTTATTCACAACAATCATTACAAAAAACACTTCAAATTTAGAGATCAAAAGGGATAACCAGGTAAATGAAGCTTTTAGATCCCCAAATAGACACAACCAGAAATGAGCCTCTCTCGCACACATCATAATCAAAATCTCAGAAATTAGAACAAAGAATGCTAAAAGCCACTGGAGAAAGGTGTCAAGTAATTTATAAAAGCAAGCTTATCAGAATAACAGTGGATTATTTTTAACACAAACCTTAAAGACCAGGAAAACTTGGAGTGAGGTTTCTCAAGCCCTAAAAGGAAACAATTGTCAATCCAAGTTGTGATGTTACACAAAATTTTTCTCCAAAATTGACAGAAAAATCTTCCCTGATAAAAAGAATTTAAGGAAATTTATGACCACCAAACCAGCATTACAGAAGATACTCAAGGGAATTCTATAAAAAGACAGCAAGGCCAACAGCACAAAAGATCTGGAAAGAAAGAATACATTAATCTGGAAGAGCAGTTAAACAGAAGGGGGACTAGAAAGGAATCGGCACTGAAAAAATAATACAATGACATTTCAATAATAATTCTCAATGCAAATGGTTTTGACTCCCCAATCAAGGGACAAAGACTGGAAAATCAAAAAACAAACCTCAACTATCTATTATCTACAAGAGACATACCTCACCCATAACGAAACATATAGGCTGAAAATGAAGTGATAGAAAATGATATTCCACTTAACCAGAATCTGAAAGCAAGCAGGTGTAGCTACCCTAACTTTAGACAAAGTGGACTTCAAGCCAAAACTGATCAGAAAATACAAAAGTCACTGTTACTGATAAAAATTAATAATCTAACAAGAAGTGATAACAATTATAACTTTACATACACTGAATGTTAGCAGAACCAATTTCATAAAACAAAACTTTCTTGACATGCAAGGACAGACAGACAACAATATAGTCATAGCAGGGGACTTTACCACTCCATCTCACAAATAGATCACACATACAAAAACTCAACAGACATATCAGAGATGAATCATACCACTAAAGAAATAAACCTAACAGGTATCTACAGAGGTTTTCATCCAACAGTACCAAAATACACATAATTTCTCAGCAGCCCACATAACTTTCTCCAAAATAGGCCACCTTAGGCCACAAAACAAGTTTAAGTAAACACAAAAATTAAATAATCTTTTGAATATTATCAGATCACAGTGGAATGAAACTAGAAACCAACAGCAAAGGAAATCACATGAATTATGGAAACATAGAGATTAAATAATACATTTTGAGTAATCAATGGGTCACCGAAAAAATCAGGGAAGAAATTAAAAAGTTTATGCAATCAAATGGTAGGGATAGTACAATACACCAAAAGCTAGGAGACATCCTGAAATCTATTCTATGTGAGGAGTTTAGAGTTCAGAGTTGTGAGTGTCTGCATTACAGAAACAGAGCAATCCCAAACAAATAACCTAATGATGCACTAAAAGGTCCTCAAAACATAATCCAAACTCAAAACTTGAATGACAGAAATTTTAAAATTCACGATGGACAAAAATGGAAAGTATAGATCAATATCCTTCACTATTTACAAGTGAAAAAATCTTCAATAAGACCCTTGCAGGGGCCAGGGATATAGCTCAGTTGCATAACTGCCTACCTGGCAAGCACAAGGTCCTGAGTTTGAGTCCTTGTACAAAAAGAAGAAGATCCTTGTAAAGAGAATGGAACAAATTATTAAAGTGGTCATGTATTCTGATGAAGTCAGCTTCATCCCAGAGATGCAAGGATGGTTCAACATACCTAAATCAGTAAACACAATGTATCACATCAGTATAATTAAGGGCAGTAAAAAATACCACATGATCATCTCAATATATGTAGAAAAAGCTTTTGACACTATCTAGCACCCATACATGATCAAAACCCTGATGAGACGAGGTATAGGAGTTCACACTAATAAAAGCATTTGTGACAAACTCACAGCTAATATCATGTTGAAGAGAGGAGAACTGAAGTAGTCCTCTAATATCAGGAAAAAGACAAGGGTACACTCTTGTCACTCTTATTCAGTATAATTTCTGAAACTTGAGCCAAAGCAATCAGGCAAAAGGAAGAAATAAGAAGGATATGAATAGGAGATGAAGAAGTCATTTTCTTTATTTACAGCTAATATGATATGATCTTTTATATAGAAGAACCAAAAAAATTCCACCAGAAGATATTTAGAACTAATAATCTCAGCTAGATAGTAAGATATAAAATAAACACACAAAAATCAATAGCATTTCTGTATAGCAATAATGAACTCACCAAGAAAAAAATTAAGAAAACAATCTCATTCATGTTAGCTTTAGAAAAAAAAATAATCAATCTAAGAAGATGAAAGCTTTTTATAATGAAAATTATAGTACTCTGAAGAACAAGTTTCAAAGGAACATTAGTGATTGGGCAGATAGTCCTTGTTGTCCCATAGGCAGAATCAATATTGTTAAAATGGTCATATTACCAAAGTCATATACAAATTTTGTGCAAAACCAATTAAAATACTAACAGTATGCTTCATAAAACTAGGAAAAACAATCTTACAATTTATATGGAGCTAGAAGAGACCCAGAGTAGCTAAGAAAATCCAGAGAACAGAGTAAGAGGCAGTTCAATTCAAGGTATCAAGTTATACTACAAAGCAACAATAATTAAAACAGCATGGTACTTGCCCAAAAGTATATATGTAGCCAATAAAACAGAATGGAAGGCACAGAAACAGTCCCATGCATATTTAGACATCTGATTGTTGACAAAGAGGTAAAAACAAACACTTGAGACAGATTCTTATCTAAATACAAAAAAATAATTCTAGACTGATTTCTCTCACCCTGTTCTAAAATCAAATCAAAATAGATGAAAGGTCTAGATATAAAAATAGAAACAATAAATCTGTTGGCAGATAAAATAGGTAAAATACTTGAAGACATGAGCAGAAGCAAGGGTGGAAAACTGAAATGAACAGACACTTCTTGCAGAAATGCAAACATGCAATGAATACATGAATATTTATTCAGCATATCAAGCCTTTAGGAAAATGAAAGTCAAAATAACAGTAAGATTCTATCTTACTCTAGCAAGAATGGCTACCATCAAGGACTTAAAAAATACCAGATACTTATTAGTAGCTAGGAAAAAAAGGAATTCTTCTACAATGTGGATTGAAATACAAACTAGTACAACAAATAAGGAAATCAACACAGATATTCCTCAAAAAACTAAAGATAGAAATTTCATCTGACCTAGCTATACTTTGTCTGAATACCTTTTCAAAAGACTTAAAGTCATGATATTATAGTGATACATGCATACCATATATATAGCCATACAATTCCCAATAGCTAAATCATGCCCCTTAACAGATGAATGGATAAAGAAAATGTATTTATACACAGTGGAGTACAATTTGGTTATGAAGAAGGATGAAGCTGAGTCATTTGCAGGGAAATGGATGTAGTAGATCATAATGCTAAGTGAAATAAATCAGACACAGAAGGTTGAATGTTACAAGGTTTCTCTCATACAAGAAACCCTTAAAGAGTAAAATAACATCAAGATAGGAGAAAACAAGGAGGTAGACTTTTTTTTAAGAGAAAAGAAAGAAAAAAATCAATAACACAGAATTTCAAAATAAGACAATGGGAGATTAACAATGGTTAATATATTACATATTGTTATTTTCAAAATCAATTTTTTGAAGAGTGGAAGAGGGCCTGGGGAGGGAAGGGAAAGGAGTTAGTGTAGAGAAAAGGGGACCAAAAAATGAGAAGATACAGCATATGCAGGTGATTCACCACAACAATGTGATTATTACACATCACAAACATATCCTAATAAAAAACATTTTTTATCCTGTTAAATAACTAAAATGTCATTTTAAAATGCCACTAAAACTGGATTTCAATTAATGTAAGAAGTAAAATTAGTCAATTTTTAAAAGGAGACTAGAAATAAACACATGAAAATCTGAACTTAGTTTTAAAATATTAAATATATTAGATTCAAGAATTAATCATAACATTATTCCTAGATGGACTCGATATGGAAAAAACATGTTGCGCTAGGTATATTCTTAATACTTCCTTATTTTTGGCCTCTGAGATGCACCGATATTATCTAAATATAAAAGTTTCCTACATCTGTTCAAACAATATTTATGTGGGAAAACATTATAATATATAGTTTCAAGGTATTTTGAACTTAAAATTAGGCATAAATTCCCTCCTGTTTCCAGGGTGTGAAAACCTTGGAGAAACTGCTACATTAATGTTTTCATCTCTTAAAGCCAATCAGTACTTCCTGTTTGCTTGGATCCAGAATTAATGAGTTGGTTTAGCAAGATTATCACTGTTCACCAAAAAGTTGTTTTTATTTTTATTCCACTTAAGGGTGTTTAATGTAGCAAAACCCTGCTGGAATTCCACAGTGTTAGAATTATAACACAGTGAGCTGTCTTCACATCAGCCACGGAGTTCATAAAAACTTTTAAGTATAAACAGGATTGAACCCTCTTGCCATTGAAGTTGGACAGAAAGTCTCCTTTTGACCCAAGGTCCACTAAACAGCCAGACCAAAACAATTTCTGGGACCTATATAACTTTCTTCCAAATGACTCACTCCCTCATTAACTGCTAAGTACAAGAGGCTGGATTAAATTCACTGTAAATACACAAAAGGAAAACCTTTACATGCTATGCTGAGGGATTTACAATCAGTTATGAGCAGAGGTAATGCAAAAATCTGGATAAATGCTGAAACCAAGCCACCGACTTGCAGCTATTTTTATTCTTCTAGTATCAAACCTGTGCCTCTCTTGTTTGTAATCATACGTCTCACCCACCAAGACAGATTCCAAGCCACCTTCCAAGATGCTTCTGCACCTTCTTTTTTTCCTATCCTCACTATCCATGTTTTAGGTAAGAAACTTAACATCATCTCTACTCAATAACTACATGACTGCTTCCCCTCATCTTTGAAGTGGCATTTCTAATATGAACATCTGATGGCATTGCTATCAGATAATGTACAAGCTGGGCTCCATCTCACCCCTGACTCCCTTTTCTATCTTATCACTCATTGCTTACCTCCAGGCAATTTAAGGTCCATTCACTCAAGCTCTTATTATCCTCAAATAATATTTCAGCAGCTGCCTTTGCATGTGTTCATCTGTCTGTAATGCCCCTGCTACCCCATTGTTTACCTTATACAACGAACTCTTGTTTATCCTTCTTTGTCTAAGCATATTTTGCTCTGTGATACATCATAATGCTCCACATAATAATAGTCATTTTTCTTTATAATAAAATCTGTTATTCTACACTCTTAATGCTGTGCAGTATGAGATACATATTGTTATCATGTCTCTCATTTCTAGTTTTGAACTATTTGGTAGGAGGGACAATATGAGGTTTTCTCCATTGATTTTTCCCATGTTCTGGGTGCATAATGGACACAATAAATTTTCAATATCAATTGAATAAAAAATATAACTACAAAGACAGCATATGGAAAGTTCTATAATTCTATTAGTTATATTTGAGTGGTGAGAAAGTACACTGGGTTGATAAAATGAGGAAGGATTTTGTGGTATAAGTTTTATTTGAGCCAAACCTAGAAGAATAGATAGGTTGAGTAAACATGAACATGATTTTTAAAAAGTTACTTAGAAGAAGTTGATGGAAATACTATTCAACTAGAGGGTAAAAGTTCATGTTTTATCTTTAAGAATTAAAATATGGATCTATTGAAGGATTGCTGTTTTCACATATATATACACATACATTTTGTTCAGAAAAACTGTAATAATTAGAAATATTAGATTAGAGAAATATGGGAGTCCATACACAATTCCTTTCTTTAGAAAAATCTGCAGATAATAAAGGAGCAGTAGATAAGTGTAACTATAGATATAGATAGATATAGATATAGGTTATATAGATATAAATATAGATGATATAGATATGGATACAGACATTGGCATTGACATCCTGGCAAATTTAAGGCCAGGAAACTAAGTAGTCCTGTATAGTCAAGGAGAATGATTTTGACAACCTGAACTTGGATAGCTGTAGCTCAGATTATATAAAATTTTAGAAGACAAAGTCTAATAATTTGGTATCTGGTTAGAGAAAACAGAAGTAGGAAATATAGAAAAGACAGAACAGAGAGATGTAAGTCAAAGAATCATGGATTGTGTAATTTTTACCTGTTAAATCATTAATTTGCTTTCTTGCATAACCAGCCAAATCTAGTGAACAAAGGGCCCTTCACTGTCCACTGTGAAACTTTTTCACCACTCAATGGGGGTACAGTTTATTTTACGTAGTTAACAAATTTTGAATTGCTCTAATAGCTGTATAGTTAATGAGACTGCAGTTCACATTAGATTTATCGATCCATAAGTGTGTTAGACTTACTGGTCTGTAGTTTATGTTTCGAAGGTTAATAATAAATCAAATGTATACAGTGTACATTTTGAGCAATTGAGATTGTGTGTTCTTGTAGTTCAGTGGGCCCTCAAGTTTAACCACAGTGTACATGGAAAAAGGAAAGCAGCACCTTGAGGAATCACTGTCTTACTTTATGCATAAATATACTGCTTTATACTAAACTTATTGAGATATACTATGTTTGCTAAACAAGTTATTCTTAGCAAACATGGCAACAATTGTGCTTCTACAATTTCAAAAAGTACTATGTTTATTTTTCAGACAATGAAATATAAATTTAAAAAACAAGAGAATTAAGACATTCATGTACGAATTCTTTATTATATTTTATCTTTGTGAAAAACAAGCTGTATTATGTACAATATCACCTCGAGGAAAAAGGAATGCAAAAATATGTGTGATTTGACTTCAAAAAGTCTTATTAGCTATTTCTATTTGCAGGTTTGTTCCTCTTTCTTTCAAAATTATTTTTGTTTTAATTTAAAAAGATTGAGGAATTACCTCCTGGAATATACTAATCTTGAATGTTGCCCATAATGTCAAAAATAGCTATTAGCTATTTTAAAACTCTTCTGATTTCTAAGGAGATATGAGCACTGTGATTCAAAAAAACTATTTTTATTTCTTTCTCCTCTCTTTTTTCTGCAAATTCTCAATTAATTGGATAGCATGGGCCACTAATCAACTAATTTAAATTTTTAAAATATCAAAGTTGTTGGAAAATAGTCTCTTAGTAACGAGGAGCACTGAAAGGAAATTGTGAATTACCACCCTTCCTTCCTGCATCTGCCCGTGACACGACCTACCGTTTCTACAGTTAATTCAGTCAAAGGAACTATTTGATCCGAACGTTTGACCGAATGACCAGTGGCTTGACTTAATTCCCAGCCATCTTGGCTGCTCTGCCCATGCGTGTCCACACGGGCTTTGTTTACTTGCTGGCAGTCTCTACACAGACAGCACACAGCATATGCCAGGTGGCCATGTGTCTGAGGCAGAGGGAAGGGAGAACAAAGCAAAAAATATTCCATTTGGACAGAGAAGCTTTAAGCCATCTGACTGCCAGTAACATATTAAGGAGAGAAGAAAAGGCAATGATGGTTGAATATACTCAACAGTAAACAACTTCAGGCCAGAGATGCAGATCACAAATCTCCCTCTGCTGGTGCTGACATGCTCGGCTTGAACATGGTTACAGGAGACAAAGCAATCTGCTCCAGGAGGAAAATACTAGAAAAGATCCTCACCCTGCTTTTCACTATCTTAGATAAATATTTTAGGGCATTTTATGTCATAACCACTGTGTTCTCATGTCAGAAACCTCTCTTCTTCAAGATGAACATAGACAAAGAAGGTTCTAGAATGACGACAGAAACAAGAGCCTGCTTTCTGTCCACATCTTATCCTTTTGTTTTCTACTTTCCACTTGACACTTAATAGCTTGTTCACCACCACCCTACTCACAAACTAGAATTCAGATGTTAATACCATCTCCGAAGTGCTGAGTTATAAAATATTACTTGAAAAAGAAGCAGGAGAGGAACTGGTAACCTTAAAAAGTGCAGTGGATAATTTCTCACACAAATATAGTATTTCTCTCTTTCCCTGACTCACAATGAAGCATCAATACATTTTCTTCTCTGCACCATTTTCCTATGATTAATTTAGTGAGCAGCTGCTATGAGCTAGGTGGCACGTTAGAATGCTTCCGGCCTTACTTCTAGTCTTCCAATAGGGCTGCCATGCTTCACTGTGTTCATCTTACAGATGAGAGCACTGGTACACAGAATGATTAGCTAACTTGACCCAGCTCAGTCAGCTAATAAGTATACTCAGGTGATCTGGCTCCACAGCCTGCACTAATTACATTATACCAACCTAAAAGTTTATTTATACATAAGTCATCTGGAACTGTCTCTCAAGTGTACTGTACTTCTATAAGCTGAACAATTTAATCAGTTCAATATGAGTGCTTTCAAGGAGTATTATGTTTTTACTATTTCAGTTATTAGAATAGTAAAGCTTTTAGTACCCAGCTCCCAGGACTGTGTCAAAATTCTAACATGAGTCCACTCCAATGTATATCTCAGTGTTTATCCTCCAATTCTATTGAACTGAACTCAAAAGAAATTAATGCATAAATCTGAACATTTTGTTCCTTCTTTCTTGAATGTATTTATCAGAAAGATAAATGACAGGGCTGGTGATATAGCTCAGTGGCACAGTTCCTGCCTTGAAAGTGCAAGGCCATGAGTTCGATTCCCAGTACAAAAAAAAAAAAAAAAAGAAAGAAAAAAAGAAAGATAAATTCCATTCTTCCATTTTATTTTGGAAAATCTAGTTCTCATGCATATGTTTTTGTAATGCTTCTTAATTCCAAAAGACAGAACTAGATACTTCTTCCAGGTCCTTTAGTGAGTATTATATTCTTGCCTGAAATAAAGCATTTTACCAAATTTGTCTCTGGGTTATGTGTCTCTGGTTATGGCTTTAAGCCATTTGTCATCACCTAGAGGACAAATAAATTTCCTGGTGGCCTTTAAACTTCCAGCTTCCAGATCAATGTCTTATAATAGTACATATCAAAAAAATATTTATTATGAGAATACACTGTATAATTAAATGATATAATAAAGGGAATCCTTCATAAAATATGTGTCATGAATGTGTATGTATAAATGGTTGTGTGAAAACGGAAGATATATTATTTATAGCAAAGGGGCAAAGTTATATTACCTCTTATCTGGCCTTTAAAGGGATTTTTTTTTAGCTAAAAATCCCATATTCATAGAAAAGCCTTACCTGAGCCCTGAGCTGCCAGGACGATCTCAGATTATTAAAAGAAGGATTTAAAAGATCTAATTTACTTTTTGCCATGCACTGCTTGCTATTTGCATTCCACTCTGATTGAACACTGAAATGAGACAAGCCTTTATCACCTTTGTGTCTGGTCACGTCTGCTTCTCGGTCTCCCTGTGCTAGCACAGCACTGCAGTACCAGCCTGCAATCACAGCGGCGAAAGGGTTCAGAAAAAGCACAGCAAAGAGAGACAGAGAGAAAGGACGCTCCTTTGGCTCGTAATCAAATGAAAATATACTTAATGAAAACATTTCTATCAGTAGCAGGCTTTTTATAAAATCTTGTTTCCCTTATAATTAAATTTTCTAAAATGCAGACATTTGGCCTTAAATATCTCCTGAATTTAATATTGGCACCAGATCAGTACAGCTTGCTAGCCAAGCTTAAAACGGAAAATATAATGGGAAAACACTGTGATTTTATAGTTCTTGTAACAGTGAGGAAGTCACAAACTGCATGAAAACCCCAAGTAGTACGTCCTGAAATCTGCCCACAGAGAAAACAACATATACGTTTTCAGGGTTGAGGATGACCCTCGGAACCTATTTGGGCTTTATTTTAGTTTACCCTTCGATAACTATAGATCCATCTCAGCAAACAGATGTGATTGTGAACTTTATGTTCGTAGGCAAAGGAAACAGAATTGAGACTTTAAACTAATTTCCATTTTTATTACATGGTATGACTTTTGCCTCTTTGTTCTCTCATAATCAACTTCAGTCCCCTTGAAAATACGCTCACCGAGAGTCTCTAACAGGGTTAGACTGTGTGAGCTGAATGTAGACTTGTTTATGACTGCCTTATCCACATAGGCACCTGACACTCTTTTTCTCAGTGGAATAAAAAATTGGATTTTTCAAGAGCAGGAGAGAGGTACAAGCTCCTTCTAACAAAGTAAATATATTTCACCTGTGTGTTGCAGCATTGTTGAACTGAATTAGAAGTGCATTTTCGAGGCATTAAGTGTAAGATAGCTCAGCATCTACAAGCTTGCTTAAGAAGACACTGTGTTGAGTGCCCAGGTGTAGTGAAAGGAACCCAGTATCTGTACCCACCTTTCTTGGTTCACTGAACTCATTTCCCTCCCCTATCCGGCTATGCTGTGCCATTGCTGTAAACTGCATGTCCTCAGCTCCCCTGCGGCCTTCCCTTCCCTTAGATTTGGTCAAGGAGAGCGTGAGGAGGAACAGGGTAGAGGAGAGAACATTCTGTACTCTCCCTTCCCTCCCCGCTCTGCCACTAATTGACAGTTTACAACTAATGCTGTGGCTGGAGAGTTCTCCGCGGCCCTCATTCCGTGATCTATCATCGCTCTGTCTGTCCTGTGTCCTTTTGGCCCGAAGAGTGGACTGCTCTCCTTAATTCTGCTAGTATTTGGGTGTTGCACCAACTCTTGTCTGGATATCTTATCCCTGCTTATGCTGCATATGTTGTTCCTCTATTAAAAACTTTTTATGTGAACCATCTGAGCTGAATCCAGGGCCCTGATGACATGTCAATGAGATAAAGAACACAGCTACTTCCAGGTGTGGTGCCACACACCCTACTCCCAGCATTTAGGACAGGTGAAGCAGGAAGACTGCAAAATTGAGTCCCGCCATGGCAACTGAGCAAGACCCTGCCTATGGGGTGGGGGAGGGGAGCAGTGGACCTGGCTCAGTGTTCGAGGACTCCTGAGCTCACTCAGCCAGTACTACAGTAAGCAAGGCAAACTTTTCTCCTTACCTCCCTCTCTTTTGCCTCCATCCCGCCTTTCTTTTTCACTTCCCTTTCTTTCTTTTCTGTCTTTCCCTCTTCCCTTCTTTTATTAAATTGTCCCTTGAATAAAAGAATCCATTGGCTAGATACAGCTTAATTTCACTAGGATTCTGGCAAGAAGACCACCGTTATGCTGTGTGATGAGCAATGAAAAGGGGCAGTTTTTCGCGGGGTAAGAAAGAAGTGTTTAGGACTATTGTAAGTGGGAATTTGAGCTACTGATGCTCTGCCCACATTTCTGTAATGCATACAAATAAGAGTTGCTGCTGTATGGAGGAAAAAGGCCATCCTTCTCAAGGCTGTCTAACTGCCTTTACCTTAAAGCTCCATTGCAAACACTGAGAGAACTTAAAGAGAGTAAAGTAGTCACCTTCTGAGGAAACGGCGAAAGCAGATTCGTTAAGGAATCTGTTAGACTGAGTGGGAATGACTTCATGTTGAGGGAAGAATAGAAGGCAAATGCATGATTCTCCTGGCTAGGACGGAGCATCGCATCTGCAAGGAAGAAAATAGAGATCCTCCAGAATCCAACCTCCTTAAACTTGAGTTATCAACCTCCTTAAACTTGTAGTTATACAGTTATCAGGACCGGATAGATACAGATGAATGGATAAAGAAAATGTGGGAAATACGCACGAAGGAGTACTACTCTGCCATAAAGAAAGAAACTTGCATCATCGTAAGAAAATGGATTAACCCTGCAACCATAATGTTAATAAAATAAATCAGACACATAAGCATGGTTTCTCTCATGTGAAAAACTCAAATTATAAACAAAGAGCAAAACAAAAGATAGAAAATAGGTAGTAGAGAGATAGATCTCCCTTGAAGGGGAAGGGGATCAAGAGGTGGAGGAAGGGTGCGGGAGGGGCGGGAGGAGATGAAGAAGGAAGGAAGGTGTGTGCCGTGCGTGTACCAACTCCACACAAGAACGGAAACAGCATGTACTGCGAATATGTTCCAACAAACCAAAGGACCTAAAAACATGACTGGGTTCTAGGATACCTTCATATAAACAAGTTTCTAGGACATCGTTCTGCCTCAGACAAGAAAGTCCTCAAAAAGTGGTCTGAGCACATCCCACTGACCAATTATGGGCATTTTTAGCCAAAAACGTGTGATCGTAATTGTGAGCAATTCACTGAAGAATGAAATGGTAGTCTCTCTGAGTTCACACAGAATTAAATAAAAAAGGAAGAGCGGGAGGTCAAAGAACACTAACAATAAGACGCCAACTAATATTATCACTAACTTAACAACCATCATTAGTAATCAGGGGATTTTAAAATGGAGGACAAAATTTGATTAAGATGAAGGTGAAGACATTTCAGAGTCTCCAAGAATGTCTTGCAAAATTGCTTCTTAGTCACTAAAGGGGGAGGAAAAAAAAACACTTCACCATAGAAAAAACCAGCAGATCCCACAGAACCATGCCAGAATACACCACACCAAAACATGCCACTTTGGCGTACAGATTGTTTTGAGTTGAAGGCACTTTAATAATAAAAAAAAAAAAAAGGAAAAAGAAAATAAAGGTTCCAAAATGAGGCTCTGCTCTTCCTTTTACTTCCTGAAAATAGTAAATAAGCTCTCCTACGAAAAAGTATTTCCTGTGCCAGAAGGAAACTAACATTCTTACCAACAAAGACAGGAAACTGAGACGGGAAATTTTGCACAAACAATCCTTCAAACTAATTTCATCTTTTCTCAACCTCCCCATAACACTTCATAACACACTTACTTATACCAAATGGCGTCACCTTGTATAATCTAGTAGAAAAGCATTGAAGGTTTGCCTCTTCTTTGGGTCTTCATTTCCTGTATCCCATAAAACTTCCATTAAACAAATCTGTATACTTCTCTCCTATTACTTTGTCTTATTCCAGCTTAATTCTCTGGCTCAATCAAAAAAGTCCTAAAAGGTTAGAGGTAAATTTTTCCTTCCATATACCTAAGTGAAAGCCTCAAAGTTAATACCTCTTATTTAAAAAAACACTATTATATGCCTCCTGGTACATAGTCTTTGGTATAAAACAACGTCTTTGTGATTTTTGCCAAAATTGGTGAAGGATTCTTCTCTTGGCCCAGGGCGCTTGATGCAAAGATATCACCCTAGCTTTCACATCCCTCACCTCACAGAAATTTCTATCTCATGTGTTGAAAAAACACGAACTTGCTGCAACATTGAAGGGGAAGCAAGCAGAGGGGAATTTCAAAGGCTGTTGGCATTCCAAACAGCAATGTCTGAGGGCATAAGCATAGAATAAAACTTAACGCTCTGAAAAGAATTGAACTGAAAACAAAGGCTTGAGAACTGACAATTAAAAAACACAATGAAACAGCTTCCATAGTGGACTGACAAGAGCATAGTTCTCCTATTTGTAAATCTTGTATTCTTTATTGCATCACTTTTATAGTACTTCAGGTCTTCTTAGGTATATTTTATTTGATTTAAAATCTGCTGCAAGTCTACTAAACATTTGCTTTGTCCTATTTTTCATCTCTCAGGCCCTTTTTCAGATGCATTTCACTATCCCATTCATTCTGTCCGATATTTAAGCTGCCAACATTTTTAAATTGCTCATGGCTTCTTTATTATTATTCATACATTAATGTTTCATAAATTCTAGATCTCCGTGTTTGAAGAAATCCCTTCTTACATCAGTATTGATGTATGTTGTCAAAGAAGCTTTTGCATTATTTATGTTTCTCCTTTGCAACTCTTTTAACATATTTTATATTATTCTTCTAGTTTGGATGTCCAGTTTTGAATATGTACACCAACTTTGCTAATCTAAATCGCAGAACACTTGCACATTGGTCCAAAACCCATGAGATATATATTTTAAATAAAAATTAAAGCAAATAAGGTATTTCAGATATGTTTTAAAAATAATAGAATCATATAAACCATTATGTCTTATTTCTTTGAACTTAGAACAAAAGACACCACCCTATATCATTTGTAATATGATTTATAATTGAAAAATAATTTCACAGAATTATGTACTTCTTTCTGACTTCTTCTTTTTTTTTTTTTTTTTGTCTTTTTGAGACAGGGTCTTGCTATGCAGTTCAGGCCGGTGTTGAGCTCACTTTGTAGCCCAGACTGGTCTCCAACTCACAATGATCCTCCTGCCTCTGCCTACTGAGTGCTGGGATTACAGGCATGCGCCACCACGCCCGGTTTTGTACTTCTTCTATAGAATCCTTTTATCTTTTTTGTTAGTTTGTGACACCGATGTGCTAATTTCACCAGTATTTTCCACCAGATGTAATCAGACTAGCTAATTCCCATAAAGGTCAAAGGATTACCTCAACTTTTATTCTGGTGAAATTTCTGGCTGTTCTTTAATATGTGTATGCACTTCCTCCAAAATTCTGCTTCCTTGACAGGTTCATTTTTATTCTGTATGGCCAACCTAAGCAAGTAAAAAGCCAGAATTATAGTTCAGACTTTCCCAACTGTCAGTTTTGTACTCAAACAAACTAGTCATTGCTGTCCCTCAGAAAGAAAGCTGCCTCTCAAATATAAAGAACCTTCCTCTTGGAATAGGCTGTATCTTAAAAGGTTGTTTTGAAATGTTGATGTACGATATAAGTAAAAAAATTCTCCAGGCAGATTAAATGCATATATAAATTTATAATAGCCCACTGGCTCCAGTTGGCAGAGTTATAGCTTTAGGATAAGTGGCAAAACACTTTCCAAAGAAGTTTGGAGACTCCTTTTCTGTCTTTCTGCCAAGTCTTCCGCACTGAATCTCACACACTGACTAATGCATATGTTTGTTTTCTAAGATTCTGGGGAATGGTCTTTACCCATGCTGGTAGGTGAGAAGACATTCAGTCGAGGCCTATATAAATTTCTGATTTGAACTGGTTTTGGCTTCTGCTCTGATAGCCTTCCTGTTGCATGTACAGCAACATGAGAAGAATGGATGTCCTGCAGCTTTCAATTTACATTCAGTAGTTTCAAAATGAAACATCTTATAATTTTAAAATGTTAATTATGAGTTAATGCATGCAACTTATTTAAAAATAAGAAAGCGATAAGTTCTCACTTAACTGGTTATTTTGACTTTTTTTAGTTATTACTCAAATTAGGATCTTTTCACCTCACCTTTCTTTATTGATCCATAAACATAGAAAATATCTATTTTTACTCCCTCCTATATAAATGAAAAACTACAGCTCTAAAACTTTCTTCTAACTGTTCTTGCTAGCTTCTCACTTATCAAGCAAATCCTTTCTTTCTACACCACTAATATTCATTATAATTATTATTCATGGCTGTAAAATATTCTATTATATAAATGTACCACAAAGTATGTATTTATGGTTATGCTTATGAATGACTGAGTCATTTCCTCTTTGGGGCTATTATGAAAAAATGACTATGGAAATGAAAATTTCTGTATGTTTTGTTTCTATAAACAATAATTTCTATCATATTACATATATGTCAGAGAAGATTAGTTATTGTATGGTTAGCTTTTGCAGGTATTGCTACTTGTCCAACAAAATGATTATTGGCTTTTGGAGTATATTAACTTATATATTTTTAAAACATTGATTTGATTAATACCCTCACTAACATTTGGTATTTTCAATCTTTATAATTTGTACTCCTTCTGTTTGAGAGGCAATGTTGTTTCATGTGGCTTAAATTTACATTTCTTTGATGACAAATATTCTGAAAAATTTTTCATATGACTACTGGCTATTTAGTTAAATGACTATTCAAACAGGAGCTCATTTCTAAATTATTTTTCCTGTTAATTTACTAGCATTCTTTATATATCTTGCATATGAGAACATATATATGTATTGAAGACACACACCAACCCAAAGAAATATTCCATTACATAAATATGTTCTGAAGCATTTGTTTGTTGCTCTGTTTATGAATAATTGTGTCATTTTCTGTTTGGGACTTTTCTAAATAAAGTTACTAAGGATAATTTCTCCATATATCTTGGGGGCCATAGGCACTCACTTCTGAATGAGGCAAAGCTGAAGTCTTAGCCTCACAGTTTCCAATACTTCTGAAGGAATAAAGCATGATTAAGAATCAAATGAGTTCTGCTTCCATTTTTGTAAAACTTAGATGACAAAAGTATACACGCACATCAGCGATAACCTCTTTGGATACTGTAGTGTGAATTTTCAGTGGGAGAAATTTCCATTTTAAAATATCATTTGCTATATTGATTTACCTTTCTCCAAATTAATATGACTTTTTTAAAAAATTAGAAGTTTTAATGAACTTTAAACAAGTCATTTTCTTATTGAGCTTTTTTTGTTTATTCAATTGTTTTGTTGTGCTTTATTTTGTTCTGTTTTGTTTAAAAAATTGAGTTGGTTGTTTCTTCTGGGATTGAATAGTTCTGATCTAATGAGATCACCTCTTATCTTTCAACCAACAGAACAATAAATAGCAAAACGGACACAGGTAAGAAGGCAATATAAGATCATTGTCATAAATATCACTACTTGCCAGCCAGTAACTTTTTCCTATCAAGTAGATGTGTAGATAAGATTTATAAGTCTTGAACTATAGAGGCTTTAATTTGAAGAAGGGATTTTAGAATACATATGAAATTAAGCTCTTGTGTTTTGAAAAGGTGGAGTATCTACTGCAAGGTCTAATTCATATCTCAAGTAGTTAATTTATTCATCCGGTTGGCTCTGGCTCAAGTAACTAGATAGTTATCACACCTTAATACTGGGTGTCCAAGCAAGTAGAACTTTGAAACTTACATCTAAGATTTAGTAGATTTGCTTTATTGGGAAAAGGTAATTATTGATATTTTAACAGTATTATACATGTCTTCTTAATTTTTCTACCTAACCTACTGGAATATATGTCTCTCAAGATAACATAAGAAATTTCAAAACAAGATCATTTATTTTGGTCCCTAAAATGTTGGTGAAATCCTTCTAGGTCCAATAGAAATAGACATGACTGGTGTTGCCTGTGCTTCCAGATTCCAGTATGCAACTGCTGCCATTTGCACTGTACGCTAATGACAAGCTGGATGTTTGCATGAAAGCCAATATGTTCTTACACTGCTTTTTGAGACAAGTAATAATCAGTCTGTCATCAGTGTCATGCTGCAATCAGGCTTTGACAAGGTTTGCAAATAACTTGAAAGGAATTGCTCATCCCTGAACACTCCAGATCAAAACCAGACCTGAACAAAAACTAAAAGTCTGTTGAGTATCAGCTGCATAGTCTTAAGAAACGTGCTGTGCATAAGCAGAAGCAATAAAAGGGGAACAACCAAACCCTACCCAGTCTTCTTATTTAAAAAGAAAATTTGAGCAGAGCTTTTCTCAACTACCAATGCAGGGAATTTGTTATTCAAAACAATGATGTAGCCACCTGAAATGCCCAGTCTGATTGGAAGGACTTTTATTCTGAGCATAATTAGAAAAGCAAACAGCATAACCATCCTTAGTATAGTTTGCTTTCTCAGCTCATGGCCTCGCTCATGCAGAATTTCTGATCTTCCTGGCACTCTCATCAGTGATGAGACAATGAGCACAAAGATTGAGCCACCAATTGCTTTTTTTTTACTTTCTCCTCTTCCTCTGTACAATCTTTCTCATTCTATGTGTGTGTGTCGGGGGGGGGGAGCTGCTATGTGTTCTTTGCTTTGGCAGACACTACAGGATTTCTCAGTCCTAAGAAACAAGTTAGCAGTTCTGCTCAAACCTGCAGGTGTTGTTTATATTTCACATTAATGTAAATAGCTGGACAGTCCCTTGACACATGGACCCAAGCAATCATGAATTATGCTTGAAATATATGTACAGATTTGAGATGTGAGCTAATTGTTGATTTTATCTTAGCGTAGAGAAGAATTTAATTCAGACTTATCTTGATGTTCTTTAAAACCTTGAAAAGCAGGTGCTACTGACATAATACTTTCAAAGCAAAGATGTCAATAAAAGTAAAAAAGTAAGCATATCATAAGTGAAAAGTTCACATTAAAAAAAAGGGGAGACAAAATACATGTAAGATCTCTGGCTTGTAATGGTAGTCATGTATAACTATAGGCAATATTGTCATAAAAGGAAATGTTCAATAAAGTGTTCATTTCAAAATATATGCTGAGCCCCAAATTGTGCTCAGTACCACACTAAATACTATGTGAGAGAAGCACAAGATGTAAGAATTAATCTATTTTTCAAGGTGTTTATGATCTGGTAAGGAAGAAGATAAGGAAGAACGTAGTGTAGCAAAATTTTAAAAGGCATAAATTAAGCATTGAAATGTGAGATGCCAGCCACTCTTGAATGACACGGAGGACTTGTAACTTTCGTACGCACTATATAACTTTAAGTCACATTTCATTACCTCTCAACTTTTCCAGTTGTTTGAGGTTGCTTAGCACCACAACTAAAATCCAAGTTCCTTCCCTACGTAGGAAATCCAAACCCCTTCCTGCAATTTCAGAGATGTGCGAGATGTAAGCTGTATCTGTACATCTTGCTATCGGTCAATTTTGGCTATCTAGGCTTCTGCACCCGTTGTCTTTGTCCACTCCAGCATCAGTTCTCTTTGCTAAGCCTTCTCTGACCAGGCAACTTCAGTCAAAGTCCTCAATATATAGCCACACTTTGCCTTCTCTAAAACGTTTACATAAGATTCTACAGGGTTTGGAGCCGGGGCTATAGCTCAGTGGCACAGCACCTACCTGGCAAGCATGAGGTCCTGAGTTTAATTCCCGGTTTAAAACAGAAAGATTCTGTAGGATTTAACATTTTCACACAATATCATCAGGATTTCATTAACGAGTTACAGTGTAGAAAAGAAACTTAAAATTTTTGCAAGGTAACATGTTTGCTGGAATAGATCAGCTACGCCTACTTCTTATGTATTCTAAGACTTTTCTGTCTTCTCCTAGAATCCAAGACCCTTCTCTCCCAACTAGGTAAATCTCCACACTCTTTCCTCTGGTTTCTTCAATGCAAATCCCGGAATCAGTTAACAACACCCAACCTTAAGAATATGGCACTGCTCAGAATGTAGCCAGGCTTATACAAGGGCTAATCAAATATACGGTGTGTGCTTAAAAGATTGATAGCAAAAGACAGATTTCCACTATTCCTCCTGAAAATACTTCCCTTCACTTCAAACACATATATCCCATCATTCTGACCACTTTCTGAAGCAGTTCTGGAAGTCTTCTTTTTATGGGTTGTGCTGTCATTGCTACTGCAATGTACTGAATCAATGCAAAAGGTTTACTTTTCATGTCCATTTTAACTGTAGGGAAGAACTATAAGTCCTATGGTGTGGATAAGGCAGATGAGAGCACATCATGACATTTCTACAAGCCTGCCTTTCCACTGGATGTCACTGAGAAACTTTCCCTGTGTTTTTTATTGCAACTCATACATAATTGACAGAACCCTTTAAATCCTCTCAAATAAAGCACTCTCTACCACAAAGGTTTAGGCCTTATTTTAGTTTATGATGCTGATATGCTGCTGAGGAAAACAAAGACTTATTTAGGGGTTTTAATAATCCAAGATGATCAGCATCACTAGATAAACCCTTACACAGTTTGGGTTCTTTACACAAGAGTCATTATCATCCACATAAGAACAAAATCTAAACACTGCTAAATTCTGCTTAAAAATGAAGTAATATCCATTTTTTATAAGAGTTACTCAAGGTACTACAAATCAACCTTACATTTCAAATATTGCTATGTATTTATAACTGCTTACATAACTTACACAGCACAGGTTGTCATTTCTGTGGAAAGGAGGTGTTTAAAAGCATTATCTATTTTATAATTCAAGCCTCATATTAATTAATAGGTATATTTTAAATAATTCACATTCCTGAAAACTGTACATTCTCATTAAATGAGAAAACAATGTATCAAATTATGCGTACCATTTAACAAAAAGCTCAATGGTTCCCAACCTGTAATATGAGGTCTAAAAATAAGCATTGATTCTTTCCCTATTTCCCAGATTATCTTCACTTCCCTTCCATAATAGTACTGAAAAGCTAAACCAGACCTCTGCTTAGAGAACCCTCTTTCTTATGGAAAACTAAACTGGGATTGTAATCAGATGTCTTGAAGAACCTACATGGAAATTTATATTGTAAAATGTAAAGTATGAATCACTAAATATTATGTATCTCATTTCTAGTTCAAATAGATCAACAAGCTTTCAAAATACCTTAAGAATAATCAGCTATTTTAGGAGACTCATAAGTAATTGGGCCAAAATCAGGAACAGAGATCTGTGACAATATACACAAGACCTCAATACTCCTTTAACTCATTTTCTCAACAGATACTTTACTGAATGCCTGCTAGAGAAGATGCTGTGTTGGAAGTTAAGACGTCAACAATTAACTCGAGAGAAGAGTATTGACCTGTAAGGAAACTACGTAATAGCAGAAGAGAAAAACAATGGCCAAGAAACCAAATAGATAAATAAAATAATCACATGCTGAATCAGATACAAGGAAAACTATAGATAGTTTTATGCTCAAGAAAAGGAAATTCAAATATTCTTAAGCATAAGAAAAATGCCTCAATTTTCAAAATAGAATGAAAATATCAATTAAAATTACACTGACAATATTTTTATATATCTTATTAACAAAAACAGAAAAGGCTGATGACATAAAATAACAGCAAGAATGGAAAAAAAAGTCATTTTTTTAAGACAGGGTCTCACTATGCAGTTCAGGCTGGCCTGGAGTTCACTTTGTATCCAGGCTGGTCCCGAACTCACAATGATCCTCCTGCCTCAGCCTCCCAAGTGCTGGGATTACAGGCATGTGCCACCATGCCTAGCAAAAAAGGGCACTTTAATTGTAAGTGTACATTAATTCATTAGGTATATAAAGCAATCTGGCAATATTTTCAATATATAAAAACCCAAAACTTTTGATTCAACTCAGAAATAGAAATAGGGCCCATAAATTTGTTCTCTTTTGTACAAAATGCTTTTATCTATGACTTTATTTATTCCAATTTTGTTTTCAGAGAAACAAAAGTAGAAAAAATCTAAACATCTTTCAATTAAAAGCACAGTTTGATAAGATATACTACAAATATAAAATAAAATAAAATCCAATGTAGCAGTAACAAAGAATGACAACATAGTATTTTTTGAGGCTATGTTCTTATGTACAACGTAGTGATAAATAGGTAAAGTTAAGCCCTGTAAAGCTTATATTATATACTAAAAGGAATGTAAACAATTTTGGTTGTATATCCTACCTAAAATAGTCTCTATTCTGGGATATAATGGAAGAGATATTTTTCAGTCCACATCTTTCACTGGTTCATTTTTATTTTTGAATTATATGTTATCTTTTAAATATGTTATCTTTTAAAATATTAATTTAAATAAATAAAATATTTGGTTTTTTCAGATTTTAAAATATATCTTTTGCTGAAGATAAAACTTCCCAGACGTGTCTATTATGGGGCTCTGATTACTAGCTACATAAACTGCAGAGTTGGATAGCAAAGGTCTTAAAAGATTTATTGATTGTGTTAGAGTCAATTAAAAAAATACTCATGAGAACCTGTTGGGTTCAAGTTTTTGTGATCTTAAAATATAAAATGAAAGATCTATAGTAAGGAAATGCAATTCAATGGAGGAATCAGATATTTTTGTATAACAGCAAAACTGTGATAAATGTAATGAGTAGGAGAACAGACACTAATACTAAGTTTTCCTAAGTTTTAAAAGCCTTCCAGAATTACCATGATGTATTTGGTTTACTTAAAAAACCAAAATTATTTAGAATGTCCTGTATCTTATTTGTAAATTCTAGATAATTGAGTTTCATTTATGGTTATAGCTTTTCAATATTTTTGGCATATGCTAAGTAAAACCTATTCATTAAAAATTATGCTAAAGAATTATAAATAAATATGCATTAAACACCTATTTAATTGTATTTATGGTTAAGATTACACAAGAACTTTAAGACAAATATCTGGCATATCCTCAGAAATGTCATAGAATAGACTCTGGAATACCATTTTATTAAGTAAATTAGCTGCTTTAAAAATAATCTTGATCTCTCCTCTTTATTTTGTATTATCTGTCATTTCATTTACTATTCATAATCTTATTAAATGGTTTTGAATGCAGTTATCCATACAAACTACACATTTTTTTATTATTGTTTAAATATGCACAAACTGATGTTGATGGAAGATCTTTAGAACCCCTCAACGTCAAAGGAAGAAAACATAACTAATGAAATAGAACTACAAGTTTAGAAGTACAAGTGTCAGAAAGAGGATACAAAAGCAATAATGTGGTCAGATGCATCATTTGCTTCCCTTTTTCTTCATAAGTGCATCCAAAATTGAGCTTAACGTCTATATAACCAGAGCAGGAGTCAGGAAATATGAAGGCGTGAGAAAAAAAATTTTCAAACGCATCTTTAGGCAAGAGCCTTAGAACAAACACTCCAAGAGAAGTTCCTAAATCTTCAGCTTCTTTGCTTCAGAGACTTACTATGTTTCTCTTAGCAAACAAAATATCCTTAAACTTCATTCTCTGCTTAGTCTTAATATTTATTTGGGATGAAGGATGTAAATACCAATAAAGTCATAGCTAATTAAGTTTTTCATCTCACTGCACAGATCACACTCCCATTTCTTAGATTTTTCTCCACCTAATAAAGTAAAATGAAATGTGCCATATCAGCTTCAGAAGAGCAAAACAGAAACTTTCACATACAGAATATAGACTCTTGCAGTGCAATGTACATACTGTTCTTGTGGCATGTGGAAATTCAACAATTTATTCATTGCTCACAAGTGGTCTGCAAGAGCAATTCTGCCAGTGAATTCCTCCACCATTGAGCATTCATTAGTATGATACCATGAAGTTCTTTTCCTTCCTTAGACTATCTCTCCATTCAATCTTGACTTGCAGAGATGTACTGAATTTCCCCTGAAAGTAAGAAAAAGGCAGACATGTCTAAGTTTCTCTCTCTCATTACACTACACATGGAAACCAGCGTCAGCTAATTCTGATAATCGTGTTATCTTACTCTCAAATCAGGGAAAATGAGGGGGAAGAGAGGAGGCAGAAGTTCTGAGATGCATCCCCTGGTTATTGTTGCTAGGGCAACTGCTACTTGGCATCTTCCAAATAGTCATAGTCTGTCACACTTGGGGTATAATTCACAAGCATGTAACACATTTCAGTAGATCTTTTTAAAATAGTGGGGGAAGAAAAGAGGATTTATGTAAATAAATGAGAGAATTTTAACCAGGCACACAAACAAGAATATGTGCCCGATATTTAGAAGGAGATAAGATAGCTGCAAGAGAAATACATTTAGTGTGAATATCCCTGCTAAATATTATTATGTTTCACATTATACAAATTAGTCTCTACTCAATCCCAATAATTGTGTACCCATCTGTTTCCTTTTACCAGATTCCCTCCTTCTTTTAAATAATATTCTTCTATAGTATGCCTTCCAACTAATACGTGTGCAAAAATTTAAATATCATTTTTTTCTGTAATTTTTAAGAGAATAAAAAATACTTTGGCTTTTGTCGTGTACTCTCACTAATTACTTTGAAGGTAAAGATACACAGTGTAGTAACCATTGTTATTCTCTTATTAGTTGACTATTAAATTTTGTTTCATTTCTTCATAAAATAAAAAAATTAAAAATAAACAAATATTTTAAAAATACTTCTGTTTACCAGAACGTGTAACTTAGAAGTGAGCCTAAGTTTTTTTCTTTTACATGAGAAAACAAGATAATTATTACCTTCCAAAATCATTAACAAAAGTAGTCATGAGTTCTGAAACACCAGTGGCTAAATCTAAGTTGTACATTTCACTTCACTTTTCTCTTTATGTCTTAGATCCATAAAGTCTTAGATCTTTATGTCTTAGATCTTTCTGACCCTGTCTGTTTTTCTTAAAATTATAGGAAAATTATATTATACATTGTAAAAAAGAAAGAGGTATTCCTGCTAAATCATATAGCAGAAAGGAAATCAATACTTATCAAAATTCCAAAAATCCTCTCAAATTGCAGCCTCTTCTTAGCAATTGCTCATATCAGCATCATAAAAACATGAAGGAATCATAAATTAATGTACCACATTTGCAAATGAGCATAATAGCAAATATAATTTTTGGACGTGGAAATAAGAAAGAATTTTAACCAAACTTCATAAATAAGTATAACAGCATAAATCATTAAAGAGAGTGGGATAAAAATTTGGAAAAAAAAAAAAAAAACACTTTCTGATAATGGCTTTACCAAAAGTTTTTCCCTCCCCTTAGAGAACATTGCTAAAATTCTCTTTTAAAAGCTAAATACACACTTTCATGTAACCAAGACGAATGAACTACACATTTAGGCAAAGAAGAAAAAATTACTTCTTTAATGACAAACATTGCAATTTGGTTCTACAAGTCAGCCCTGCCTTGGTACTACTTTACATGTTTTCACTGAAACTCTATGAACCAAACACTCACCACTTGGAAATCCAGAGAAGATACAATCACATACCAATAGCTCTAATAAAAATGATGCTTGATTTTTATCATACTCCAGTCACTACCTTATGTACTTTATAGAAATTAGCACATTTAATACTGACATTATAAGACACTGAACTAAATTATTCCTATTGTGCAAATTAAGAAATTAGGTACAGAGAAGCTCTGTAACAGGCTCAAATTTGCATGACAAGGAAGTGGTAGTAACAGAAGAGAACCTCTGGTTTTTACATACTGTTGTTGTGTGCAGTGAAAAGTTCAGTGGACTGTCTTCTTTCCACCTGAGCTTGTTGAGCTTTTCGTCTAACATTTCTGTAAAGTCAAACCGAAGCTTCTCTGTCAAGCACCCGCCTTTTACGTTTTACATGGTAGATGCTTCTGTTTGTTTTTCTTTTGAGTTCTTTGGTCCTTGCTTCATATTCCTTTTAATAACCGCAATTGCATTGAACTCTAATGTTGGAGGCTGAAACGAGTGGCACATGCACATCCAACCCTGTCCTTTGAAATCTTTTCCAGAAGCATCTTGCTGAAGTAAATCTAATCCCTAGTAACGTCTTCGACACTTCTATACCTGTTTATTTTGTTTACATGTTTCTATTTTTGGACAATTTCAATTTGCATTCACTATGCTTTGCTCTTAAGGAATGGGTTGCTTCTCCACATGACTGGATAGTTTACTCCTTGGTGATGCTTAGCCTTTATCCCTCCCTCACACAGAATAGAATTGCCCAAACATAGTGTAACATGTACGATGCTAGTGAGAACATAACTCTTATGAATAGAAATTATGAGCATATTGAAAGCAACGAATGAATCTTCCTGATTTCTATATCTGTTTCCCAAATGAATATCTAATGACATGCCTTACACACAAAATATTTCAATAATAATTATAAGTAAAATAGGATCACATGCAAAGAAACTAGCTTTCTCATTTACATTCATGAGTATACTAGTCGGGGTAAGATAAGCTGCACCACACTAACAAACCTTCGCGATGGTTTCCCTCACAAAAGTTTATTTTTCACTCACTGTCTTCATGCCTTGGAAGTGTGAATGGAGATCCTGTTCATCTTGCCATTCATATTCCAGGTTGAAGGACTCTCCTGCTCAGCACATGATCCCTGTGGTTGAGACAAGAGACTATAACAAAGCAAATAGCTTTTAAAAATTTCTTTCCTGAAGTGACACAAAATATCTCCATTCACACATTACTGGATAATGTAAAACAATGCTACTTGACTTCTAACTTCTTCGAAGGTAGAGCCGTTCAACTGCTCTATCGTCAAAGGAGAGGTTTGGAATATCTTTGAACAGCCCTGATGACTATGGCCAGGGGCATTCCATGTATTCCTTTTCTGCAGAGTGAATTCTTATATTAACGTCAATGTGATGCGTTTATTATCTCAGGCCTCCCAATTTTATAGCAAGCAGTAGGGAAAAAGAAGATAATAGTAGAGTGCACATATCAATCATGATATAAAGTGCAAACAAGATGATACAGTCACAGTGGAGGAACGTGGCTGCCTTAGCAAGGTTTATTCTAGGGGAAGAAAGTAATGTCTACTGCAAGAATTTTAGATAAAGTAGTTCAACTGTCATACTTCATCACACATGACATAAAAGGATGTTATCAATGAGTCCAGCCAGCACTGTTACTCAATATGTGCCTGAGTAAAGTAAGAACATATTGTTTGATTCCACATAATTTATACAAGGGTTCATTACTGTCGCAGTACACTGCAGGCTTTTTGCTCATGAACCCACCAAGAGATTTTCAGCTCGGCACAAATAAGCCACATGACTTCATAAAGTTCATAGATACAAGTATCAAAGCACCATGTCCATGGCAGCAAGACAGCAATTCCGCACAGAACAGTTTTTGGAATGTTCAGTTATGTGACTGCATTTGTACATACTTTTTAATATTTGACAGACCTTTGGAGACTAATGTAAAAGTCCAGAGTCCTTGCAGGTACCTAAAGTATGTGTGTTATAATGGTAAGGATCTTTCTTATTAATTTACATATGTACATGATCTCATGTGTACTAGTAATCTGGTAGGGCTGTAAAAATTTGTATTTTCTAGTCTGATCATTTCAAGCTGCAGGCAATTTTATATTACATGATACTGTACATATTTGACAATGAAAGCAGCAGCATCAATTTTTGCTATTATAACTGTTTACAAAGTTTCCAAGAGGTGGAAACATTTTGGCAAGATTATGTTTTGAAAATGTATCCAAAAATCTTATACATATTCTTCTTGGCTTTAGTCACGAAGACAGATAACTTGGATGATAGAGAGATAATAGATAATAAAGAGAGGGAAGACTTGACTTAGATAACAGAGAGAAGGAAGATTTACAGTACATTAAAATGCTTTCCCTAATGTATTATATTTCCCTGCTGTCTGTTTTTTCATTATAATTTATTTAATAAAATCTTAAAATCTATTGAAAACAAGATTCATTCACTTTCTATAAAGACCATTGCAGAATAATAGTTATTTTTGGTATTTCTGTGTTCTTGTTTCCCTTTTCTGAGCACGGGTATGTGCGCCAAACTCACGGCTGAGGGTAGCAATGTCTCTCAAAGGAAGTAGTGAATCAGAATAAGGAGGTTCAGAAAGAATGCACGACTCTCTTCAGAAATAGTAGTTTGAAAATAAATTCTACTTACAGTAAAAAAAAATCATTTCTTAGGGGAGTTGCATATACTAAAGGCTCAAAAAAAGTTTAAGAATCACATTTATATAAAATTAATTTGTGATTAAATTTAAAATCCTTTGATGTGTTATCCCAGGTGATACATGAATTGCTTCTGTATTACTCAAGGTATTCATTTCCTAGAACCAAGAACAGGTGTCAATCCCACTGCTGCCTGAGGCTTTCGGTTCCAAGGTGCATGCCTATGAAATAATTCCTACTTATATTGAGGTAAAGCTTTGCCTCTCTGAAACATCAACATTATGCTTAATGGTTCTCTCTGAAGCATCACAGAGGAAGCCTTCCACTCAACCCACAGAAGATAACTTCAGGTATTCTGAAGCAATCATTATGTGCTCTCTTAGGGGTCTCTTTTGAGTTTAACAACTCCAGTTACTTCAATCATACTTTCTCTGCTTCTAACCACCCAGGCCCTTATTCCCGTCATTTTATCTAGTTTTCCATGAACTTCTTGAATTGTGATAATTAGAATGGAACATAATCATGGATATGAACTAATCAGCCTTTATTGTTCACAATTTTAATAAATATTTAATGAGCACCTGCTATAAACCAGCTATTGTCATAAGCACTACTGATTTAACAAGGCAGATGTAGTTCTTACTTGCCTTAGGAGGCCTGCAAAGATGGTGTGGGGATTGTAGTGGTAATAACCATATTAATATTAAATTACAACTGTTATAAGTTTAAAATCAAAAAAGATAGATCAAATATTTATCAGTGCACATCATAGTTATATTTTTAAAATCTAAAGTCACTGTAGGAAATTTAACGTCTACATTTACTTAAATAGTAATTTAAGTAAAGCTAATGGCCATGCATGTTTTCATATGATTTGCTAAACAGATCAATCAGAAAATACACATGCCTAAGGTTGAACTTCTCAGAATGAAGAAAAGAAGAAAAATAAGAAAAAAGAAAGCCTAAGATGTGGAGTGATATAATAGCTCTGTATCTCTGATAAATATAACTTGCAAAAGTAAAACATATGTTCAAGCAAAAAATCAAACACCCAGAAAGTATATACTTAAAAGAGAATTTTGTTTTTCCTGGAAACACTTTTCAGATGTATTACTAAATAAAAATTAGAAGCCTAGGTACCAGTTCAGGTGGTTCAGATCAAATGAGTTACTCTTCTTCCAACTGAATATACCAGAAATGCAGAATTTAAAAATTTCCTTCCCCTTTTCTTAGCATCATGAATACTAAAACATTTGATGGTGTTTTGAAAATAATATAACATATAAAAATGCTTTTAAAAAAATAAGCCTGGATCTAAAGATAATAGTGTTGTGCTGATGTTCTCACCATAAATAGCTATGAAAAGGTGGCATCTTACACAGGAAGTGCTAATCCATGATCCTTATAAAAGGAAAATATGGCAATTATTTCTACATTTGCCTCAGTTTCCCTTCTGGCTATACCCTTTAAACTGAGTCACACAGAAATAGAGATAAGCACAGGCTAATAGTATTTCAGGGCAGATGAACTGAAGGCAAGAAGATTTTGGACCGCTGGTGTGGCTAAAATTTATAGAACATAATGTTAGGAGATATACACAGAGGAGGACCAGAAAATTTCCTGGCATGCCCCTTTAAGCATTCATGAAAAACTCAGTTGTACTTGCAGAGAGCGAGATATCCTGGGGTCTGAAAGAGGTCTCAATAGATACATATAATATAAATGAAAGCTCTAAAGGCTTTTCACGACTAACAGTAGTGGAGTTTCAAACAGCTGGAGGACGTGACACTCACTAAGCAAAAGAGGCTTTCACTTTGCACTTTCCAAATATCTAGTTTGCAGAGTGTTGTAAGCATATCAAAATTTTTACAGGGTCAAACTGTTATCTATGTATAAATTAATCATTTGCCAGAATAAAAAATATTTCAAAGGAGACTGCATAATTTCAATTTTGGTAGTGTAAGATTCACAGTGTTCAGCAAACAAAGAAAGTACTGGACATGGAAATAACCAAAGAAAATACAGAATAATGCATCAGTAGACACAGAGAATATACATAGATAATATGCATATTAGAATATACATAGATAATATGCATATTAGATTAAGGCTTTGATCTAGCTATGATATACACAGAAGAAATTAAGGGGAAATGGACATAATAAACAAAAATCCTCAGGAGAGGAATGATAACTGTTGGTTACTTTTCTCTCATTGCTGGGACAAAACACCCAACACCCAAAATTAAAGAGGGAAAGGTTTATTTAGCTCACAGTTTGTGGAGGTTTCAGTCTATAATAAGCTGGCTCCAAGGCAGGGTGGCATGGCAGCCAAAGCAGCAAGGCAGCACAAGACAGCAAATGCAGCAAGAGCAAAAGAAAGAGGGGGCAAACTTCTTTTCCTCCCTTATATTGTATGCCGACTCTCTGCCCACACCATTTCTTGCCCGCCTCTTGCACAGGCTGAGGATATTTACAAAGTGAGGACCCTGGCCCCTGCTGAGTTAAACTTCTAAACTTCTCAAGTTGATACAATGTATCAACCACAACAATAACTATAAAAAGCCCTGTTTTAAACTTGAAAGGTACAATATCTGAAATTTTGAAAAATCAAGATTGGGCACTGCTGGGGCTGGGGATTTAACTCAGCGGCAAAGCGCCTGCCTGGCAAGCGCAAGGTCGTGAGTTCGGTTCCCGGTACCGGAGAAAAACCAAAAAAAAAAAAAAAAAAAAAAATTGGGCACTGCTGAAGAAAAGTTCAGTGAATTGAAGACAGACCATGAAAATTATTCAAGGGGGTCAAAAACTGAAAAAGAATGGAAACAAAAATGTCCTTCTTGCCTTATAGGACAATATCAAGCAAATCTATATATGTATAAGACATTCATAAAAGTATCATTCCATGGATTCAACAGTCTCAAAAATCTACAAGGATAAAACAGAAAAAAAAGCATGTTTCTGTCAAGCATCTAAAACTCAATAATAAGAAAAATATTAAAAGCACCCAAATAAAAAATGCACACTATATATAAGGAAAATATAACAGTGATATCCTCGACTTTTTGTTTTTTCTCTGGTACCAGGAACCAAACTCATGACCTTGCGCTTGCCAGGCAGGCGCTTTTGCCGCTGAGCTAAATCCCCAGCCCCTATCCTCGACTTTTTAAAATAACAACTTAAAAATAAATATTCTAGAAGAGAGTGAAGCACCATTTTAAAATACTGAAGTAAAAAGTCAATCTAGGATTCTATACATTGCAAAAAAACTCTTCCAAACATAAAAAGAAAATACATTTTTTGTTAAACAAATGCTGAGAATTTGTGTCCAGTAAACTTAAAATTGAATGAATGATAAAGAAAATTATTTTGTAGAGATAGTTCCCACATAGAAACTCATGCTTATTTGAAGAAATTAAGAGTAGGGATAATTGATATGTGATTGAATACAAAATATGCTTCTAATCTTTCTTAATTAAAAACTGAAGCAAATTCTTATTACAATGGATTTTTGAGGTTTACAACATATTTAGAAGTGAATGGTATGATACACTAGTGCAACACTGGAAGGTGTGAGAAGATTATTATCATTACACTCATACAACATAAATGATAGTATTACTTTGACATTAATAGTAATAAAGATGAATTTTATGAGTGTAGAAGTAATAAAAATAAAGGAGGTATATTGAATTAATATAAGAGCTAGTGTAGATTTATAAAGATACATGAATAATCTCATAGGAAACAATTTATATAAAAAATGTAGAAATAAAAAAATAGTATTACAGAAAGCAAATGACAAGATGGCTTAAATCCAATCATAATGATAAATATAGGCTAAACACTGCAATTAACAAATAGATATTACACAACCTACCCAAAACAGGTGGCAATGCATGGCCCCCAATATGTCACCATTCCCAAAGGGGGCTCAACAGCCCTTACTAAAATTTTATCCCCTTCCCCTTTGAGAAGGATCTGTCTCCTTACTTCTTATCAACCTTTTATTCTGCTTCCTACTTAATAGTTTTGAGGTTTTTATTTAAGAGAAACAAGATGATATTTAAGCTTGTGCATCTGATTTATCACATTTTGCATCATGTTCTTAAGTCAAGGCAAAGGTAGGTAAGGGAGAGAAACGACATGAAATAAGAATTAGGGTGTGTTCTGTACACATACCAACTCCATACAAGGAATGGGAACGTTATGCTTTGCAATCTTATACAAAAGAAAACCAGAAAGAAAGAAAGAAAG